>NC_135805.1:125553675-125900384 GCF_964213995.1 Mustelus asterias | reverse complement strand
TTTGCCCCGACCCCCGTTTGCCCCGTCCCCCCCATTTGCCCCGTCCCCCCCATTTGCCCCGTCCCCCCCATTTGCCCCGTCCCCCCGTTTGCCCCGTCCCCCCGTTTGCCCCGTCCCCCCGTTTGCCCCGTCCCCCCGTTTTCCCCGTCCCCCGTTTGCCCCGTCTCCCCGTTTGCCCCGTCCCCCCGTTTGCCCCGTCCCCCCGTTTGCCCCGTCCGCCCGTTTGCCCCGTCCCCCCGTTTGCCCCGTCCGCCCGTTTGCCCCGTCCGCCCGTTTGCTCCGTCCGCCCGTTTGCTCCGTCCGCCCGTTTGCCCCGTCCCCCCGTTTGCCCCGTACCCCACTTTGCCCCGTCCCCCCCCGTTTGCCCCGACCCCCCGCCTGCCCCGTCCCCCCGTTTGCCCCGTCCCCCCCGTTTGCCCCGTCCCCCCCGTTTGCCCCGTCCCCCCCGTTTGCCCCGTCCCCCCCGTTTGCCCCGTCCCCCCCGTTTGCCCCGTCCCCCCCGTTTGCCCCGTCCCCCCCGTTCGCCCCATCCCCCCCGTTCGCCCCGTCCCCCCGTTCGCCCCTTCCCCCCGTTCGCCCCTTCCCCCCGTTCGCCCCTTCCCCCCGTTCGCCCCGTTTTGCCCCGTCCCCCCCGTTTGCCCCGTCCCCCTGTTTGCCCCGTCCCCCCGCTTACCCCGTCCCACTGTTCGCCCCGTTTGCCCCGTCCCCCCCTGTTTGCCCCGTCCCCCCCGTTTTCCCCCATCCCCCTTTGCCCCGTCCCCCCCATTTTCCCCTTCCCCCGTTTGCCCCGTCCCCCCCATTTTCCCCTTCCCCCGTTTGCCCCGTCCCCCTTTTGCCCCGTCCCCCTTTTGCCCCGTCCCCCCTTTTGCCCCGTCCCCCCTTTTGCCCCGTCCCCCCTTTTGCCCCGTCCCCCCTTTTGCCCCGTCCCCCCTTTTGCCCCGTCCCCCCTTTTGCCCCGTCCCCCCGTTTGCCCCGTACCCCCGTTTGCCCCGTACCCCCGTTTGCCCCGTACCCCCGTTTGCCCCGTACCCATTTGCCCCTTCCCCCGTTTGCCCCGTCTTCCCGTTTGCCCCGTCCCCCCGTTTGCCCCGTCCCCCCCGTTCGCCCCGTCCCCCCCGTTCGCTCCGTCCCCCCGTTCGCCCCGTCCCCCCGTTCGCCCCGTCCTCCCGTTCGCCCCGTCCTCCCGTTCGCACCGTCCCCCGTTTACCCCGTCCCCCTGTTCGCCCCGTTTGCCCCGTCCCCCCCCCCCATTTGCCCCGTCCCCCCCGTTTTCCCCCATCCCCCCCGTTTGCCCCGTCCCCCCCGTTTGCCCCGTCCCCCGTTTGGCCCGACCCCCCATTTGCCCCGTCCCCCCCATTTGCCCCGTCCCCCCATTTGCCCCGACCCCCCCATTTGCCCCGTCCCCCCCATTTGCCCCATCCCCCCCATTTGCCCCGTCCCCCCCGTTTGCCCCGTCCCCCCGTTTGCCCCGTCCCCCCGTTTGCCCTGTCCCCCCGTTTGCCCCGTCCCCCCGTTTCCCCGTCCCCCCCGTTTGCCCCGTCCCCCCCGTTTGCCCCGTCCCCCCCGTTTGCCCCGTCCCCCCCGTTTCCCCGTCCCCCCCGTTTGCCCCGTCCCCCCCGTTTGCCCCGTCCCCCCGTTTGCCCCGTCCCCCCGTTTGCCCCGTCCCCCCGTCTGCCCCGACCCCCCGTCTGCCCCGTCCCCCCGTTTGCCCCGTCCCCCCCGTTTCCCCGTCCCCCCCGTTTGCCCCGTCCCCCCCGTTTCCCCGTTCGCCCCATCCCCACCTTCGCCACATCCCCCCCGTTTGACCCGTCCCCCCGTTTGCCCCCTCCCCCCCGTTCGCCCCGTCCCCCCGTTCGCCCCTTCCCCCCGTTCGCCCCGTTTGCCCTGTCCCCCCGTTTGCCCCGTCCCCCCCCATTTGCCCCGTCCCCCCGTTTGCCCCATCCCCCCCGTTTGCCCCATCCCCCCCGTTTGCCTCATCCCCCCCGTTTCCCCCTTCCCCCCGTTTGCCCCATCCCCCCGTTTGCCTCATCCCCCCCGTTTCCCCTTCCCCCCCGTTTGCCCCGTCCCACCCGTTTGCCCCGTCCCCCCGTTTGCCCCGTCATCCCCGTTTGCCCCGTCCTCCCCGTTTGCCCCATCCCCCCTTTTGCCGCGTCCCCCGTCCCCCCCTGTTTGCCCCGTCCCCCCGTTTGCCCCGTGCCCCCCGTTTGCCCCATCCCCCCGTTTGCCCCGCGCCCCTCGTTTGCCCTGTGCCCCCCGTTTGCCCTGTGCCCCCCGTTTGCCCCGTCCCCCCCATTTGCCGCATCCCCCGTTCGCCCTGTCCCCCCCCGTTTGCCCCGTCCCCCCGTTTGCCCCGTGCACCTCGTTTGCCCCATCCCCCCGTTTGCCCCGGCCCCTCGTTTGCCCCGTCCCCCCGTTTGCCCCGTCCCCCCCGTTTGCCCCGTCCCCCCCGTTTGCCCCGTCCCCCCGTTTGCCCCGTCCCCCCCGTTTGCCCCGTCCCCCCCCGTTTGCCCCGTCCCCCCCGTTTGCCCCGTCCCCCCCCGTTTGCCCCGTCCCCCCCGTTTGCCCCCGCCCCCCCCGTTTGCCCCGTACCCCCCGTTTGCCCCGACCCCCCGTTTGCCCCGACCCCCCGTTTGCCCCGACCCCCCGTTTGCCCCGACCCCCCGTTTGCCCGCCCCCCCCGTTTGCCCCGACCCCCCGTTTGCCCCGACCCCGTTGGCGGACCCGTTTGCCCCGACCCCCCGTTTGCCCCGACCCCCCGTTTGCCCCGACCCCCCGTTTGCCCCGACCCCCCGTTTGCCCGGACCCCCCGTTTGCCCGGACCCGTTTGCCCCGTTTGCCCCGACCCCCCGTTTGCCCCGACCCCCCGTTTGCCCCGACCCCCCGTTTGCCCCGACCCCCCGTTTGCCCCGTCCCCCCGTTTGCCCCGTCCCCCCGTTTGCCCCGTCCCCCCGTTTGCCCCGTCCCCCCATTTGCCCCGACCCCCCGTTTGCCCCGACCCCCCGTTTGCCCCGTCCCCCGTTTGCCCCGTCCCCCCGTTTGCCCCGTCCCCCCCGTTTGCCCCGTCCCCCCCGTTTGCCCCGTTCCCCCCCCATTCACCCAGTTTGCCCCGTCTCCCCCGTCCCCCCCGTTTGCCCTGTCCCCCCCGTTTGCCCCGTCCCCCCGTTTGCTCCGTCCCCCCGTTTGCTCCCTCCCCCCCGTTTGCCCGTCCCCCCCGTTTGCCCCGTCCCCCCCGTTTGCCCCGTCCCCCCGTTTGCCCCGTCCCCCCGTTTGCCCCGTCCCCCCGTTTGCCCCGTCCCCCCCGTTTGCCCCGTCCCCCCCGTTTGCCCCGTCCCCCCCGTTTGCCCCGTCCCCCCGTTTGCCCCGTCCCCCCCGTTTGCCCCGTCCCCCCCGTTTGCCCCGTCCCCCCCGTTTGCCCCGTCCCCCCCGTTTGCCCCGTCCCCCCCGTTTGCCCCGTCCCCCCCGTTTGCCCCGTCCCCCCCGTTTGCCCCGTCTCCCCCGTTTGCCCCGTCCCCCTGTTCGCCCCGTCCCCCCGTTCGCCCCGTCCCCCCGTTTGCCCCGTCCCCCCCGTTTGCCCCGTCCCCCCGTTTGCCCCGTCCCCCCCGTTTGCCCCGTCCCCCCGTCCCCCCCGTTTGCCCCGTCCCCCCGTTTGCCCCGTCCCCCCCCGTTTGCCCCGTCCCCCCCGTTTGCCCCGTCCCCCCCGTTTGCCCCGTCCCCCCCGTTTGCCCCGTCCCCCCCGTTTGCCCCGTCCCCCCCGTTTGCCCCGTCCCCCCCGTTTGCCCCGTCCCCCCCGTTTGCCCCGTCCCCCCCGTTTGCCCCGTCCCCCCCGTTTGCCCCGTCCCCCCCGTTTGCCTCGTCCCCCCCGTTTGCCCCGTCCCCCCCGTTCGTCCCGTTCCCCCCCCATTCACCCAGTTTGCCCCGTCTCCCCCGTCCCTCCCGTTTGCTCCGTCCCCCCGCTTTACCCCGTCCTCCCCTTTGCCCCGTTCCCCCCCCCTTTGCCCTGTCCACCCCCGTTTGCCCCGTCCCCCCGTTTGCCCCTTCCCCCCGTTTCCCCCGTCCCCCCGTTTACCCCGTCCCCCCGTTTGCTCCCTCCCCCGCTTTACCCCGTCCCCCCGTTTGCCCCGACCCCCCGTTTGCCCCGACCCCCCGTTTGCCCCGACCCCCCGTTTGCCCCGACCCCCCGTTCGCCCCGTCCCCCCGTTTGCTCATTCCCCCCGTTTGCCCCGTCCCCCCGTTGGCCCCGTCCCCCCCGTTTGCCCCGTCCCCCCGTTTGCCCCGTCCACCCAGTTTGTCCCTTCCCCCCCCGTTGGCCCCGTTCCCCCCGTTGGCCCCGTCCCCCCCGTTTTCCCCATCCCCCCAGTTTGTCCCGTCCCCCCCGTTGGCCCCGTCCCCCCCGTTTTCCCCGTCCCCCCCGTTTTCCCCGTCCCCCCCGTTTTCCCCGTCCCCCCCGTTTTCCCCGTCCCCCCCGTTTGCCCCGTCCCCCCCGTTTGCCCCGTCCCCCCCGTTTGCCCCGTCCCCCCGTTTGCCCCGTCCCCCCCCGTTTGCCCCGTCCCCCCCGTTTGCCCCGTCCCCCCCGTTTGCCCCGTCCCCCCCGTTTGCCCCGTCCCCCCCGTTTGCCCCGTCCCCCCGTTGACCCCGTCCCCCCCCGTTTGCCCCGTCCCCCCCCGTTTGCCCCGTCCCCCCCCGTTTGCCCCGTCCCCCCCGTTTGCCCCGTCCCCCCCGTTTGCCCCGTCCCCCCCGTTTGCCCCGTCCCCCCCGTTTGCCCCGTCCCCCCCGTTTGCCCTGTCCCCCCCGTTTGCCCCGTCCCCCCCGTTTGCCCCGTCCCCCCCGTTCGTCCCGTTCCCCCCCCATTCACCCAGTTTGCCCCGTCTCCCCCGTCCCCCCCGTTTGCCCTGTCCCTCCCGTTTGCCCTGTCCCTCCCGTTTGCTCTGTCCCCCCGTTTGCCCCGTCCCCCCCGTTTGCCCCGTCCTCCCCTTTGCCCCGTTCCCCCCCCGTTTGCCCTGTCCACCCCCGTTTGCCCCGTCCCCCCGTTTGCCCCATCCCCCCGTTTGCCCCGTCCCCCCGTTTACCCCGTCCCCTCGTTTGCCCCGTCCCCCCGCTTTACCCCGTCCCCCCGTTTGCCCCGACCCCCCGTTTGCCCCGACCCCCCATTTGCCCCGACCCCCCGTTTGCCCCGACCCCCCGTTTGCCCCGACCCCCCGTTTGCCCCGTCCCCCCGTTTGCTCATTCCCCCCGTTTGCCTCGTCCCCCCGTTGGCCCCGTCCCCCCCGTTTGCCCCGTCCCCCCCGTTTGCCCCGTCCCCCCCGTTTGCCCCGTCCCCCCCGTTTGCCCCGTCCCCCCGTTTGCCCCGTCCCCCCCGTTTGCCCCGTCCCCCCGTTTGCCCTGTCCCCCCGTTTGCCTCGTCCCCCCCGTTTGCCCCGTCCCCCCCGTTTGCCCCGTCCCCCCGTCCCCCCCGTTTGCCCCGTCCCCCCCGTTTGCCCCGTCCCCCCGTTGGCCCCGTCCCCCCCGTTGGCCCCGTCCCCCCCGTTGGCCCCGTCCCCCCCGTTTGCCCCGTCCCCCCCGTTTGCCCCGTCCCCCCTGTTTGCCCCGTCCCCCCGTTTGCCCCGTCCCCCCCGTTGGCCCCGTCCCCCCGTTTGCTCATTCCCCCCGTTGGCCCCGTCCCCCCGTTTGCTCATTCCCCCTGTTTGCCCCGTCCCCCCCGTTTGCCCCGTCCCCCCCGTTTGCCCCGTCCCCCCCGTTGGCCCCGTCCCCCCCGTTTGCCCCGTCCCCCCGCTTTGCCCCGTCCCCCCGGTTTGCCCCGTCCCCCCGGTTTGCCCCGTCCCCCCGGTTTGCCCCGTCCCCCCGGGTTGCCCCGTCCCCCCGGGTTGCCCCGTCCCCCCGGTTGCCCCGTCCCCCCGGTTTGCCCCGTCCCCCCGGTTTGCCCCGTCCCCCCGGTTTCCCCCTTCCCCCCGCTTTGCCCCGTCCCCCCGGTTTGCCCCGTCCCCCCCGTTCGTCCCGTCCCCCCCATTCACCCAGTTTGCCCCGTCTCCCCCGTACCCCCCGTTTGCCCCGTCCCCCCCGTTTGCCCCGTCCCCCCCGTTTGCTCCCTCCCCCCGTTTGCTCCCTCCCCCCGCTTTACCCCGTCCTCCCCTTTGCCCCTCCCCCCGTTTGCCCCGTCCCCCCCGTTTGCTCCGTCCCCCCGTTAACTCCCTCCCCCCGCTTTACCCCGTCCCCCCGTTTGCCCCGTCCCCCCGTTTGCCCTGTCCCCCCGTTTGCCCCGTCCCCCCGTTTGCCCCGTCCCCCCGTTTGCTCCCTCCCCCGCTTTACCCCGTCCTCCCCTTTGCCCCGACCCCCCGTTTGCCCCGACCCCCCGTTTGCCCCGACCCCCCGTTTGCCCCGACCCCCCGTTTGCCCCGACCCCCCGTTTGCCCCGACCCCCCGTTTGCCCCGTTTGCCCCGTCCCCCCGTTTGCCCCGTCCCCCCGTTTACCCCGTCCCCCCGTTTACCCCGTCCCCCCGTTTGCTCCCTCCCCCGCTTTACCCCGTCCTCCCCTTTGCCCCGACCCCCCGTTTGCCCCGACCCCCCGTTTGCCCCGACCCCCCGTTTGCCCCGACCCCCCGTTTGCCCCGACCCCCCGTTTGCCCCGACCCCCCGTTTGCCCCGACCCCCCGTTTGCCCCGACCCCCCGTTTGGCCCGACCCCCCGTTTGGCCCGACCCCCCGTTTGGCCCGACCCCCCGTTTGCCCCGACCCCCCGTTTGCCCCGACCCCCCGTTTGCCCCGACCCCCCGTTTGCCCCGACCCCCCGTTTGCCCCGACCCCCCGTTTGCCCCGACCCCCCGTTTGCCCCGACCCCCCGTTTGCCCCGACCCCCCGTTTGCCCCGACCCCCCGTTTGCCCCGACACCCCGTTTGCCCCGTCCCCCCCGTTTGCCCCGTCCCCCCCGTTTGCCCCGTCCCCCCCGTTTGCCCCGTC
The DNA here is from genome assembly GCF_964213995.1 of Mustelus asterias. Classification (NCBI taxonomy): domain Eukaryota; kingdom Metazoa; phylum Chordata; class Chondrichthyes; order Carcharhiniformes; family Triakidae; genus Mustelus; species Mustelus asterias. The sequence continues at coordinate 125,893,434 of NC_135805.1, read as the reverse complement.
CCCCCCGTTTGCCCCGTCCCCCCCGTTTGCCCCGTCCCCCCCGTTTGCCCCTTCCCCGCCCGTTTGCCCCGTCCCCCCCGTTTGCCCCGTCCCCCCCGTTTGCCCCGTCCCCCCCGTTTGCCCCGTCCCCCCCGTTTGCCCCGTCCCCCCCGTTTGCCCCGTCCCCCCCGTTTGCCCCGTCCCCCCCGTTTGCCCCGTCCCCCCCGTTTGCCCCGTCCCCCCCCGTTTGCCCCGTCCCCCCCGTTTGCCCCGTCCCCCCCGTTTGCCCCGTGCCCCTCGTTTGCCCCGTCCCCCCGTTTGCCCCGTCCCCCCCGTTTGCCCCGTCCCCCCCGTTTGCCCCGTCCCCCCCGTTTGCCCCGTCCCCCCCGTTTGCCCCGTCCCCCCCGTTTGCCCCGTCCCCCCCGTTTGCCCCGTCCCCCCCGTTTGCCCCGTCCCCCCCGTTTGCCCCGTCCCCCCCGTTTGCCCCGTCCCCCCCGTTTGCCCCGCCCCCCCGTTTGCCCCGTTCTCCCCCCCTGTTTGCCCCGTCAACCCCGTTTGCCCCGTCCCCCCCCCGTTTGAACCGTCCCCCCGTTTGAACCGTCCCCCCGTTTGCCCCGTCCCCCCATTTGCCCCGTCCCCCCGTTTACCCCGTCCCCCCTGTTTGCCCCGTCCCCCCCGTTCCCCCCGTTTGCCCCGTCCCCCCCGTTTGCCCCGTCCCCCCGTTTGCCCCGTTTGCCCCGTCCCCCCGTTTGCCCCGTCCCCCTGTTTGCCCCGTCCCCCCGTTTGCCCCGTCCCCCCATTTACCCCGTCCCCCCGTTTGCTCCCTCCCCCCGCTTTAGCCCGCCCTCCCCTTTGCCCCGACCCCCCGTTTGCCCCAACCCCCCGTTTGCCCCGACCCCCCGTTTGCCCTGACCCCCCGTTTGCCCTGACCCCCCGTTCGCACCGACCCCCCGTTTGCCCTGACCCCCCGTTTGCCCTGACCCCCCGTTCGCCCCGTCCCCCCGTCCCCCCGTTTGCCCCGTCCCCCTGTTCTCCCCGTTTGCCCCATTCCCCCCGTTTGCCCCATTCCCCCCGTTTGCCCCGTCCCCCCGTTTGCCCCGTCCCCCCTTTGCCCCGTCCCCCCTTTGCCCCGTCCCCCCTTTGCCCCGTCCCCCCTTTGCCCCGTCCCCCCTTTGCCCCGTCCCCCCTTTGCCCCGTCCCGCCCATTTGCCCCGTCCCCCCCGTTTGCCCCCCCGTTTGCCCCCCCCCTTTGCCCCGTCCCCCCCCATTTGCCCCGTCCCCCCCGTTTGCCCCGTCCCCCCCCATTTGCCCCGTCCCCCCCGTTTGCCCCGTCCCCCCCGTTTTCCCCGTCCCCCCGTTTTCCCCGTCCCCCCCGTTTGCCCCGTCCCCTCCGTTTGCCCCGTCCCCCCCGTTTGCCCCGTCCCCCCCGTTTGCCCCGTCCCCCCCGTTTGCCCCGTCCCCCCCGTTTGCCCCGTCCCCCCCGTTTGCCCCGTCCCCCCCGTTTGCCCCGTCCCCCCCGTTTGCCCCGTCCCCCCCGTTTGCCCCGTCCCCCCCGTTTGCCCCGTCCCCCCCGTTTGCCCCGTCCCCCCCGTTTGCCCCGTCCCCCCATTCGCCCCGTCCCACCGTTCGCCCCGTCCCACCGTTCGCCCCTTCCCCCCGTTTACCCCGTCCCCCCGTTTTCCCCGTCCATCTGTCTGCCCCGTTTGCCCCGTCCCCCCCCCCCGTTTGCCCCCCCCCGGTTGCCGCGTCCCCCCCGTTTGTCCCGTTTGCCCCGTCACCCCCGTTTGCCCCGTCACCCCCGTTTGCCCCGTCACCCCCGTTTGCCCCGTCCCCCCGTTTGCCCCGTCCCCCCGTTTGCCCCGTCCCCCCGTTTGCCCCGTCCCTCCCGTTTGCCCCGTCCCTCCCGTTTACCCCGTCCCCCCCCATTGCCCCCCCCCATTTGCCCTGTCCACCCCCGTTTGCCCCGTCCCCCCGTTTGCCCCGTCCCCCCGTTTGCCCCGTCCCCCCGTTTGCCCCGTCCCCTCGTTTGCCCCGTCCCCCCGTTTGCCCCGTCCCCCCGTTTGCCCCGTCCCCCCGTTTGCCCCGTCCCCCCGTTTGCCCCGTCCCCCCCGTTTGCCGCGTCCCCCCCGTTTGCCGCGTCCCCCCCGTTTGCCGCGTCCCCCCCGTTTGCACCGTCCCCCCCGTTTGCCCCATCCCCCCGTTTGACCCGTCCCCCCGTTTGACCCGTCCCCCCGTTTGACCCGTCCCCCCGTTCGTCCCGTCCCCTCCGTTTGCCCCGTCCCCCCCGTTTGCCCCGTCCCCCCCCGTTGGCCCAGTCCCCCCCCGTTTGCCCGCTCCCCCCCCGTTTGCCCCGTCCCCCCTTTTGCCCCCTGCCCCCGTAACGGAGAGAAGGGTGTCTGTACTTTTGGAGAGAAGGGTGTCTGTACTAATGGAGAGATGGTTGTCTGTACTAACGGAGAGAAGGGTGTCTGTACTAATGGAGAGAAGGTTGTCTGTACTAACGGAGAGAAGGGTGTCTGTACTAACGGAGAGAAGGGTGTCTGTACTAACGGAGAGAAGGGTGTCTGTACTAACGGAGAGAAGGGTGTCTGTACTAACGGAGTGAAGGTTGTCTGTACTAACGGAGAGAAGGGTGTCTGTACTAATGGAGAGAAGGTTGTCTGTACTAACGGAGAGAAGGGTGTCTGTACTAACGGAGAGAAGGGTGTCTGTACTAACGGAGAGAAGGGTGTCTGTACTAACGGAGAGAAGGGTGTCTGTACTAACGGAGAGAAGGGTGTCTGTACTAACGGAGAGAAGGGTGTTTGTACTAACGGAGAGAAGGGTGTCTGTACTAACGGAGAGAAGGGTGTCTGTACTAACGGAGAGAAGGGTGTCTGTACTAACGGAGAGAAGGGTGTCTGTACTAACGGAGAGAAGGGTGTCTGTACTAACGGAGAGAAGGGTGTCTGTACTAACGGAGAGAAGGGTGTCTGTACTAACGGAGAGAAGGGTGTCTGTACTAACGGAGAGAAGGGTGTCTGTACTAACGGAGAGAAGGGTGTCTGTACTAACGGCAGGAAGGGTGTCTGTACTAATGGATAGAAGGGTGTCTGTGTGAATGGACAGAAGGGTGTCTGTACGAACGGAGAGAAGGGTGTTTGTACGAATGGAGAGAAGGATGTCTGTACTCATGGAGACGAGGATGTCTGTACTGACGGAGAGAATGGTGTCTGTGCTAACGGAGTGAAGGGTGTCTATACTAAAGGAGAGAAGGGTGTCTGTACTGATGGAGAGCAGGGTGTTTGTACTAACAGAGAGAAGGGTGTCGGTACTAACAGTGAGAAGGGTGTCTGTATGAATGGAGAGAAGGATGTCTGTACTAATGGAGACAAGGGTGTCTGTACTAACAGAGAGAAGGGTGTCAGGACTAACGGGGAGAAGGGTGTTTTTACGAACAGGGAGAAGGGTGTCTGTACTAACAGAGAGAAGGGTGTCTGTACTAATGGAGCGAAGGGTGTCTGTACTCACGGTGAGAAGGGTGTTAGTACTAACAGAGAGAAGGGTGTCTGTACTAACGGAGAGAAGGGTGTCTGTGCTCATGGAGAGAAGGGTGTCTGTACGAACGGAGAGAAGTGTGTCAGTATGAATGGAGAGAAGGGTGTCTGTACTCACGGAGTGAATGGTGTCTGGACTAACGGAGAGAAGGGTGTCAGTACTAACGGAGAGAAGGGTGTCTGCACTAATGGACAGAAGGGTGCCTGTACTAACGGAGAGAAGGGTGCCTGTACTCACGGAGAGAAGGGTGCCTGTACTAACGGAGAGAAGGGTGCCTGTACTAACGGAGAGAAGGGTGCCTGTACTAATGGAGCGAAGGGTGTCTGTACTAACGGAGAGAAGGGTGTTTGTACTAACGGAGAGAAGGATGTCTGTACGAACGGAGAGAAGGGTGTCTGTACTAACGGAGAGAAGGGTGCCTGTACTAACGGAGAGAAGGGTGTCTGTACAAATGGAGAGAAGGATGTCTGTACGAACGGAGAGAAGGGTGTCTGTACTAACGGAGAGAAGGGTGTCTGTCCTAACGGAGAGAAGGGTGTCTGTACTAACAGAGGGAATGGTGTCTGTACAAATGGAGAGAAGGGTGTCTGTACTAATGGAGAGAAGGGTGTTTGTACTAACGGAGAGAAGGATGTCTGTACGAACGGAGAGAAGTGTGTCTGTACTAACGCAGAGAAGGGTGTCTGTACTAACGGAGAGAAGGGTGCCTGTACTAACGGAGAGAAGGGTGTCAGTACAAATGGAGAGAAGGATGTCTGTACGAACGGAGAGAAGGGTGCCTGTACAAATGGAGAGAAGGATGTCTGTACGAACGGAGAGAAGGGTGTCTGTACTAACGGAGAGAAGGGTGTCTGTCCTAACGGAGAGAAGGGTGTCTGTACTAACAGAGGGAATGGTGTCTGTACAAATGGAGAGAAGGGTGTCTGTACTAACGGAGAGAAGGGTGTCTGTACTAACGGAGAGAAGGGTGTCTGTACTATCGGAGAGAAGGGTGTCTGTACGAACGGAGTGAATGGTGTCTGGACGAACGGAGAGAAGGCTGTCTGTACTAACGGAGAGAAGGGTGTCTGTACTAACGGAGAGAAGGGTGCCTGTACTCACGGAGAGAAGGGTGCCTGTACTAACGGAGAGAAGCGTGCCTGTACTAACGGAGAGAAGGGTGTCTGTACTAACGGAGAGAAGGGTGCCTGTACTAACGGAGAGAAGCGTGCCTGTACTAACGGAGAGAAGGGTGTCTGTACTAATGGAGACAAGGGTGTCTGTACTAACGGAGAGAAGGGTGTTTGTACTAACGGAGAGAAGGGTGTTTGTACTAACGGAGAGAAGGGTGTCTGTACTGACGGAGAGAATGGTGTCTGTGCTAACGGAGAGAAGGGTATCTGTACGAACGGAGAGAAGGGTGTCTGTACTGACGGAGGGAAGGGTGTCTGTCCTGACGGAGACAAGGGTGTCTGTACTGACGGAGAGAAGGGTGTTTGTACTAACGGAGAGAAGGGTGTCTCTACCAACGGAGAGAAGGGTGTCTGTACTAACAGAGAGAAGGGTGTCTGTCCTGACGGAGACAAGGGTGTCTGTACTAACGGAGAGAAGGATGTCTGTACTAATGGAGAGAAGGGTGTTTGTCCTAACAGAGAGAAGGGTGTCTGTACTAACGGAGAGAAGGGTGTCTGTACTAACGGAGAGAAGGATGTCTGTACTAACGGAGAGAAGGGTGTTTGTACTAAGAGAGAGAAGGCTGTACTAACAGAGAGAAGGGTGTCTGTACTAACGGAGAGAAGGGTGTCTATACTAACGGAGAGAAGGGTGTCTGTACTAACAGAGAGAAGGGTGTCAGTACTAACGGGGAGAAGGGTGTTTTTACGAACAGAGAGAAGGGTGTCTGTACTCACGGAGTGAATGGTGTCTGGACTAACGGAGAGAAGAGTGTCAATACTAACGGAGAGAAGGGTGTCTGCACTAATGGACAGAAGGGTGCCTGTACTAACGGAGAGAAGGGTGCCTGTACTCACGGAGAGAAGGGTGCCTGTACTAACGGAGAGAAGGGTGCCTGTACTAACGGAGAGAAGGGTGCTGTACTAACGGAGAGAAGGGTGCCTGTACTAATGGAGCGAAGGGTGTTTGTACTAATGGAGAGAAGGATGTCTGTACGAACGGAGAGAAGGGTGTCTGTACTAACGCAGAGAAGGGTGTCTGTACTAACGGAGAGAAGGGTGCCTGTACTAACGGAGAGAAGGGTGTCTGTACAAATGGAGAGAAGGGTGACTGTACTAACGGAGAGAAGGGTGTCTGTACTAACAGAGGGAATGGTGTCTGTGCAAATGGAGAGAAGGGTGTCTGTACTAACGGAGTGAAGGGTGTTTGTACTCACGGAGTGAATGGTGTCTGTACTAACGGAGAGAAGGGTGTCTGTACTATCGGAGAGAAGGGTGTCTGTACGAACGGAGTGAATGGTGTCTGGACTAACGGGGAGAAGGGTGTCTGTACTAACGGAGAGAAGGGTGTCTGCACTAATGGACAGAAGGGTGCCTGTACTCACGGAGAGAAGGGTGCCTGTACTAACGGAGAGAAGGGTGCCTGTACGAACGGAGAGAAGGGTGCCTGTACTAACGGAGAGAAGGGTGACTGTACTAATGGAGCGAAGGGTGTTTGTACTAACGGAGAGAAGGGTGACTGTACTAATGGAGCGAAGGGTGTCTGTACTAACGGAGAGAAGGGTGCCTGTAGTAACGGAGAGAAGGGTGTCTGTACTAACAGAGGGAATGGTGTCTGTGCAAATGGAGAGAAGGGTGTCTGTACTAACGGAGTGAAGCGTGTTTGTACTAACGGAGTGAAGCGTGTTTGTACTAACGGAGTGAAGGGTGTCTGTACTAACGGAGAGAAGGGTGTCTGTACTAACGGAGAGAAGGGTGTCTGCACTAATGGACAGAAGGGTGCCTGTACTAACGGAGAGAAGGGTGCCTGTACTCACGGAGAGAAGGGTGCCTGTACTAACGGAGAGAAGGGTGCCTGTACTAACGGAGAGAAGGGTGACTGTACTAATGGAGCGAAGGGTGTTTGTACTAACGGAGAGAAGGGTGTCTGGACTAACGGAGAGAAGGGTGTCTGTACTAACGGAGAGAAGGGTGTTTGTACTAATGGAGAGAAGGGTGTCTGTACTAACGGAGAGAAGGGTGTCTGTTCTAATGGAGAGAAGGGTGTCTGTACGAACAGAGAGAAGCGTGTTTGTACTAACGGAGAGATGGGTGGCTGTACTAATGGACAGAAGGTTGTCTGTATGAATGGAGAGAAGGGTGTTTGTACTAAGGGAGAGAAGTGTGTCTGTATGAATGGTGAGAAGGGTGTCTGTACTCTTGGAGAGAAGGGTGTCTGTACAACAGAGAGGAGGTTGTCTGTACTAACGGAGAGAAGGGTGTCTGTACTAACGGAGAGAAGGGTGTCTGTATGAATGGTGAGAAGGGTGTCTGTACTCTTGGAGAGAAGGGTGTCTGTACAACAGAGAGGAGGTTGTCTGTACTAACGGAGAGAAGGGTGTCTGTACTAATGGAGAGAAGGGTGTCTGTACGAACGGAGAGAAGGGTGTCTGTACTAACGGAGGGAAGGGTGTCTGTACTAATGGAGAGAAGGGTGTCTGTACTAATGGAGAGAAGGGTGTCTGTCCTGACGGAGACAAGGGTGTCTGTACTGACGGAGAGAAGGGTGTCTGTCCTGACGGAGACAAGGGTGTCTGTACTGACGGAGAGAAGGGTGTCTGTCCTGACGGAGACAAGGGTGTCTGTACTGACGGAGAGAAGGGTGTTTGTCCTAACAGAGAGAAGGGTGTCTGTACTAACGGAGAGAAGGGTGTCTGTACTAACGGAGAGAAGGATGTCTGTACTAATGGAGAGAAGGGTGTCTGTCCTGACGGAGACAAGGGTGTCTGTACTGACGGAGAGAAGGGTGTCTGTCCTGACGGAGACAAGGGTGTCTGTACTGACGGAGAGAAGGGTGTCTGTCCTGACGGAGACAAGGGTGTCTGTACTGACGGAGAGAATGGTGTCTGTGCTAACGGAGAGAAGGGTGTTTGTACTAAGAGAGAGAAGGCTGTACTAACGGGGAGAAGGGTGTTTTTACGAACAGAGAGAAGGGTGTCTGTACTAACAGAGAGAAGGGTGTCTGTACTAATGGAGCGAAGGGTGTCTGTACTAACGGAGAGAAGGGTGTCTGTGCTAATGGAGAGAAGGGTGTCTGTACTAAGGGGGAGAAGGGTGTCTGTATGAACGGAGAGAAGTGCCGATGTACTAACAGTGAGAAGGGTGTCTGTATGAATGGAGAGAAGGGTGTCTGTACTAAGGGAGAGAAGGATGTCTGTACTAATGGGGACAAGGTTGTCTGTACTAACAGAGAGAAGTGTGTCAGTATGAATGGAGAGAAGGGTGTCTGTACTAACAGAGAGAAGGGTGTCTGTACTCACGGAGTGAATGGTGTCTGGACTAACGGAGAGAAGGGTGTCAGTACTAACGGAGAGAAGGGTGCCTGTACTAACGGAGAGAAGGGTGCCTGTACTCACGGAGAGAAGGGTGCCTGTACTAATGGAGAGAAGGGTGTTTGTACTAATGGAGAGAAGGGTGTCTGAGCTGACGGAGAGAAGGGTGTCTGTACTAACGGAGAGAAGGGTGTCTGTACTGACGGAGAGAAGGGTGTTTGTACGAACGGAGAGACGGGTGTCTGTACTAACGGAGAGCGGGGTGTCTGTACTAACGGAGAGAAGGGTGTCTGTACTAATGGAGAGAAGGGTGTCTGTCCTGACGGAGAGAAGGGTGTCTGTACTAACGGAGAGCGGGGTGTCTGTACTAACGGAGAGAAGGGTGTCTGTCCTGACGGAGAGAAGGGTGTCTGTACTAACGGAGAGCGGGGTGTCTGTACTAACGGAGAGAAGGGTGTCTGTACTAACGGAGAGAAGGGTGTCTGTACTAACAGAGAGAAGGGTGTTTGTACTCACGGAGAGAAGGGTGTCTGTACTGACGGAGAGAAGGGTGTCTGTACTAACGGAGAGAAGGGTGTCTGTACTAACGGAGGGAAGGATGTCTGTACTAATGGAGACAAGGGCGTCTGTACTAATGGAGAGAAGGGTGTCTGTCCTGACGGAGACAAGGGTGTCTGTACTGACGGAGAGAAGGGTGTCTGTACTAACGGAGAGAAGGGTGTCTGTACTAACGGAGAGAAGGGTGTCTGTCCTGACGGAGACAATGGTGTCTGTACTGACGGAGAGAAGGGTGTCTGTCCTGACGGAGACAAGGGTGTCTGTACTGACGGAGAGAAGGGTGTTTGTCCTAACAGAGAGAAGGGTGTCTGTACTAACGGAGAGAAGGGTGTCTGTACTAACGGAGAGAAGGATGTCTGTACTAATGGAGAGAAGGGTGTCTGTCCTGACGGAGACAAGGGTGTCTGTACTGACGGAGAGAAGGATGTCTGTCCTGACGGAGACAAGGGTGTCTGTACTGACGGAGAGAAGGGTGTCTGTCCTGACGGAGACAAGGGTGTCAGTACTGACGGAGAGAATGGTGTCTGTGCTAACGGAGAGAAGGGTGTTTGTACTAAGAGAGAGAAGGCTGTACTAACGGGGAGAAGGGTGTTTTTACGAACAGAGAGAAGGGTGTCTGTACTAACAGAGAGAAGGGTGTCTGTACTAATGGAGCGAAGGGTGTCTGTACTAACGGAGAGAAGGGTGTCTGTGCTAATGGAGAGAAGGGTGTCTGTACTAAGGGGGAGAAGGGTGTCTGTACGAACGGAGAGAAGTGCCGATGTACTAACAGTGAGAAGGGTGTCTGTATGAATGGAGAGAAGGGTGTCTGTACTAAGGGAGAGAAGGATGTCTGTACTAATGGGGACAAGGTTGTCTGTACTAACAGAGAGAAGTGTGTCAGTATGAATGGAGAGAAGGGTGTCTGTACTAACAGAGAGAAGGGTGTCTGTACTCACGGAGTGAATGGTGTCTGGACTAACGGAGAGAAGGGTGTCAGTACTAACGGAGAGAAGGGTGCCTGTACTAACGGAGAGAAGGGTGCCTGTACTCACGGAGAGAAGGGTGCCTGTACTAATGGAGAGAAGGGTGTTTGTACTAATGGAGAGAAGGGTGTCTGAGCTGACGGAGAGAAGGGTGTCTGTACTAACGGAGAGAAGGGTGTCTGTACTGACGGAGAGAAGGGTGTTTGTACTAACGGAGAGACGGGTGTCTGTACTAACGGAGAGCGGGGTGTCTGTACTAACGGAGAGAAGGGTGTCTGTACTAATGGAGAGAAGGGTGTCTGTCCTGACGGAGAGAAGGGTGTCTGTACTAACGGAGAGCGGGGTGTCTGTACTAACGGAGAGAAGGGTGTCTGTCCTGACGGAGAGAAGGGTGTCTGTACTAACGGAGAGCGGGGTGTCTGTACTAACGGAGAGAAGGGTGTCTGTACTAACGGAGAGAAGGGTGTCTGTACTAACAGAGAGAAGGGTGTCTGTACTCACGGAGAGAAGGGTGTCTGTACTGACGGAGAGAAGGGTGTCTGTACTAACGGAGAGAAGGGTGTCTGTACTAACGGAGGGAAGGATGTCTGTACTAATGGAGACAAGGGCGTCTGTACTAATGGAGAGAAGGGTGTCTGTCCTGACGGAGACAAGGGTGTCTGTACTGACGGAGAGAAGGGTGTCTGTACTAACGGAGAGAAGGGTGTCTGTACTAACGGAGAGAAGGGTGTCTGTCCTGACGGAGACAAGGGTGTCTGTACTGACGGAGAGAAGGGTGTTTGTACTAACGGAGAGAAGGGTGTCTGTACTAACGGAGAGCGGGGTGTCTGTACTAACGGAGAGAAGGGTGTCTGTACTAACGGAGAGCGGGGTGTCTGTACTAATGGAGAGAAGGGTGTCTGTCCTGACGGAGAGAAGGGTGTCTGTACTAACGGAGAGCGGGGTGTCTGTACTAACGGAGAGAAGGGATCCTGAGTAGTGGGGCTGAAAGTGAGGGATGCATGGATGGGGACTGCAATGCACGGCATTGCAGAGGTGGGGTGGAGCAGGGTTTGAAATGTGTATACTTCAATGCCAGGAGTATTCGCAATAAAGTGGGTGAACTTGCAGCGTGGATCAGTACCTGGGACTTCGATGTTGTGGCTATTTCAGAGACATGGATAGAGCAGGGGCAGGAATGGATGCTGCAGGTCCCGGGGTTCAAATGTTTTAGTCGAAGTAGGGAAGGAGGTAGAAGAGGGGGAGGGGTAGCATTATTGGTCAGAGATTGTATCACAGTGTCAGAGAGGAGGTTTGATGAGGACTTATCTGTTGAGGTAGTATGGGCGGAGATTAGAAATAGGAGAGGAGAGGTCACCCTGTTGGGAGTCTTTTATAGACCTCCTAAAAGTTCTAGAGAGGTTGAGGAAAGGATTGCGGAGTCAATCCTGCTTAGGAGTGAAAGTAATAGGGCAATTGTTATGGGGGATTTTAACTTGACTAATATTGACTGGAATTGTTATAGCTCTAGCTCGTTAGAGGGGTCAGTTTTTGTTCAAAGCGTGCAGGAAGGTTTTTTGACTCAGTATGTAGACAGGCCAACTAGAGGTGAGGCTATATTGGATCTGGTGCTGGGAAATGAGCCAGACCAGGTGCTAGACTTGGAAGTTGGTGTGCATTTTGGTGATAGTGACCACAATTCGGTTACGTTCACCTTAGTGATGGAAAGGGATAGGCATGAACCTCGGGCCAATGGTTTTAGCTGGGGGAAGGGTAATTATGAGGCTATTAGGAGAGAATTAGGAAACATAGGTTGGACTAGGAGATTACAGGGACTGGGAACGTCCGACATGTGGAGTTTTTTCAAGGAGCAGCTACTGCGAGTCTGTGATAGGTATGTCCCTGTCAGGCAAGGAGGAATTGGTAGGGCTAGGGAACCGTGGTGCACCAAAAAAGTTTCTTTGTTGGTTAAAAAGAAAAAGGAGGCTTATGTTCGGATGAGACGTGAGCACTCGGGTAGTGCACTAGAAAGCTTTAGATTGGCTAAGAGGGAGTTGAAGAGCGAGCTTAGAAGGGCTAAAAGGGGACATGAGAAGACTTTGGCGGATAGGGTTAAAGAGAATCCTAAGGCGTTCTATAGGTATGTCAAGAACAGAAGGTTGGTTAGGGCAAGTTTAGGGCCAGTTATAGATGGCAGAGGGAAGTTATGTGTGGAACCGGAGGAGATTGGTGAAGCATTGAACCAATATTTCTCTTCGGTGTTCACGCAAGGGGACATGAATATAGCTGAGGAGGACACTGGGTTGCAAGGGAGTAGAATAGACAGTATTACAGTTGATAAGGAGGATGTGCAGGATATTCTGGAGGGTCTGAAAATAGATAAATCCCCTGGTCCGGATGGGATTTATCCAAGGATTCTCTGGGAGGCAAGAGAAGTGATTGCAGAGCCTCTGGCTCTGATCTTCAGGTCGTCGTTGGCCTCTGGTATAGTACCAGAAGATTGGAGGTTAGCGAATGTTGTCCCATTGTTTAAGAAGGGGAACAGAGACTTCCCCGGGAATTATAGACCGGTGAGTCTCACTTCTGTTGTCGGCAAGATGTTGGAAAAAATTATAAGGGATAGGATTTATAGTTATTTGGAGAGTAATGAATTGATAGGTGATAGTCAGCATGGTTTTGTGGCAGGTAGGTCGTGCCTTACTAACCTTATTGAGTTTTTTGAGAAAGTGACCAAGGAGGTGGATGAGGGCAAGGCAGTGGACGTGGTATATATGGATTTTAGTAAGGCGTTTGATAAGGTTCACCATGGTAGGCTTCTGCAGAAAATGCAGATGTATGGGATTGGGGGTGATCTAGGAAATTGGATCAGGAATTGGCTAGCGGATAGGAAACAGAGGGTGGTGGTTGATAGTAAATATTCATCATGGAGTGCGGTTACAAGTGGTGTACCTCAGGGATCTGTTTTGGGGCCACTGCTGTTTGTAATATTTATTAATGATCTGGATGAGGGTATAGTTGGGTGGATTAGCAAATTTGCTGATGACACCAAAGTCGGTGGTGTGGTAGACAGTGAGGAAGGGTGTCGTAGTTTGCAGGAAGACTTAGACAGGTTGCAAAGTTGGGCCGAGAGGTGGCGGATGGAGTTTAATGCGGAGAAGTGTGAGGTAATTCACTTTGGTAGGAATAACAGATGTGTTGAGTATAGGGCTAACGGGAGGACTTTGAATAGTGTGGAGGAGCAGAGGGATCTAGGTGTATGTGTGCATAGATCCCTGAAAGTTGGGAATCAAGTAGATAAGGTTGTTAAGAAGGCATATGGTGTCTTGGCGTTTATTGGTAGGGGGATTGAATTTAGGAGTCGTAGCGTTATGTTGCAACTGTACACAACTCTGGTGCGGCCGCACTTGGAGTACTGTGTGCAGTTCTGGTCCCCACATTACAGGAAGGATGTGGAGGCTTTGGAGAGGGTGCAGAGGAGGTTTACCAGGATGTTGCCTGGTATGGAGGGGAGATCCTATGAGGAGAGGCTGAGGGATTTGGGATTGTTTTCGCTGGAAAGGCGGCGGCTAAGAGGGGATCTTATTGAAACATATAAGATGATTAGAGGTTTAGATAGGGTGGATAGTGATAGCCTTTTTCCTCTGATGGAGAAATCCAGCACGAGGGGGCATGGCTTTAAATTGAGGGGGGTAGTTATAGAACCGATGTCAGGGGTAGGTTCTTTACCCAGAGGGTGGTGAGGGATTGGAATGCCCTGCCAGCATCAGTAGTAAATGCGCCTAGTTTGGGGGCGTTTAAGAGATCCGTAGATAGGTTCATGGACGAAAAGAAATTGGTTTAGGTTGGAGGGTCACAGTTTTTTTTTTAACTGGTCGGTGCAACATCGTGGGCCGAAGGGCCTGTTCTGCGCTGTAATGTTCTATGTTCTATGTTCTAGAAGGGTGTCTGTACTAACGGAGAGAAGGGTGTCTGTACTAACGGAGAGAAGGATGTCTGTACTAATGGAGACAAGGGTGTCTGTACTGACGGAGAGAATGGTGTCTGTACTAACGGAGAGAAGGGTGTCTGTACTAACGGAGAGAAGGGTGTCTGTACTAACGGAGACAAGGGTGTCTGTACTAACGGAGAGAAGGGTGTCCGTCCTGACGGAGACAAGGGTGTCTGTACTGACGGAGAGAAGGGTGTTTGTACTAACGGAGAGAAGGGTGTCTGTACTAACGGAGAGCGGGGTGTCTGTACTAACGGAGAGAAGGGTGTCTGTACTAACGGAGAGCGGGGTGTCTGTACTAATGGAGAGAAGGGTGTCTGTCCTGACGGAGAGAAGGGTGTCTGTACTAACGGAGAGCGGGGTGTCTGTACTAACGGAGAGAAGGGTGTCTGTACTAACGGAGAGAAGGGTGTCTGTACTAACGGAGAGAAGGATGTCTGTACTAATGGAGACAAGGGTGTCTGTACTGACGGAGAGAATGGTGTCTGTGCTAACGGAGAGAAGGGTGTTTGTACTAAGAGAGAGAAGGCTGTACTAACAGAGATAAGGGTGTCTATACTAACGGAGAGAAGGGTGTCTGTACTAACAGAGAGAATGGTGTCTGTACTAACAGAGAGAAGGGTGTCTGTACTAATGGAGCGAAGGGTGTCTGTACTAACGGAGAGAAGGGTGTCTGTACTAAGAGAGAAGGGTGTCTGTACTAACAGAGAGAAGGGTGTCTGTACTAATGGAGCGAAGGGTGTCTGTACTAACGGAGAGCGGGGTGTCTGTACTAATGGAGAGAAGGGTGTCTGTCCTGACGGAGAGAAGGGTGTCTGTACTAACGGAGAGCGGGGTGTCTGTACTAACGGAGAGAAGGGTGTCTGTACTAACGGAGAGAAGGGTGTCTGTACTAACGGAGAGAAGGATGTCTGTACTAATGGAGACAAGGGTGTCTGTACTGACGGAGAGAATGGTGTCTGTGCTAACGGAGAGAAGGGTGTTTGTACTAAGAGAGAGAAGGCTGTACTAACAGAGATAAGGGTGTCTATACTAACGGAGAGAAGGGTGTCTGTACTAACAGAGAGAAGGGTGTCTGTACTAACAGAGAGAAGGGTGTCTGTACTAATGGAGCGAAGGGTGTCTGTACTAACGGAGAGAAGGGTGTCTGTACTAAGAGAGAAGGGTGTCTGTACTAACAGAGAGAAGGGTGTCTGTACTAATGGAGCGAAGGGTGTCTGTACTAACGGAGAGAAGGGTGTTTGTACTAACAGAGAGAAGGGTGTCTGTACGAATGGAGCGAAGGGTGTCTGTACTAACGGAGAGAAGGGTGTCTGTGCTAATGGAGAGAAGGGTGTCTGTACTGAGGGGGAGAAGGGTGTCTGTCCGAACGGAGAGAAGTGCCGATGTACTAACAGTGAGAAGGGTGTCTGTATGAATGGAGAGAAGGGTGTTTGTACTAATGGAGAGAAGGGTGTCTGTGCTAACGGAGAGAAGGATGTCTGTACTAACAGAGAGAAGTGTGTCAGTATGAATGGAGAGAAGGGTGTCTGTACTAACGGAGAGAAGGGTGTCTGTACTAAGGGAGAGAAGGATGTCTGTACTAATGGGGACAAGGTTGTCTGTACTAACAGAGAGAAGTGTGTCAGTATGAATGGAGAGAAGGGTGTTTGTACTAACAGAGAGAAGGGTGTCTGTACTCACGGAGTGAATGGTGTCTGGACTAACGGAGAGAAGGGTGTCAGTGCTAACGGAGAGAAGGGTGCCTGTACTAACGGAGAGAAGGGTGCCTGTACTCACGGAGAGAAGGGTGCCTGTACTAACGGAGAGAAGGGTGCCTGTACTAACGGAGAGAAGGGTGCCTGTACTAACGGAGAGAAGGGTGCCTGTACTAATGGAGCGAAGGGTGTTTGTACTAATGGAGAGAAGGGTGTTTGTACTAATGGAGAGAAGGATGTCTGTACGAACGGAGAGAAGGGTGTCTGTACTAATGGAGAGAAGGGTGTCTGTACTAACGGAGAGAAGGGTGTCTGTACTAACGGAGAGAAGGGTGCCTGTACTAACAGAGAGTAGGTGTCTGTACTAACAGAGAGAAGCGTGTCTGTACTAACGGAGAGAAGGGTGTCTGTACAAATGGAGAGAAGGGTGTCTGTACTAACGGAGAGAAGGGTGTCTGTACTAACGGAGAGAAGGGTGTCTGTACTAACGCAGAGAAGGGTGTCTGTACTAACGGAGAGAAGGGTGCCTGTACTAACAGAGAGTAGGTGTCTGTACTAACAGAGAGAAGCGTGTCTGTACTAACGGAGAGAAGGGTGTCTGTACAAATGGAGAGAAGGGTGTCTGTACTAATGGAGAGAAGGGTGTCTGTACTAACGGAGAGAAGGGTGTCTGTACTAACGGAGAGAAGGGTGTCTTTACTAATGGAGACAAGGGTGTCTGTACTGACGGAGAGAATGGTGTCTGTGCTAACGGAGAGAAGGGTGTTTGTACTAAGAGAGAGAAGGGTGTCTATACTCACAGAGATAAGGGTGTCTATACTAACGGAGAGAAGGGTGTCTGTACTAACAGAGAGAAGGGTGCCAGTACTAACGGGGAGAAGGGTGTTTTTACTAACAGAGAGAAGGGTGTCTGTCCTGACGGAGAGAAGGGTGTTTGTACTAACGGAGAGAAGGGTGTCTGTCCTGACGGAGAGAAGGGTGTCTGTACTAACGGAGAGAAGGGTGTCTGTCCTGACGGAGAGAAGGGTGTCTGTACTAACGGAGAGAAGGGTGTCTGTACTGACGGAGAGAAGGGTGTTTGTACTAACGGAGAGAAGGGTGTCTGTACTAACGGAGAGCGGGGTGTCTGTACTAACGGAGAGAAGGGTGTCTGTCCTGACGGAGAGAAGGGTGTCTGTGCTAACGGAGAGAAGGGTGTTTGTACTAAGAGAGAGAAGGGTGTCTATACTAACGGAGAGAAGGGTGCCAGTACTAACGGGGAGAAGGGTGTTTTTACTAACAGAGAGAAGGGTGTCTGTACTAACGGAGAGAAGGGTGCCTGTACTAACAGAGAGTAGGTGTCTGTACTAACAGAGAGAAGCGTGTCTGTACTAACGGAGAGAAGGGTGTCTGTACAAATGGAGAGAAGGGTGTCTGTACTAACGGAGAGAAGGGTGTCTGTACTAACGGAGAGAAGGGTGTCTGTACTAACGGAGAGAAGGGTGTCTGTACTGACGGAGAGAATGGTGTCTGTGCTAACGGAGAGAAGGGTGTTTGTACTAAGAGAGAGAAGGGTGTCTATACTAACAGAGATAAGGGTGTCTATACTAACGGAGAGAAGGGTGCCAGTACTAACGGGGAGAAGGGTGTTTTTACTAACAGAGAGAAGGGTGTCTGTACTAACAGTGAGAAGGGTGTCTGTATGAATGGAGAGAAGGGTGTTTGTACTAATGGAGAGAAGGGTGTCTGAGCTAACGGAGAGAAGGATGTCTGTCCTGACGGAGACAAGGGTGTCTGTACTGACGGAGAGAAGGGTGTTTGTACTAACGGAGAGACGGGTGTCTGTACTAACGGAGAGCGGGGTGTCTGTACTAACGGAGAGAAGGGTGTCTGTACTAATGGAGAGAAGGGTGTCTGTACTAACGGAGAGAAGGGTGTCTGTACTAATGGAGAGAAGCGTGTCTGTACTGACGGAGAGAAGGGTGTCTGTACTAACGGAGAGCGGGGTGTCTGTACTAACGGAGAGAAGGGTGTCTGTACTAACGGAGAGCGGGGTGTCTGTACTAATGGAGAGAAGGGTGTCTGTCCTGACGGAGAGAAGGGTGTCTGTACTAACGGAGAGCGGGGTGTCTGTACTAACGGAGAGAAGGGTGTCTGTACTAATGGAGAGAAGCGTGTCTGTACTGACGGAGAGAAGGGTGTCTGTACTAACGGAGAGCGGGGTGTCTGTACTAACGGAGAGAAGGGTGTCTGTACTAATGGAGAGAAGGGTGTTTGTACTAACGGAGAGCGGGGTGTCTGTACTAACGGAGAGAAGGGTGTCTGTACTAATGGAGAGAAGGGTGTCTGTACTAACGGAGAGCGGGGTGTCTGTACTAACGGAGAGAAGGGTGTCTGTACTAATGGAGAGAAGGGTGTTTGTACTCATGGAGAGAAGGCTGTCTGTTCTAACGGAGAGAAGGGTGACTGTACTAACGGAGAGAAGGGTGTCTGTACTAACAGAGAGAAGGTTGTCTGTACTAACGGAGAGAAGGTTGGCTGTACGAACGGAGAGAAGGGTGTCTGTACTAACGGTGGGAAGGGTGTCTGTACTAATGGAGAGAAGGGTGTCTGTACTAATGGAGAGAAGGGTGTCTGTACTAATGGAGAGAAGGGTGTCTGTCCTGACGGAGGGAAGGGTGTCTGTACTAACGGAGGGAAGGGTGTCTGTACTAACGGAGGGAAGGGTGTCTGTACTAACGGAGGGAAGGGTGTCTGTCCTGACGGAGACAAGGGTGTCTGTACTGACGGAGAGAAGGGTGTCTGTACGAACGGAGAGAAGGGTGTCTGTACTAACGGAGGGAAGGGTGTCTGTACTAATGGAGAGAAGGGTGTCTGTACTAATGGAGAGAAGGGTGTCTGTCCTGACGGAGAGAAGGGTGTTTGTACTAACGGAGAGCGGGGTGTCTGTACTAACGGAGAGAAGGGTGTCTGTACGAACGGAGAGAAGGGTGTCTGTACTAACGGAGGGAAGGGTGTCTGTACTAATGGAGAGAAGGGTGTCTGTACTAACGGAGAGAAGGGTGTCTGTACTAACGGAGAGAAGGGTGTCTGTCCTGACGGAGACAAGGGTGTCTGTACTGACGGAGAGAAGGGTGTTTGTACTAACGGAGAGAAGGGTGTCTGTACTAACGGAGAGCGGGGTGTCTGTACTAACGGAGAGAAGGGTGTCTGTACTAATGGAGAGAAGGGTGTCTGTCCTGACGGAGAGAAGGGTGTCTGTACTAACGGAGAGCGGGGTGTCTGTACTAACGGAGAGAAGGGTGTCTGTACTAATGGAGAGAAGCGTGTCTGTACTGACGGAGAGAAGGGTGTCTGTCCTGACGGAGAGAAGGGTGTCTGTACTAACGGAGAGCGGGGTGTCTGTCCTAACGGAGAGAAGGGTGTCTGTACTAACGGAGAGCGGGGTGTCTGTACTAACGGAGAGAAGGGTGTCTGTACTAATGGAGAGAAGGGTGTCTGTCCTGACGGAGAGAAGGGTGTCTGTACTAACGGAGAGAAGGGTGTTTGTACTAACAGAGAGAAGGGTGTCTGTACGAATGGAGCGAAGGGTGTCTGTACTAACGGAGAGAAGGGTGTCTGTGCTAATGGAGAGAAGGGTGTCTGTACTGAGGGGGAGAAGGGTGTCTGTCCGAACGGAGAGAAGTGCCGATGTACTAACAGTGAGAAGGGTGTCTGTATGAATGGAGAGAAGGGTGTTTGTACTAATGGAGAGAAGGGTGTCTGTGCTAACGGAGAGAAGGATGTCTGTACTAACAGAGAGAAGTGTGTCAGTATGAATGGAGAGAAGGGTGTCTGTACTAACGGAGAGAAGGGTGTCTGTACTAAGGGAGAGAAGGATGTCTGTACTAATGGGGACAAGGTTGTCTGTACTAACAGAGAGAAGTGTGTCAGTATGAATGGAGAGAAGGGTGTTTGTACTAACAGAGAGAAGGGTGTCTGTACTCACGGAGTGAATGGTGTCTGGACTAACGGAGAGAAGGGTGTCAGTGCTAACGGAGAGAAGGGTGCCTGTACTAACGGAGAGAAGGGTGCCTGTACTCACGGAGAGAAGGGTGCCTGTACTAACGGAGAGAAGGGTGCCTGTACTAACGGAGAGAAGGGTGCCTGTACTAACGGAGAGAAGGGTGCCTGTACTAATGGAGCGAAGGGTGTTTGTACTAATGGAGAGAAGGGTGTTTGTACTAATGGAGAGAAGGATGTCTGTACGAACGGAGAGAAGGGTGTCTGTACTAATGGAGAGAAGGGTGTCTGTACTAACGGAGAGAAGGGTGTCTGTACTAACGGAGAGAAGGGTGCCTGTACTAACAGAGAGTAGGTGTCTGTACTAACAGAGAGAAGCGTGTCTGTACTAACGGAGAGAAGGGTGTCTGTACAAATGGAGAGAAGGGTGTCTGTACTAACGGAGAGAAGGGTGTCTGTACTAACGGAGAGAAGGGTGTCTGTACTAACGCAGAGAAGGGTGTCTGTACTAACGGAGAGAAGGGTGCCTGTACTAACAGAGAGTAGGTGTCTGTACTAACAGAGAGAAGCGTGTCTGTACTAACGGAGAGAAGGGTGTCTGTACAAATGGAGAGAAGGGTGTCTGTACTAATGGAGAGAAGGGTGTCTGTACTAACGGAGAGAAGGGTGTCTGTACTAACGGAGAGAAGGGTGTCTTTACTAATGGAGACAAGGGTGTCTGTACTGACGGAGAGAATGGTGTCTGTGCTAACGGAGAGAAGGGTGTTTGTACTAAGAGAGAGAAGGGTGTCTATACTCACAGAGATAAGGGTGTCTATACTAACGGAGAGAAGGGTGTCTGTACTAACAGAGAGAAGGGTGCCAGTACTAACGGGGAGAAGGGTGTTTTTACTAACAGAGAGAAGGGTGTCTGTCCTGACGGAGAGAAGGGTGTTTGTACTAACGGAGAGAAGGGTGTCTGTCCTGACGGAGAGAAGGGTGTCTGTACTAACGGAGAGAAGGGTGTCTGTCCTGACGGAGAGAAGGGTGTCTGTACTAACGGAGAGAAGGGTGTCTGTACTGACGGAGAGAAGGGTGTTTGTACTAACGGAGAGAAGGGTGTCTGTACTAACGGAGAGCGGGGTGTCTGTACTAACGGAGAGAAGGGTGTCTGTCCTGACGGAGAGAAGGGTGTCTGTGCTAACGGAGAGAAGGGTGTTTGTACTAAGAGAGAGAAGGGTGTCTATACTAACAGAGATAAGGGTGTCTATACTAACGGAGAGAAGGGTGCCAGTACTAACGGGGAGAAGGGTGTTTTTACTAACAGAGAGAAGGGTGTCTGTACTAACGGAGAGAAGGGTGCCTGTACTAACAGAGAGTAGGTGTCTGTACTAACAGAGAGAAGCGTGTCTGTACTAACGGAGAGAAGGGTGTCTGTACAAATGGAGAGAAGGGTGTCTGTACTAACGGAGAGAAGGGTGTCTGTACTAACGGAGAGAAGGGTGTCTGTACTAACGGAGAGAAGGGTGTCTGTACTGACGGAGAGAATGGTGTCTGTGCTAACGGAGAGAAGGGTGTTTGTACTAAGAGAGAGAAGGGTGTCTATACTAACAGAGATAAGGGTGTCTATACTAACGGAGAGAAGGGTGCCAGTACTAACGGGGAGAAGGGTGTTTTTACTAACAGAGAGAAGGGTGTCTGTACTAACAGTGAGAAGGGTGTCTGTATGAATGGAGAGAAGGGTGTTTGTACTAATGGAGAGAAGGGTGTCTGAGCTAACGGAGAGAAGGATGTCTGTCCTGACGGAGACAAGGGTGTCTGTACTGACGGAGAGAAGGGTGTTTGTACTAACGGAGAGACGGGTGTCTGTACTAACGGAGAGCGGGGTGTCTGTACTAACGGAGAGAAGGGTGTCTGTACTAATGGAGAGAAGGGTGTCTGTACTAACGGAGAGAAGGGTGTCTGGACTAATGGAGAGAAGCGTGTCTGTACTGACGGAGAGAAGGGTGTCTGTACTAACGGAGAGCGGGGTGTCTGTACTAACGGAGAGAAGGGTGTCTGTACTAACGGAGA
The DNA here is from genome assembly GCF_964213995.1 of Mustelus asterias. Taxonomy (NCBI): domain Eukaryota; kingdom Metazoa; phylum Chordata; class Chondrichthyes; order Carcharhiniformes; family Triakidae; genus Mustelus; species Mustelus asterias. The sequence continues at coordinate 125,872,236 of NC_135805.1, read as the reverse complement.
GCGGGGTGTCTGTACTAATGGAGAGAAGGGTGTCTGTCCTGACGGAGAGAAGGGTGTCTGTACTAACGGAGAGCGGGGTGTCTGTACTAACGGAGAGAAGGGTGTCTGTACTAATGGAGAGAAGCGTGTCTGTACTGACGGAGAGAAGGGTGTCTGTACTAACGGAGAGCGGGGTGTCTGTACTAACGGAGAGAAGGGTGTCTGTACTAATGGAGAGAAGGGTGTTTGTACTAACGGAGAGCGGGGTGTCTGTACTAACGGAGAGAAGGGTGTCTGTACTAATGGAGAGAAGGGTGTCTGTACTAACGGAGAGCGGGGTGTCTGTACTAACGGAGAGAAGGGTGTCTGTACTAATGGAGAGAAGGGTGTTTGTACTCATGGAGAGAAGGCTGTCTGTTCTAACGGAGAGAAGGGTGACTGTACTAACGGAGAGAAGGGTGTCTGTACTAACAGAGAGAAGGTTGTCTGTACTAACGGAGAGAAGGTTGGCTGTACGAACGGAGAGAAGGGTGTCTGTACTAACGGTGGGAAGGGTGTCTGTACTAATGGAGAGAAGGGTGTCTGTACTAATGGAGAGAAGGGTGTCTGTACTAATGGAGAGAAGGGTGTCTGTCCTGACGGAGGGAAGGGTGTCTGTACTAACGGAGGGAAGGGTGTCTGTACTAACGGAGGGAAGGGTGTCTGTACTGACGGAGAGAAGGGTGTTTGTACTAACGGAGAGAAGGGTGTCTGTACTAACGGAGAGCGGGGTGTCTGTACGAACGGAGAGAAGGGTGTCTGTACTAATGGAGAGAAGGGTGTCTGTCCTGACGGAGAGAAGGGTGTCTGTACTAACGGAGAGCGGGGTGTCTGTACTAACGGAGAGAAGGGTGTCTGTACTAATGGAGAGAAGCGTGTCTGTACTGACGGAGAGAAGGGTGTCTGTCCTGACGGAGAGAAGGGTGTCTGTACTAACGGAGAGCGGGGTGTCTGTCCTAACGGAGAGAAGGGTGTCTGTACTAACGGAGAGCGGGGTGTCTGTACTAACGGAGAGAAGGGTGTCTGTACTAATGGAGAGAAGGGTGTCTGTCCTGACGGAGAGAAGGGTGTCTGTACTAACGGAGAGCGGGGTGTCTGTACTAACGGAGAGAAGGGTGTCTGTACTAATGGAGAGAAGCGTGTCTGTACTGACGGAGAGAAGGGTGTCTGTCATGACGGAGAGAAGGGTGTCTGTACTGACGGAGAGAAGGGTGTTTGTACTCATGGAGAGAAGGCTGTCTGTTCTAACGGAGAGAAGGGTGACTGTACTAACGGAGAGAAGGCTGTCTGTTCTAACGGAGAGAAGGCTGTCTGTTCTAACGGAGAGAAGGGTGACTGTACTAACGGAGAGAAGGTTGGCTGTACGAACGGAGAGAAGGGTGTCTGTACTAACAGAGAGAAGGGTGTCTGTACTAACGGAGAGAAGGGTGTCTGTCCTGACGGAGACAAGGGTGTCTGTACTGACGGAGACAAGGGTGTCTGTACTGAAGGAGAGAAGGGTGTCTGTACTACCGGAGAGAAGGGTGTTTGTACTAACGGAGAGAAGGATGTCTGTACTAACGGAGACAAGGGTGTCTGTACTGACGGAGAGAATGGTGTCTGTACTAACGGAGAGAAGGGTGTCTGTACTAACAGAGAGAAGGGTGTCTGTACTAACAGAGAGAAGGGTGTCTGTACTAACGGGGAGAAGGGTGTATTTACTAACAGAGAGAAGGGTGTCTATACTAACAGAGATAAGGGTGTCTATACTAACGGAGAGAAGGGTGCCAGTACTAACGGGGAGAAGGGTGTATTTACTAACAGAGAGAAGGGTGTCTGTACTAACAGTGAGAAGGGTGTCTGTATGAATGGAGAGAAGGGTGTTTGTACTAATGGAGAGAAGGGTGTCTGAGCTAACGGAGAGAAGGATGTCTGTCCTGACGGAGACAAGGGTGTCTGTACTGACGGAGAGAAGGGTGTTTGTACTAACGGAGAGACGGGTGTCTGTACTAACGGAGAGCGGGGTGTCTGTACTAACGGAGAGAAGGGTGTCTGTACTAATGGAGAGAAGGGTGTCTGTACTAACGGAGAGAAGGGTGTCTGTACTAATGGAGAGAAGCGTGTCTGTACTGACGGAGAGAAGGGTGTCTGTACTAACGGAGAGCGGGGTGTCTGTACTAACGGAGAGAAGGGTGTCTGTACTAACGGAGAGCGGGGTGTCTGTACTAATGGAGAGAAGGGTGTCTGTCCTGACGGAGAGAAGGGTGTCTGTACTAACGGAGAGCGGGGTGTCTGTACTAACGGAGAGAAGGGTGTCTGTACTAATGGAGAGAAGCGTGTCTGTACTGACGGAGAGAAGGGTGTCTGTACTAACGGAGAGCGGGGTGTCTGTACTAACGGAGAGAAGGGTGTCTGTACTAATGGAGAGAAGGGTGTTTGTACTAACGGAGAGCGGGGTGTCTGTACTAACGGAGAGAAGGGTGTCTGTACTAATGGAGAGAAGGGTGTCTGTACTAACGGAGAGCGGGGTGTCTGTACTAACGGAGAGAAGGGTGTCTGTACTAATGGAGAGAAGGGTGTTTGTACTCATGGAGAGAAGGCTGTCTGTTCTAACGGAGAGAAGGGTGACTGTACTAACGGAGAGAAGGGTGTCTGTACTAACAGAGAGAAGGTTGTCTGTACTAACGGAGAGAAGGTTGGCTGTACGAACGGAGAGAAGGGTGTCTGTACTAACGGAGGGAAGGGTGTCTGTACTAATGGAGAGAAGGGTGTCTGTACTAATGGAGAGAAGGGTGTCTGTACTAATGGAGAGAAGGGTGTCTGTCCTGACGGAGGGAAGGGTGTCTGTACTAACGGAGGGAAGGGTGTCTGTACTAACGGAGGGAAGGGTGTCTGTACTAACGGAGGGAAGGGTGTCTGTCCTGACGGAGACAAGGGTGTCTGTACTGACGGAGAGAAGGGTGTCTGTACGAACGGAGAGAAGGGTGTCTGTACTAACGGAGGGAAGGGTGTCTGTACTAATGGAGAGAAGGGTGTCTGTACTAATGGAGAGAAGGGTGTCTGTCCTGACGGAGAGAAGGGTGTTTGTACTAACGGAGAGCGGGGTGTCTGTACTAACGGAGAGAAGGGTGTCTGTACGAACGGAGAGAAGGGTGTCTGTACTAACGGAGGGAAGGGTGTCTGTACTAATGGAGAGAAGGGTGTCTGTACTAATGGAGAGAAGGGTGTCTGTACTAACGGAGAGAAGGGTGTCTGTACTAACGGAGAGAAGGGTGTCTGTCCTGACGGAGACAAGGGTGTCTGTACTGACGGAGAGAAGGGTGTTTGTACTAACGGAGAGAAGGGTGTCTGTACTAACGGAGAGCGGGGTGTCTGTACTAACGGAGAGAAGGGTGTCTGTACTAATGGAGAGAAGGGTGTCTGTCCTGACGGAGAGAAGGGTGTCTGTACTAACGGAGAGCGGGGTGTCTGTACTAACGGAGAGAAGGGTGTCTGTACTAATGGAGAGAAGCGTGTCTGTACTGACGGAGAGAAGGGTGTCTGTCCTGACGGAGAGAAGGGTGTCTGTACTAACGGAGAGCGGGGTGTCTGTCCTAACGGAGAGAAGGGTGTCTGTACTAACGGAGAGCGGGGTGTCTGTCCTAACGGAGAGAAGGGTGTCTGTACTAACGGAGAGCGGGGTGTCTGTACTAACGGAGAGAAGGGTGTCTGTACTAATGGAGAGAAGGGTGTCTGTCCTGACGGAGAGAAGGGTGTCTGTACTAACGGAGAGCGGGGTGTCTGTACTAACGGAGAGAAGGGTGTCTGTACTAATGGAGAGAAGCGTGTCTGTACTGACGGAGAGAAGGGTGTCTGTCATGACGGAGAGAAGGGTGTCTGTACTGACGGAGAGAAGGGTGTTTGTACTCATGGAGAGAAGGCTGTCTGTTCTAACGGAGAGAAGGGTGACTGTACTAACGGAGAGAAGGGTGTCTGTACTAACAGAGAGAAGGTTGTCTGTACTAACGGAGAGAAGGTTGGCTGTACGAACGGAGAGAAGGGTGTCTGTACTAACAGAGAGAAGGGTGTCTGTACTAACGGAGAGAAGGGTGTCTGTCCTGACGGAGACAAGGGTGTCTGTACTGACGGAGAGAAGGGTGTCTGTACTAACGGAGAGAAGGGTGTTTGTACTAACGGAGAGAAGGATGTCTGTACTAATGGAGACAAGGGTGTCTGTACTGACGGAGAGAATGGTGTCTGTACTAACGGAGAGAAGGGTGTCTGTACTAACAGAGAGAAGGGTGTCTGTACTAACAGAGAGAAGGGTGTCTGTACTAACAGAGATAAGGGAGTCTATACTAACGGAGAGAAGGGTGTCTGTACTAACAGAGAGAAGGGTGTTTGTACTAACAGAGAGAAGGGTGTCTGTACTAACAGAGAGAAGGGTGTCTGTACTAATGGAGCGAACGGTGTCTGTACTAACGGAGAGAAGGGTGTCTGTACTAACAGAGAGAAGGGTGTTTGTACTAACGGAGAGAAGGGTGTCTGTACTAACGGAGAGAAGGGTGTCTGTACTAACGGAGAGAAGGGTGTCTGTACTAATGGAGAGAAGGGTGTCTGTGCTAATGGAGAGAAGGGTGTCTGTACTCACGGAGAGAAGGGTGTCTGTACTAACGGAGAGAAGGGTGTCTGTACTAACGGAGAGAAGGGTGTCTGTACTAACAGAGAGAAGGGTGTTTGTACTCACGGAGAGAAGGGTGTCTGTACTAACGGAGAGAAGGGTGTTTGTACTAACGGAGAGAAGGGTGTCTGTACTAACGGAGAGAAGGGTGTCTGTGCTAATGGAGAGAAGGGTGTCTGTACTAACAGAGAGAAGGGTGTTTGTACTAACGGAGAGAAGGGTGTCTGTACTAACGGAGAGAAGGGTGTTTGTACTAACGGAGAGAAGGGTGTCTGTACTAACGGAGAGAAGGGTGTCTGTACTAACAGAGAGAAGGGTGTTTGTACTCACGGAGAGAAGGGTGTCTGTACTAACGGAGAGAAGGGTGTTTGTACTAACGGAGAGAAGGGTGTCTGTACTAACGGAGAGAAGGGTGTCTGTGCTAATGGAGAGAAGGGTGTCTGTACTAACAGAGAGAAGGGTGTTTGTACTAACGGAGAGAAGGGTGTCTGTACTAACGGAGAGAAGGGTGTCTGTACTAACGGAGAGAAGGGTGTCTGTACTAACGGAGAGAAGGGTGTCTTTACTAATGGAGACAAGGGTGTCTGTACTGACGGAGAGAATGGTGTCTGTGCTAACGGAGAGAAGGGTGTTTGTACTAAGAGAGAGAAGGGTGTTTGTACTAACAGAGAGAAGGGTGTCTGTACTAACGGAGAGCGGGGTGTCTGTACTAACGGAGAGAAGGGTGTCTGTACTAACAGAGAGAAGGGTGTCTGTACTAACGGAGAGCGGGGTGTCTGTACTAACGGAGAGAAGGGTGTCTGTACTAACAGAGAGAAGGGTGTTTGTACTAACGGAGAGAAGGGTGTCTGTACTAACGGAGAGAAGGGTGTCTGTACTAACAGAGAGAAGGGTGTCAGTACTAACAGAGAGAAGGGTGTCTGTACTAACAGAGAGAAGGGTGTCTGTAGTAACAGAGAGAAGGGTGTTTGTACTAACAGAGAGAAGGGTGTCTGTACTAACAGAGAGAAGGGTGTCTGTACTAACAGAGAGAAGGGTGTCTGTACTAATGGAGCGAAGGGTGTCTGTACTAACGGAGAGAAGGGTGTCTGTACTAACGGAGAGAAGGGTGCCTGTACTAACAGAGAGTAGGTGTCTGTACTAACAGAGAGAAGCGTGTCTGTACTAACGGAGAGAAGGGTGTCTGTACAAATGGAGAGAAGGGTGTCTGTACTAACGGAGAGAAGGGTGTCTGTACTAACGGAGAGAAGGGTGTCTGTACTAACGCAGAGAAGGGTGTCTGTACTAACGGAGAGAAGGGTGCCTGTACTAACAGAGAGTAGGTGTCTGTACTAACAGAGAGAAGCGTGTCTGTACTAACGGAGAGAAGGGTGTCTGTACAAATGGAGAGAAGGGTGTCTGTACTAATGGAGAGAAGGGTGTCTGTACTAACGGAGAGAAGGGTGTCTGTACTAACGGAGAGAAGGGTGTCTTTACTAATGGAGACAAGGGTGTCTGTACTGACGGAGAGAATGGTGTCTGTGCTAACGGAGAGAAGGGTGTTTGTACTAAGAGAGAGAAGGGTGTCTATACTCACAGAGATAAGGGTGTCTATACTAACGGAGAGAAGGGTGTCTGTACTAACAGAGAGAAGGGTGCCAGTACTAACGGGGAGAAGGGTGTTTTTACTAACAGAGAGAAGGGTGTCTGTCCTGACGGAGAGAAGGGTGTTTGTACTAACGGAGAGAAGGGTGTCTGTCCTGACGGAGAGAAGGGTGTCTGTACTAACGGAGAGAAGGGTGTCTGTCCTGACGGAGAGAAGGGTGTCTGTACTAACGGAGAGAAGGGTGTCTGTACTGACGGAGAGAAGGGTGTTTGTACTAACGGAGAGAAGGGTGTCTGTACTAACGGAGAGCGGGGTGTCTGTACTAACGGAGAGAAGGGTGTCTGTCCTGACGGAGAGAAGGGTGTCTGTGCTAACGGAGAGAAGGGTGTTTGTACTAAGAGAGAGAAGGGTGTCTATACTAACAGAGATAAGGGTGTCTATACTAACGGAGAGAAGGGTGCCAGTACTAACGGGGAGAAGGGTGTTTTTACTAACAGAGAGAAGGGTGTCTGTACTAACGGAGAGAAGGGTGCCTGTACTAACAGAGAGTAGGTGTCTGTACTAACAGAGAGAAGCGTGTCTGTACTAACGGAGAGAAGGGTGTCTGTACAAATGGAGAGAAGGGTGTCTGTACTAACGGAGAGAAGGGTGTCTGTACTAACGGAGAGAATGGTGTCTGTACTAACGGAGAGAAGGGTGTCTGTACTGACGGAGAGAATGGTGTCTGTGCTAACGGAGAGAAGGGTGTTTGTACTAAGAGAGAGAAGGGTGTCTATACTAACAGAGATAAGGGTGTCTATACTAACGGAGAGAAGGGTGCCAGTACTAACGGGGAGAAGGGTGTTTTTACTAACAGAGAGAAGGGTGTCTGTACTAACAGTGAGAAGGGTGTCTGTATGAATGGAGAGAAGGGTGTTTGTACTAATGGAGAGAAGGGTGTCTGAGCTAACGGAGAGAAGGATGTCTGTCCTGACGGAGACAAGGGTGTCTGTACTGACGGAGAGAAGGGTGTTTGTACTAACGGAGAGACGGGTGTCTGTACTAACGGAGAGCGGGGTGTCTGTACTAACGGAGAGAAGGGTGTCTGTACTAATGGAGAGAAGGGTGTCTGTACTAACGGAGAGAAGGGTGTCTGTACTAATGGAGAGAAGCGTGTCTGTACTGACGGAGAGAAGGGTGTCTGTACTAACGGAGAGCGGGGTGTCTGTACTAACGGAGAGAAGGGTGTCTGTACTAACGGAGAGCGGGGTGTCTGTACTAATGGAGAGAAGGGTGTCTGTCCTGACGGAGAGAAGGGTGTCTGTACTAACGGAGAGCGGGGTGTCTGTACTAACGGAGAGAAGGGTGTCTGTACTAATGGAGAGAAGCGTGTCTGTACTGACGGAGAGAAGGGTGTCTGTACTAACGGAGAGCGGGGTGTCTGTACTAACGGAGAGAAGGGTGTCTGTACTAATGGAGAGAAGGGTGTTTGTACTAACGGAGAGCGGGGTGTCTGTACTAACGGAGAGAAGGGTGTCTGTACTAATGGAGAGAAGGGTGTCTGTACTAACGGAGAGCGGGGTGTCTGTACTAACGGAGAGAAGGGTGTCTGTACTAATGGAGAGAAGGGTGTTTGTACTCATGGAGAGAAGGCTGTCTGTTCTAACGGAGAGAAGGGTGACTGTACTAACGTAGAGAAGGGTGTCTGTACTAACAGAGAGAAGGTTGTCTGTACTAACGGAGAGAAGGTTGGCTGTACGAACGGAGAGAAGGGTGTCTGTACTAACGGTGGGAAGGGTGTCTGTACTAATGGAGAGAAGGGTGTCTGTACTAATGGAGAGAAGGGTGTCTGTACTAATGGAGAGAAGGGTGTCTGTCCTGACGGAGGGAAGGGTGTCTGTACTAACGGAGGGAAGGGTGTCTGTACTAACGGAGGGAAGGGTGTCTGTACTGACGGAGAGAAGGGTGTTTGTACTAACGGAGAGAAGGGTGTCTGTACTAACGGAGAGCGGGGTGTCTGTACGAACGGAGAGAAGGGTGTCTGTACTAATGGAGAGAAGGGTGTCTGTCCTGACGGAGAGAAGGGTGTCTGTACTAACGGAGAGCGGGGTGTCTGTACTAACGGAGAGAAGGGTGTCTGTACTAATGGAGAGAAGCGTGTCTGTACTGACGGAGAGAAGGGTGTCTGTCCTGACGGAGAGAAGGGTGTCTGTACTAACGGAGAGCGGGGTGTCTGTCCTAACGGAGAGAAGGGTGTCTGTACTAACGGAGAGCGGGGTGTCTGTACTAACGGAGAGAAGGGTGTCTGTACTAATGGAGAGAAGGGTGTCTGTCCTGACGGAGAGAAGGGTGTCTGTACTAACGGAGAGCGGGGTGTCTGTACTAACGGAGAGAAGGGTGTCTGTACTAATGGAGAGAAGCGTGTCTGTACTGACGGAGAGAAGGGTGTCTGTCATGACGGAGAGAAGGGTGTCTGTACTGACGGAGAGAAGGGTGTTTGTACTCATGGAGAGAAGGCTGTCTGTTCTAACGGAGAGAAGGGTGACTGTACTAACGGAGAGAAGGGTGTCTGTACTAACAGAGAGAAGGTTGTCTGTACTAACGGAGAGAAGGTTGGCTGTACGAACGGAGAGAAGGGTGTCTGTACTAACAGAGAGAAGGGTGTCTGTACTAACGGAGAGAAGGGTGTCTGTCCTGACGGAGACAAGGGTGTCTGTACTGACGGAGACAAGGGTGTCTGTACTGAAGGAGAGAAGGGTGTCTGTACTACCGGAGAGAAGGGTGTTTGTACTAACGGAGAGAAGGATGTCTGTACTAACGGAGACAAGGGTGTCTGTACTGACGGAGAGAATGGTGTCTGTACTAACGGAGAGAAGGGTGTCTGTACTAACAGAGAGAAGGGTGTCTGTACTAACAGAGAGAAGGGTGTCTGTACTAACAGAGATAAGGGAGTCTATACTAACGGAGAGAAGGGTGTCTGTACTAACAGAGAGAAGGGTGTTTGTACTAACAGAGAGAAGGGTGTCTGTACTAACAGAGAGAAGGGTGTCTGTACTAATGGAGCGAACGGTGTCTGTACTAACGGAGAGAAGGGTGTCTGTACTAACAGAGAGAAGGGTGTTTGTACTAACGGAGAGAAGGGTGTCTGTACTAACGGAGAGAAGGGTGTCTGTACTAACGGAGAGAAGGGTGTCTGTACTAATGGAGAGAAGGGTGTCTGTGCTAATGGAGAGAAGGGTGTCTGTACTCACGGAGAGAAGGGTGTCTGTACTAACGGAGAGAAGGGTGTCTGTACTAACGGAGAGAAGGGTGTCTGTACTAACAGAGAGAAGGGTGTTTGTACTCACGGAGAGAAGGGTGTCTGTACTAACGGAGAGAAGGGTGTCTGTACTAACGGAGAGAAGGGTGTCTGTACTGACGGAGAGAATGGTGTCTGTACTAACGGAGAGAAGGGTGTCTGTACTAACGGAGAGAAGGGTGTCTGTACTAACGGAGAGAAGGGTGTCTGTACTGACGGAGAGAATGGTGTCTGTGCTAACGGAGAGAAGGGTGTTTGTACTAAGAGAGAGAAGGGTGTCTATACTAACAGAGATAAGGGTGTCTATACTAACGGAGAGAAGGGTGCCAGTACTAACGGGGAGAAGGGTGTATTTACTAACAGAGAGAAGGGTGTCTGTACTAACAGTGAGAAGGGTGTCTGTATGAATGGAGAGAAGGGTGTTTGTACTAATGGAGAGAAGGGTGTCTGAGCTAACGGAGAGAAGGATGTCTGTCCTGACGGAGACAAGGGTGTCTGTACTGACGGAGAGAAGGGTGTTTGTACTAACGGAGAGACGGGTGTCTGTACTAACGGAGAGCGGGGTGTCTGTACTAACGGAGAGAAGGGTGTCTGTACTAATGGAGAGAAGGGTGTCTGTACTAACGGAGAGAAGGGTGTCTGTACTAATGGAGAGAAGCGTGTCTGTACTGACGGAGAGAAGGGTGTCTGTACTAACGGAGAGCGGGGTGTCTGTACTAACGGAGAGAAGGGTGTCTGTACTAACGGAGAGCGGGGTGTCTGTACTAATGGAGAGAAGGGTGTCTGTCCTGACGGAGAGAAGGGTGTCTGTACTAACGGAGAGCGGGGTGTCTGTACTAACGGAGAGAAGGGTGTCTGTACTAATGGAGAGAAGCGTGTCTGTACTGACGGAGAGAAGGGTGTCTGTACTAACGGAGAGCGGGGTGTCTGTACTAACGGAGAGAAGGGTGTCTGTACTAATGGAGAGAAGGGTGTTTGTACTAACGGAGAGCGGGGTGTCTGTACTAACGGAGAGAAGGGTGTCTGTACTAATGGAGAGAAGGGTGTCTGTACTAACGGAGAGCGGGGTGTCTGTACTAACGGAGAGAAGGGTGTCTGTACTAATGGAGAGAAGGGTGTTTGTACTCATGGAGAGAAGGCTGTCTGTTCTAACGGAGAGAAGGGTGACTGTACTAACGGAGAGAAGGGTGTCTGTACTAACAGAGAGAAGGTTGTCTGTACTAACGGAGAGAAGGTTGGCTGTACGAACGGAGAGAAGGGTGTCTGTACTAACGGAGGGAAGGGTGTCTGTACTAATGGAGAGAAGGGTGTCTGTACTAATGGAGAGAAGGGTGTCTGTACTAATGGAGAGAAGGGTGTCTGTCCTGACGGAGGGAAGGGTGTCTGTACTAACGGAGGGAAGGGTGTCTGTACTAACGGAGGGAAGGGTGTCTGTACTAACGGAGGGAAGGGTGTCTGTCCTGACGGAGACAAGGGTGTCTGTACTGACGGAGAGAAGGGTGTCTGTACGAACGGAGAGAAGGGTGTCTGTACTAACGGAGGGAAGGGTGTCTGTACTAATGGAGAGAAGGGTGTCTGTACTAATGGAGAGAAGGGTGTCTGTCCTGACGGAGAGAAGGGTGTTTGTACTAACGGAGAGCGGGGTGTCTGTACTAACGGAGAGAAGGGTGTCTGTACGAACGGAGAGAAGGGTGTCTGTACTAACGGAGGGAAGGGTGTCTGTACTAATGGAGAGAAGGGTGTCTGTACTAATGGAGAGAAGGGTGTCTGTACTAACGGAGAGAAGGGTGTCTGTACTAACGGAGAGAAGGGTGTCTGTCCTGACGGAGACAAGGGTGTCTGTACTGACGGAGAGAAGGGTGTTTGTACTAACGGAGAGAAGGGTGTCTGTACTAACGGAGAGCGGGGTGTCTGTACTAACGGAGAGAAGGGTGTCTGTACTAATGGAGAGAAGGGTGTCTGTCCTGACGGAGAGAAGGGTGTCTGTACTAACGGAGAGCGGGGTGTCTGTACTAACGGAGAGAAGGGTGTCTGTACTAATGGAGAGAAGCGTGTCTGTACTGACGGAGAGAAGGGTGTCTGTCCTGACGGAGAGAAGGGTGTCTGTACTAACGGAGAGCGGGGTGTCTGTCCTAACGGAGAGAAGGGTGTCTGTACTAACGGAGAGCGGGGTGTCTGTCCTAACGGAGAGAAGGGTGTCTGTACTAACGGAGAGCGGGGTGTCTGTACTAACGGAGAGAAGGGTGTCTGTACTAATGGAGAGAAGGGTGTCTGTCCTGACGGAGAGAAGGGTGTCTGTACTAACGGAGAGCGGGGTGTCTGTACTAACGGAGAGAAGGGTGTCTGTACTAATGGAGAGAAGCGTGTCTGTACTGACGGAGAGAAGGGTGTCTGTCATGACGGAGAGAAGGGTGTCTGTACTGACGGAGAGAAGGGTGTTTGTACTCATGGAGAGAAGGCTGTCTGTTCTAACGGAGAGAAGGGTGACTGTACTAACGGAGAGAAGGGTGTCTGTACTAACAGAGAGAAGGTTGTCTGTACTAACGGAGAGAAGGTTGGCTGTACGAACGGAGAGAAGGGTGTCTGTACTAACAGAGAGAAGGGTGTCTGTACTAACGGAGAGAAGGGTGTCTGTCCTGACGGAGACAAGGGTGTCTGTACTGACGGAGAGAAGGGTGTCTGTACTACCGGAGAGAAGGGTGTTTGTACTAACGGAGAGAAGGATGTCTGTACTAATGGAGACAAGGGTGTCTGTACTGACGGAGAGAATGGTGTCTGTACTAACGGAGAGAAGGGTGTCTGTACTAACAGAGAGAAGGGTGTCTGTACTAACAGAGAGAAGGGTGTCTGTACTAACAGAGATAAGGGAGTCTATACTAACGGAGAGAAGGGTGTCTGTACTAACAGAGAGAAGGGTGTTTGTACTAACAGAGAGAAGGGTGTCTGTACTAACAGAGAGAAGGGTGTCTGTACTAATGGAGCGAACGGTGTCTGTACTAACGGAGAGAAGGGTGTCTGTACTAACAGAGAGAAGGGTGTTTGTACTAACGGAGAGAAGGGTGTCTGTACTAACGGAGAGAAGGGTGTCTGTACTAACGGAGAGAAGGGTGTCTGTACTAATGGAGAGAAGGGTGTCTGTGCTAATGGAGAGAAGGGTGTCTGTACTCACGGAGAGAAGGGTGTCTGTACTAACGGAGAGAAGGGTGTCTGTACTAACGGAGAGAAGGGTGTCTGTACTAACAGAGAGAAGGGTGTTTGTACTCACGGAGAGAAGGGTGTCTGTACTAACGGAGAGAAGGGTGTTTGTACTAACGGAGAGAAGGGTGTCTGTACTAACGGAGAGAAGGGTGTCTGTGCTAATGGAGAGAAGGGTGTCTGTACTAACAGAGAGAAGGGTGTTTGTACTAACGGAGAGAAGGGTGTCTGTACTAACGGAGAGAAGGGTGTTTGTACTAACGGAGAGAAGGGTGTCTGTACTAACGGAGAGAAGGGTGTCTGTACTAACAGAGAGAAGGGTGTTTGTACTCACGGAGAGAAGGGTGTCTGTACTAACGGAGAGAAGGGTGACTGTACTAACGGAGAGAAGGGTGTCTGTACTAACAGAGAGAAGGTTGTCTGTACTAACGGAGAGAAGGTTGGCTGTACGAACGGAGAGAAGGGTGTCTGTACTAACAGAGAGAAGGGTGTCTGTACTAACGGAGAGAAGGGTGTCTGTCCTGACGGAGACAAGGGTGTCTGTACTGACGGAGACAAGGGTGTCTGTACTGAAGGAGAGAAGGGTGTCTGTACTACCGGAGAGAAGGGTGTTTGTACTAACGGAGAGAAGGATGTCTGTACTAACGGAGACAAGGGTGTCTGTACTGACGGAGAGAATGGTGTCTGTACTAACGGAGAGAAGGGTGTCTGTACTAACAGAGAGAAGGGTGTCTGTACTAACAGAGAGAAGGGTGTCTGTACTAACAGAGATAAGGGAGTCTATACTAACGGAGAGAAGGGTGTCTGTACTAACAGAGAGAAGGGTGTTTGTACTAACAGAGAGAAGGGTGTCTGTACTAACAGAGAGAAGGGTGTCTGTACTAATGGAGCGAACGGTGTCTGTACTAACGGAGAGAAGGGTGTCTGTACTAACAGAGAGAAGGGTGTTTGTACTAACGGAGAGAAGGGTGTCTGTACTAACGGAGAGAAGGGTGTCTGTACTAACGGAGAGAAGGGTGTCTGTACTAATGGAGAGAAGGGTGTCTGTGCTAATGGAGAGAAGGGTGTCTGTACTCACGGAGAGAAGGGTGTCTGTACTAACGGAGAGAAGGGTGTCTGTACTAACGGAGAGAAGGGTGTCTGTACTAACAGAGAGAAGGGTGTTTGTACTCACGGAGAGAAGGGTGTCTGTACTAACGGAGAGAAGGGTGTCTGTACTAACGGAGAGAAGGGTGTCTGTACTGACGGAGAGAATGGTGTCTGTACTAACGGAGAGAAGGGTGTCTGTACTAACGGAGAGAAGGGTGTCTGTACTAACGGAGAGAAGGGTGTCTGTACTGACGGAGAGAATGGTGTCTGTGCTAACGGAGAGAAGGGTGTTTGTACTAAGAGAGAGAAGGGTGTCTATACTAACAGAGATAAGGGTGTCTATACTAACGGAGAGAAGGGTGCCAGTACTAACGGGGAGAAGGGTGTATTTACTAACAGAGAGAAGGGTGTCTGTACTAACAGTGAGAAGGGTGTCTGTATGAATGGAGAGAAGGGTGTTTGTACTAATGGAGAGAAGGGTGTCTGAGCTAACGGAGAGAAGGATGTCTGTCCTGACGGAGACAAGGGTGTCTGTTCTGACGGAGAGAAGGGTGTTTGTACTAACGGAGAGACGGGTGTCTGTACTAACGGAGAGCGGGGTGTCTGTACTAACGGAGAGAAGGGTGTCTGTACTAATGGAGAGAAGGGTGTCTGTACTAACGGAGAGAAGGGTGTCTGTACTAATGGAGAGAAGCGTGTCTGTACTGACGGAGAGAAGGGTGTCTGTACTAACGGAGAGCGGGGTGTCTGTACTAACGGAGAGAAGGGTGTCTGTACTAACGGAGAGCGGGGTGTCTGTACTAATGGAGAGAAGGGTGTCTGTCCTGACGGAGAGAAGGGTGTCTGTACTAACGGAGAGCGGGGTGTCTGTACTAACGGAGAGAAGGGTGTCTGTACTAATGGAGAGAAGCGTGTCTGTACTGACGGAGAGAAGGGTGTCTGTACTAACGGAGAGCGGGGTGTCTGTACTAACGGAGAGAAGGGTGTCTGTACTAATGGAGAGAAGGGTGTTTGTACTAACGGAGAGCGGGGTGTCTGTACTAACGGAGAGAAGGGTGTCTGTACTAATGGAGAGAAGGGTGTCTGTACTAACGGAGAGCGGGGTGTCTGTACTAACGGAGAGAAGGGTGTCTGTACTAATGGAGAGAAGGGTGTTTGTACTCATGGAGAGAAGGCTGTCTGTTCTAACGGAGAGAAGGGTGACTGTACTAACGGAGAGAAGGGTGTCTGTACTAACAGAGAGAAGGTTGTCTGTACTAACGGAGAGAAGGTTGGCTGTACGAACGGAGAGAAGGGTGTCTGTACTAACGGAGGGAAGGGTGTCTGTACTAATGGAGAGAAGGGTGTCTGTACTAATGGAGAGAAGGGTGTCTGTACTAATGGAGAGAAGGGTGTCTGTCCTGACGGAGGGAAGGGTGTCTGTACTAACGGAGGGAAGGGTGTCTGTACTAACGGAGGGAAGGGTGTCTGTACTAACGGAGGGAAGGGTGTCTGTCCTGACGGAGACAAGGGTGTCTGTACTGACGGAGAGAAGGGTGTCTGTACGAACGGAGAGAAGGGTGTCTGTACTAACGGAGGGAAGGGTGTCTGTACTAATGGAGAGAAGGGTGTCTGTACTAATGGAGAGAAGGGTGTCTGTCCTGACGGAGAGAAGGGTGTTTGTACTAACGGAGAGCGGGGTGTCTGTACTAACGGAGAGAAGGGTGTCTGTACGAACGGAGAGAAGGGTGTCTGTACTAACGGAGGGAAGGGTGTCTGTACTAATGGAGAGAAGGGTGTCTGTACTAATGGAGAGAAGGGTGTCTGTACTAACGGAGAGAAGGGTGTCTGTACTAACGGAGAGAAGGGTGTCTGTCCTGACGGAGACAAGGGTGTCTGTACTGACGGAGAGAAGGGTGTTTGTACTAACGGAGAGAAGGGTGTCTGTACTAACGGAGAGCGGGGTGTCTGTACAAACGGAGAGAAGGGTGTCTGTACTAATGGAGAGAAGGGTGTCTGTCCTGACGGAGAGAAGGGTGTCTGTACTAACGGAGAGCGGGGTGTCTGTACTAACGGAGAGAAGGGTGTCTGTACTAATGGAGAGAAGCGTGTCTGTACTGACGGAGAGAAGGGTGTCTGTCCTGACGGAGAGAAGGGTGTCTGTACTAACGGAGAGCGGGGTGTCTGTCCTAACGGAGAGAAGGGTGTCTGTACTAACGGAGAGCGGGGTGTCTGTCCTAACGGAGAGAAGGGTGTCTGTACTAACGGAGAGCGGGGTGTCTGTACTAACGGAGAGAAGGGTGTCTGTACTAATGGAGAGAAGGGTGTCTGTCCTGACGGAGAGAAGGGTGTCTGTACTAACGGAGAGCGGGGTGTCTGTACTAACGGAGAGAAGGGTGTCTGTACTAATGGAGAGAAGCGTGTCTGTACTGACGGAGAGAAGGGTGTCTGTCATGACGGAGAGAAGGGTGTCTGTACTGACGGAGAGAAGGGTGTTTGTACTCATGGAGAGAAGGCTGTCTGTTCTAACGGAGAGAAGGGTGACTGTACTAACGGAGAGAAGGGTGTCTGTACTAACAGAGAGAAGGTTGTCTGTACTAACGGAGAGAAGGTTGGCTGTACGAACGGAGAGAAGGGTGTCTGTACTAACAGAGAGAAGGGTGTCTGTACTAACGGAGAGAAGGGTGTCTGTCCTGACGGAGACAAGGGTGTCTGTACTGACGGAGAGAAGGGTGTCTGTACTACCGGAGAGAAGGGTGTTTGTACTAACGGAGAGAAGGATGTCTGTACTAATGGAGACAAGGGTGTCTGTACTGACGGAGAGAATGGTGTCTGTACTAACGGAGAGAAGGGTGTCTGTACTAACAGAGAGAAGGGTGTCTGTACTAACAGAGAGAAGGGTGTCTGTACTAACAGAGATAAGGGAGTCTATACTAACGGAGAGAAGGGTGTCTGTACTAACAGAGAGAAGGGTGTTTGTACTAACAGAGAGAAGGGTGTCTGTACTAACAGAGAGAAGGGTGTCTGTACTAATGGAGCGAACGGTGTCTGTACTAACGGAGAGAAGGGTGTCTGTACTAACAGAGAGAAGGGTGTTTGTACTAACGGAGAGAAGGGTGTCTGTACTAACGGAGAGAAGGGTGTCTGTACTAACGGAGAGAAGGGTGTCTGTACTAATGGAGAGAAGGGTGTCTGTGCTAATGGAGAGAAGGGTGTCTGTACTCACGGAGAGAAGGGTGTCTGTACTAACGGAGAGAAGGGTGTCTGTACTAACGGAGAGAAGGGTGTCTGTACTAACAGAGAGAAGGGTGTTTGTACTCACGGAGAGAAGGGTGTCTGTACTAACGGAGAGAAGGGTGTTTGTACTAACGGAGAGAAGGGTGTCTGTACTAACGGAGAGAAGGGTGTCTGTGCTAATGGAGAGAAGGGTGTCTGTACTAACAGAGAGAAGGGTGTTTGTACTAACGGAGAGAAGGGTGTCTGTACTAACGGAGAGAAGGGTGTTTGTACTAACGGAGAGAAGGGTGTCTGTACTAACGGAGAGAAGGGTGTCTGTACTAACAGAGAGAAGGGTGTTTGTACTCACGGAGAGAAGGGTGTCTGTACTAACGGAGAGAAGGGTGTTTGTACTAACGGAGAGAAGGGTGTCTGTACTAACGGAGAGAAGGGTGTCTGTGCTAATGGAGAGAAGGGTGTCTGTACTAACAGAGAGAAGGGTGTTTGTACTAACGGAGAGAAGGGTGTCTGTACTAACGGAGAGAAGGGTGTCTGTACTAACGGAGAGAAGGGTGTCTGTACTAACGGAGAGAAGGGTGTCTTTACTAATGGAGACAAGGGTGTCTGTACTGACGGAGAGAATGGTGTCTGTGCTAACGGAGAGAAGGGTGTTTGTACTAAGAGAGAGAAGGGTGTTTGTACTAACAGAGAGAAGGGTGTCTGTACTAACGGAGAGCGGGGTGTCTGTACTAACGGAGAGAAGGGTGTCTGTACTAACAGAGAGAAGGCTGTCTGTACTAACGGAGAGCGGGGTGTCTGTACTAACGGAGAGAAGGGTGTCTGTACTAACAGAGAGAAGGGTGTTTGTACTAACGGAGAGAAGGGTGTCTGTACTAACGGAGAGAAGGGTGTCTGTACTAACAGAGAGAAGGGTGTCAGTACTAACAGAGAGAAGGGTGTCTGTACTAACAGAGAGAAGGGTGTCTGTAGTAACAGAGAGAAGGGTGTTTGTACTAACAGAGAGAAGGGTGTCTGTACTAACAGAGAGAAGGGTGTCTGTACTAACAGAGAGAAGGGTGTCTGTACTAATGGAGCGAAGGGTGTCTGTACTAACGGAGAGAAGGGTGTCTGTGCTAACGGAGCGAAGGGTGTCTGTACTAACGGAGAGAAGGGTGTCTGTACTAACAGAGAGAAGGGTGTTTGTACTAACAGAGAGAAGGGTGTCTGTACTAACAGAGAGAAGGGTGTCTGTACTAACAGAGAGAAGGGTGTCTGTACAAACAGAGAGAAGGGTGTCTGTACTAACGGAGAGAAGGGTGTTTGTACTAACGGAGAGAAGGGTGTCTGTACTAACGGAGAGAAGGGTGTCTGTACTAACGGAGAGAAGGGTGTTTGTACTAACAGAGAGAAGGGTGTCTGTACTAACAGAGAGAAGGGTGTTTGTACTAACAGAGAGAAGGGTGTCTGTACTAACAGAGAGAAGGGTGTCTGTACTAACAGAGAGAAGGGTGTCTGTACTAACAGAGAGAAGGGTGTCTGTACTAACGGAGAGAAGGGTGTCTGTACTAATGGAGAGAAGGGTGTCTGTACTAACAGAGAGAAGGGTGTTTGTACTAACGGAGAGAAGGGTGTCTGTACTAACGGAGAGAAGGGTGTCTGTACTAACAGAGAGAAGGGTGTCTGTACTAACAGAGAGAAGGGTGTCTGTACTAACAGAGAGAAGGGTGTCTGTACTAATGGAGCGAAGGGTGTCTGTACTAACGGAGAGAAGGGTGTCTGTGCTAATGGAGAGAAGGGTGTCTGTCCTAAGGGGGAGAAGGGTGTCTGTCCGAACGGAGAGAAGGGTGTCTGTACTAACGGAGAGAAGGGTGTCTGTACTAACAGAGAGAAGGGTGTTTGTACTAACGGAGAGAAGGGTGTCTGTACTAACAGAGAGAAGGGTGTTTGTACTAACGGAGAGAAGGGTGTCTGTACTAACGGAGAGAAGGGTGTGTGTACTAACAGAGAGAAGGGTGTCTGTACTAACAGAGAGAAGGGTGTCTGTACTAACGGAGAGAAGGGTGTCTGTACTAACGGAGAGAAGGGTGTCAGTACTAACAGAGAGAAGGGTGTCTGTACTAACAGAGAGAAGGGTGTTTGTACTAACAGAGAGAAGGGTGTCTGTACTAACAGAGAGAAGGGTGTTTGTACTAACGGAGAGAAGGGTGTCTGTACTAACGGAGAGAAGGGTGTCTGTACTAACGGAGAGAAGGGTGTCTGTACTAACAGAGAGAAGGGTGTTTGTACTAACAGAGAGAAGGGTGTCTGTACTAACGGAGAGAAGGGTGTCTGTACTAATGGAGCGAAGGGTGTCTGTACTAACGGAGAGAAGGGTGTCTGTGCTAATGGAGAGAAGGGTGTCTGTACTAAGGGGGAGAAGGGTGTCTGTCCGAACGGAGAGAAGGGTGTCTGTACTAACGGAGAGAAGTGCCGATGTACTAACAGTGAGAAGGGTGTCTGTATGAATGGAGAGAAGGGTGTCTGTACTAACGGAGAGAAGGGTGTCTGTACTAAGGGAGAGAAGGATGTCTGTACTAATGGGGACAAGGTTGTCTGTACTAACAGAGAGAAGTGTGTCAGTATGAATGGAGAGAAGGGTGTTTGTACTAACGTGAGAAGGGTGCCTGTACTAACGGAGAGAAGGGTGCCTGTACTAACGGAGAGAAGGGTGCCTGTACTAATGGAGCGAAGAGTGTTTGTACTAATGGAGAGAAGGGTGTTTGTACTAACGGAGAGAAGGATGTCTGTACGAACGGAGAGAAGGGTGTCTGTACTAATGGAGAGAAGCGTGTCTGTACTGACGGAGAGAAGGGTGTCTGTACTAACGGAGAGCGGGGTGTCTGTACTAACGGAGAGAAGGGTGTCTGTACTAATGGAGAGAAGGGTGTTTGTACTAACGGAGAGCGGGGTGTCTGTACTAACGGAGAGAAGGGTGTCTGTACTAATGGAGAGAAGGGTGTCTGTACTAACGGAGAGCGGGGTGTCTGTACTAACGGAGAGAAGGGTGTCTGTACTAATGGAGAGAAGGGTGTTTGTACTCATGGAGAGAAGGCTGTCTGTTCTAACGGAGAGAAGGGTGACTGTACTAACGGAGAGAAGGGTGTCTGTACTAACAGAGAGAAGGTTGTCTGTACTAACGGAGAGAAGGTTGGCTGTACGAACGGAGAGAAGGGTGTCTGTACTAACGGAGGGAAGGGTGTCTGTACTAATGGAGAGAAGGGTGTCTGTACTAATGGAGAGAAGGGTGTCTGTATTAATGGAGAGAAGGGTGTCTGTCCTGACGGAGGGAAGGGTGTCTGTACTAACGGAGGGAAGGGTGTCTGTACTAACGGAGGGAAGGGTGTCTGTACTAACGGAGGGAAGGGTGTCTGTACTAATGGAGAGAAGGGTGTCTGTACTAATGGAGAGAAGGGTGTCTGTCCTGACGGAGACAAGGGTGTCTGTACTGACGGAGAGAAGGGTGTCTGTACTAACGGAGAGAAGGGTGTCTGTACGAACGGAGAGAAGGGTGTCTGTACTAACGGAGGGAAGGGTGTCTGTACTAATGGAGAGAAGGGTGTCTGTACTAATGGAGAGAAGGGTGTCTGTCCTGACGGAGAGAAGGGTGTTTGTACTAACGGAGAGCGGGGTGTCTGTACTAACGGAGAGAAGGGTGTCTGTACGAACGGAGAGAAGGGTGTCTGTACTAACGGAGGGAAGGGTGTCTGTACTAATGGAGAGAAGGGTGTCTGTACTAATGGAGAGAAGGGTGTCTGTACTAACGGAGAGAAGGGTGTCTGTACTAACGGAGAGAAGGGTGTCTGTCCTGACGGAGACAAGGGTGTCTGTACTGACGGAGAGAAGGGTGTTTGTACTAACGGAGAGAAGGGTGTCTGTACTAACGGAGAGCGGGGTGTCTGTACTAACGGAGAGAAGGGTGTCTGTACTAATGGAGAGAAGGGTGTCTGTCCTGACGGAGAGAAGGGTGTCTGTACTAAAGGAGAGCGGGGTGTCTGTACTAACGGAGAGAAGGGTGTCTGTACTAATGGAGAGAAGCGTGTCTGTACTGACGGAGAGAAGGGTGTCTGTCCTGACGGAGAGAAGGGTGTCTGTACTAACGGAGAACGGGGTGTCTGTACTAACGGAGAGAAGGGTGTCTGTACTAACGGAGAGCGGGGTGTCTGTACTAACGGAGAGAAGGGTGTCTGTACTAATGGAGAGAAGGGTGTCTGTCCTGACGGAGAGAAGGGTGTCTGTACTAACGGAGAGCGGGGTGTCTGTACTAACGGAGAGAAGGGTGTCTGTACTAATGGAGAGAAGCGTGTCTGTACTGACGGAGAGAAGGGTGTCTGTCATGACGGAGAGAAGGGTGTCTGTACCGACGGAGAGAAGGGTGTTTGTACTCATGGAGAGAAGGCTGTCTGTTCTAACGGAGAGAAGGGTGACTGTACTAACAGAGAGAAGGTTGTCTGTACTAACGGAGAGAAGGTTGGCTGTACGAACGGAGAGAAGGGTGTCTGTACTAACAGAGAGAAGGGTGTCTGTACTAACGGAGAGAAGGGTGTCTGTCCTGACGGAGACAAGGGTGTCTGTACTGACGGAGAGAAGGGTGCCTGTACTACCGGAGAGAAGGGTGTTTGTACTAACGGAGAGAAGGATGTCTGTACTAATGGAGACAAGGGTGTCTGTACTGACGGAGAGAATGGTGTCTGTACTAACGGAGAGAAGGGTGTCTGTACTAACAGAGAGAAGGTTGTCTGTACTAACGGAGAGAAGGTTGGCTGTACGAACGGAGAGAAGGGTGTCTGTACTAACAGAGAGAAGGGTGTCTGTACTAACGGAGAGAAGGGTGTCTGTCCTGACGGAGACAAGGGTGTCTGTACTGACAGAGAGAAGGGTGTCTGTACTAACAGAGATAAGGGAGTCTATACTAACGGAGAGAAGGGTGTCTGTACTAACAGAGAGAAGGGTGTTTGTACTAACAGAGAGAAGGGTGTCTGTACTAACAGAGAGAAGGGTGTCTGTACTAATGGAGCGAACGGTGTCTGTACTAACGGAGAGAAGGGTGTCTGTACTAACAGAGAGAAGGGTGTTTGTACTAACGGAGAGAAGGGTGTCTGTACTAACGGAGAGAAGGGTGTCTGTACTAACGGAGAGAAGGGTGTCTGTACTAATGGAGAGAAGGGTGTCTGTGCTAATGGAGAGAAGGGTGTCTGTACTCACGGAGAGAAGGGTGTCTGTACTAACGGAGAGAAGGGTGTCTGTACTAACGGAGAGAAGGGTGTCTGTACTAACAGAGAGAAGGGTGTTTGTACTCACGGAGAGAAGGGTGTCTGTACTAACGGAGAGAAGGGTGTTTGTACTAACGGAGAGAAGGGTGTCTGTACTAACGGAGAGAAGGGTGTCTGTGCGAATGGAGAGAAGGGTGTCTGTACTAACAGAGAGAAGGGTGTTTGTACTAACGGAGAGAAGGGTGTCTGTACTAACGGAGAGAAGGGTGTTTGTACTAACGGAGAGAAGGGTGTCTGTACTAACGGAGAGAAGGGTGTCTGTACTAACAGAGAGAAGGGTGTTTGTACTAACGGAGAGAAGGGTGTCTGTACTAACGGAGGGAAGGGTGTTTGTACTAACGGAGAGAAGGGTGTCTGTACTAACGGAGAGAAGGGTGTCTGTGCTAATGGAGAGAAGGGTGTCTGTACTAACAGAGAGAAGGGTGTTTGTACTAACGGAGAGAAGGGTGTCTGTACTAACGGAGAGAAGGGTGTCTGTACTAACGGAGAGAAGGGTGTCTGTACTAACGGAGAGAAGGGTGTCTTTACTAATGGAGACAAGGGTGTCTGTACTGACGGAGAGAATGGTGTCTGTGCTAACGGAGAGAAGGGTGTTTGTACTAACAGAGAGAAGGGTGTCTGTACTAACGGAGAGCGGGGTGTCTGTACTAACGGAGAGAAGGGTGTCTGTACTAACAGAGAGAAGGGTGTTTGTACTAACGGAGAGAAGGGTGTCTGTACTAACGGAGAGAAGGGTGTCTGGACTAACAGAGAGAAGGGTGTCTGTACTAACAGAGAGAAGGGTGTCAGTACTAACAGAGAGAAGGGTGTCTGTACTAACAGAGAGAAGGGTGTCTGTACTAACAGAGAGAAGGGTGTCTGTACTAACAGAGAGAAGGGTGTCTGTACTAACAGAGAGAAGGGTGTCTGTACTAACGGAGAGAAGGGTGTCTGTACTAACGGAGAGAAGGGTGTCTGTGCTAATGGAGCGAAGGGTGTCTGTACTAACGGAGAGAAGGGTGTCTGTACTAACAGAGAGAAGGGTGTTTGTACTAACAGAGAGAAGGGTGTCTGTACTAACAGAGAGAAGGGTGTCTGTACTAACAGAGAGAAGGGTGTCTGTACTAACAGAGAGAAGGGTGTCTGTACTAACAGAGAGAAGGGTGTTTGTACTAATGGAGAGAAGGGTGTCTGTACTAACGGAGAGAAGGGTGTCTGTACTAACGGAGAGAAGGGTGTTTGTACTAACAGAGAGAAGGGTGTCTGTACTAACAGAGAGAAGGGTGTTTGTACTAACAGAGAGAAGGGTGTCTGTACTAACAGAGAGAAGGGTGTCTGTACTAACAGAGAGAAGGGTGTCTGTACTAACAGAGAGAAGGGTGTCTGTACTAACGGAGAGAAGGGTGTCTGTACTAATGGAGAGAAGGGTGTCTGTACTAACAGAGAGAAGGGTGTTTGTACTAACAGAGAGAAGGGTGTCTGTACTAATGGAGAGAAGGGTGTCTGTACTAATGGAGAGAAGGGTGTCTGTACTAACAGAGAGAAGGGTGTTTGTACTAACGGAGAGAAGGGTGTCTGTACTAACGGAGAGAAGGGTGTCTGTACTAACAGAGAGAAGGGTGTCTGTACTAACAGAGAGAAGGGTGTCTGTACTAACAGAGAGAAGGGTGTCTGTACTAATGGAGCGAAGGGTGTCTGTACTAACGGAGAGAAGGGTGTCTGTGCTAATGGAGAGAAGGGTGTCTGTACTAAGGGGGAGAAGGGTGTCTGTCCGAACGGAGAGAAGGGTGTCTGTACTAACGGAGAGAAGGGTGTCTGTACTAACAGAGAGAAGGGTGTTTGTACTAACGGAGAGAAGGGTGTCTGTACTAACAGAGAGAAGGGTGTTTGTACTAACGGAGAGAAGGGTGTCTGTACTAACGGAGAGAAGGGTGTCTGTACTAACGGAGAGAAGGGTGTCTGTACTAACAGAGAGAAGGGTGTTTGTACTAACGGAGAGAAGGGTGTCTGTACTAACGGAGAGAAGGGTGTCTGTACTAACAGAGAGAAGGGTGTCTGTACTAACAGAGAGAAGGGTGTTTGTACTAACAGAGAGAAGGGTGTCTGTACTAACGGAGAGAAGGGTGTGTGTACTAACAGAGAGAAGGGTGTCTGTACTAACAGAGAGAAGGGTGTTTGTACTAACGGAGAGAAGGGTGTCTGTACTAACGGAGAGAAGGGTGTCAGTACTAACAGAGAGAAGGGTGTTTGTACTAGCAGAGAGAAGGGTGTTTGTACTAACAGAGAGAAGGGTGTCTGTTCTAACAGAGAGAAGGGTGTTTGTACTAACGGAGAGAAGGGTGTCTGTACTAACGGAGAGAAGGGTGTCTGTACTAACGGAGAGAAGGGTGTCTGTACTAACAGAGAGAAGGGTGTTTGTACTAACAGAGAGAAGGGTGTCTGTACTAACAGAGAGAAGGGTGTCTGTACTAACGGAGAGAAGGGTGTCTGTACTAATGGAGCGAAGGGTGTCTGTACTAACGGAGAGAAGGGTGTCTGTGCTAATGGAGAGAAGGGTGTCTGTACTAAGGGGGAGAAGGGTGTCTGTCCGAACGGAGAGAAGGGTGTCTGTACTAACGGAGAGAAGTGCCGATGTACTAACAGTGAGAAGGGTGTCTGTATGAATGGAGAGAAGGGTGTCTGTACTAACGGAGAGAAGGGTGCCTGTACTAACGGAGAGAAGGGTGCCTGTACTAACGGAGAGAAGGGTGCCTGTACTAATGGAGCGAAGAGTGTTTGTACTAATGGAGAGAAGGGTGTTTGTACTAACGGAGAGAAGGATGTCTGTACGAACGGAGAGAAGGGTGTCTGTCCTAACGGAGAGAAGGGTGTCTGTACTAACGGAGAGAAGGATGTCTGTACTAATGGAGACAAGGGTGTCTGTATGAATGGAGAGAAGGGTGTCTGTACTAACAGAGAGAAGCGTGTCTGTACTAACGGAGAGAAGGGTGTCTGTACAAATGGAGAGAAGGGTGTCTGTACTAACGGAGAGAAGGGTGTCTGTGCTAACGGAGAGAAGGGTGTTTGTACTAAGAGAGAGAAGGGTGTCTATACTAACAGAGATAAGGGTGTCTATACTAATGGAGAGAAGGGTGCCAGTACTAACGGGGAGAAGGGTGTTTTTACTAACAGAGAGAAGGGTGTCTGTACTAACGGAGAGAAGTGCCTATGTACTAACAGTGAGAAGGGTGTCTGTATGAATGGAGAGAAGGGTGTCTGAGCTAACGGAGAGAAGGGTGTTTGTACTAACGGAGAGAAGGGTGTCTGTACTAACGGAGAGAAGGGTGTCTGTCCTGACGGAGACAAGGGTGTCTGTACTGACGGAGAGAAGGGTGTCTGTACTAACGGAGAGAAGGGTGTCTGTACTAACGGAGAGAAGGGTGTCTGTCCGGACGGAGACAAGGGTGTCTGTACTGACGGAGAGAAGGGTGTTTGTACTAACGGAGAGAAGGGTGTCTGTACTAACGGAGAGCGGGGTGTCTGTACTAACGGAGAGAAGGGTGTCTGTACTAACGGAGAGAAGGGTGTCTGTACTAACGGAGAGAAGGGTGTCTGTACTAACGGAGAGAAGGGTGTCTGTACTAACGGAGAGAAGGGTGTCTGTACTAACAGAGAGAAGGGTGTCTGTACTAACAGAGAGTACGGCGTCTGTACTAACAGAGAGAAGGGTGTCTTTACTAACGGAGAGACGGGTGTCTGTACTAACGGAGTGAAGGGTGTCTGTACTAACGGAGAGAAGGGTGTAATAACTAACAGGGAGAAGGGTGTCTGTACTAACGGAGGGAAGGGTGTCTGTACTGACGGAGAGAAGGATGTCTGTACGAATGGAGACAAGGTTGTCTGTACTAACAGAGAAAAGGATGTCTGTAGGAATGGAGTGAAGGGTGTCTGTACGAACGGAGAGAAGGGTGTCTGTACTAACGGAGAGAAGGGTGTCTGTACTAATGGAGAGAAGGGTGTCTGTACTAATGGAGAGAAGGGTGTCTGTACTATCGGAGAGAAGGATGTCTGTACTTACGGAGAGAAGGATGTCTGTACGAATGGAGAGAAGGGTGTCTGTACTAATAGAAAAGGATGTCTGTAGGAACGGAGTGAAGGGTGTCTATACTAATGGAGAGAGGGGTGTCATAACTAACAGGGAGAAGGGTGTCTGTACTAGCGGAGGGAAGGGTGTCTGTACTGACGGAGAGAAGAGTGTCTGTACGAACGGAGTGAAGGGTGACTGTACTAACGGAGAGAAGTCTGTCTGTACTAACAGCGAGAGAAGGGTGTTTGTACGAACGGAGAGAAGGGTGTCTGTACTAACGGAGAGAACGGTGTCTGTACTGACGGAGGGAAGGGTGTCTGTACTAACGGAGAGAAGGGTGTCTGTACTAACGGAGAGAAGCGTGTTTGTACGAACGGAGAGAAGGGTGTCTGTACTAACTGAGAGAAAGGTGTCTGTACTAATGGAGAGGAGGGTGTTTGTACTATCGGAGAGAAGGGTGTCTGTACTCATGGAGAGAAGGGTGTCTGTACTATCGGAGAGAAGGATGTCTGTACTCACGGAGAGAAGGATGTCTGTACTATCGGAGAGAAGGATGTCTGTACGAATGGAGAGAAGGGTGTCTGTACTAACAGAAAAGGATGTCTGTAGGAACGGAGTGAAGGGTGTCTGTACGAACGGAGAGAAGGGTGTCTGTACTAATGGAGAGAAAGGTGTCTGTACTATCGGAGAGAAGGATGTCTGTACTCACGGAGAGAAGGATGTCTGTACGAATGGAGAGAAGGGTGTCTGTACTAACAGAAAAGGATGTCTGTAGGAACGGAGTGAAGGGTGTCTGTACTAACAGAGTGAAGGGTGTCTATACTAATGGAGAGAGGGGTGTCATAACTAACAGGGAGAAGGGTGTCTGTACTAACGGAGGGAAGGGTGTCTGTACTGACGGAGAGAAGGGTGTCTGTTCAAATGGAGAGAAGGTTGTCTGTCCTAACGGAGTGAAGTCTGTCTGTACTAACGGAGAGAAGGGTGTCTCTACTACCAGAGAGAAGGGTGTCTGTACTAACAGTGAGAAGGGTGTCTGTACTAACGGAGAGAAGGGTGTCTGCTCTAATGGAGAGAAGGGTGTCTGTACAAATGGAGAGAAGGTTGTCTGTCCTAACGGAGTGAAGTGTGTCTGTACTAACGGAGAGAAGGGTGTCTGTACTAACAGTGAGAAGGGCGTCTGTACTAACAGAGAGAAGGGTGTCTGAACAAACGGAGAGGAGGGTGTCTGTCCTAACGGAGAGAAGGATGACTGTATGAATGGAGAGAAGGGTGTTTGTACTAACGGAGTGAAGGGTGGTTGTACTCACGGAGAGAAGGGTGTCATAACTAACAGGGAGAAGGGTGTCTGTACTAACGGAGGGAAGGGTGTCTGTACTGACAAGAGAAGGGTGTCTGTACTAACGGAGAGAAGGATGTCTGTACGAATGGAGAGAAGGGTGTCTGTATGAATGGAGGGAAGGGTGTCTGCAGTAATGGAGAGAAGGGTGTCTGTACTAATGGAGAGAAGGGTGTCTATACTAACAGAGAGAAGGGTGTCTGTACTAATGGAGAGAAGGGTGTCTGTACTAACGGAGAGATGGGTGCCTGTACTATTGGAGAGAAGGGTGTCTGTATGAATGAAGAGAAGGGTGTCGGTACTAACGGAGAGACGGGTGTCTGTACTAACGGAGAGAAGGCTGTCTGTACTCACGGAGAGAAGGGTGTCTGTACTAATGGAGAGAATGGTGTCTGCACAAACAGAGAGAAGGGTGTCTGTACTAACGGAGAGAAGGGTGTCTGTACTAACGGAGGGAACGGTGTCTGTACTGACGGAGAGAAGGGTGTCTGTACAAATGGAGAGAAGGGTGTCTGTGCTAACGGAGAGAAGGGAGTGTGCACTAATGGAGAGAAGGGTGTCTGTATGAATGGAGAGAAGGGAGTCTGTACTAACGGAGAGAAGGGTGCCTGTACTATTGGAGAGAAGGGTGTCTGTATGAATGAAGAGAAGGGTGTCGGTACGAACGGAGAGAAGGGTGTCTGTCCTAACGGAGAGAAGGGTGTCTGTACTAACAGAGAGAAGGGTGTCTGTACTAACAGAGAGAATGGTGTCTGTACTAACAGAGAGTAGGGCGTCTGTACTAACAGAGAGAAGGGTGTCTTTCCTAACGGAGAGAAGGGTGTCTGTACTATCGGAGAGAAGGGTGTCTGTACTAACGGAGTGAAGGGTGTCTACTAATGGAGTGAAGGGTGTCTGTACTAACGGAGTGAAGGGTGTCTGTACTAACGGAGAGACGGGTGTCTGTACTAACGGAGAGAAGGGTGTCTGTACTAACGGAGAGAAGGGTGTCTGTACTAACGGAGAGAAGGGTGTCTGTACTAACGGAGTGAAGGGTGTCTGTACTAACGGAGAGAAGGGTGTAATAACTAACAGGGAGAAGGGTGTCTGTACTAACGGAGGGAAGGGTGTCTGTACTGACGGAGAGAAGGATGTCTGTACGAATGGAGAGAAGGTTGTCTGTACTAACAGAGAAAAGGATGTCTGTAGGAGCGGAGTGAAGGGTGTCTGTACGAACGGAGAGAAGGGTGTCTGTACTAACGGAGAGAAAGGTGTCTGTACTAACGGAGTGAAGGGTGTCTGTACTAACGGAGAGAAGGGTGTAATAACTAACAGGGAGAAGGGTGTCTGTACTAACAGAGGGAAGGGTGTCTGTACTGACGGAGAGAAGGGTGTCTGTACAAATGGAGAGAAGGTTGTCTGTCCTAACGGAGTTACGTGTGTCTGTACTAACGGAGAGAAGGGTGTCTCTACTACCAGAGAGAAGGGTGTCTGTACTAACAGTGAGAAGGGCGTCTGTACTAATGGAGAGAAGGGTGTCTGTACTAACAGTGAGAAGGGTGTCTGTACTAACGGAGAGAAGGGTGTCTGTACAAATGGAGAGAAGGTTGTCTGTCCTAACGGAGTGAAGTGTGTCTGTACTAACGGAGAGAAGGGTATCTCTACTACCAGAGAGAAGGGTGTCTGTACTAACAGTGAGAAGGGCGTCTGTACTAACGGAGAGATGGGTGTCTGAACAAACGGAGAGGAGGGTGTCTGTCCTAACGGAGAGAAGGATGACTGTATGAATGGAGAGAAGGGTGTTTGTAATAACAGAGAGAAGGGTGTCTGTACTAACGGAGAGATGGGTGCCTGTACTATTGGAGAGAAGGGTGTCTGTATGAATGAAGAGAAGGGTGTCGGTACTAACGGAGAGACGGGTGTCTGTACTAACGGAGAGAAGGCTGTCTGTACTAATGGAGAGAAGGGTGTCTGCACAAACAGAGAGAAGGGTGTCTGTACTAACGGAGAGGAGGGTGTCTGTACTAACGGAGGGAAGGGTGTCTGAACTGACGGAGAGAAGGGTGTCTGTACAAATGGAGAGAAGGGTGTCTGTACTTACAGCGAGAAGGGTGTCTGTGCTAACAGAGAGAAGGGTGTCTGTACGAACGGAGAGAAGGGAGTCTGCACTAATGGAGAGAAGGGTGTCTGTATGAATGAAGAGAAGGGTGTCGGTACTAACGGAGAGAAGGGTGTCTGTCCTAACGGAGAGAAGGGTGTCTGTACTAACGGAGAGAAGGGTGTCTGTACTATCGGAGAGAAGGGTGACTGTATGAATGGAGAGAAGGGTGTTTGTAATAACAGAGAGAAGGGTGTCTGTACTATTGGAGAGAAGGGTGTCTGTATGAATGAAGAGAAGGGTGTCGGTACTAACGGAGAGACGGGTGTCTGTACTAACGGAGAGAAGGCTGTCTGTACTAACGGAGAGAAGGGTGTCTGTACTAACGGAGTGAAGGGTGTCTGGACTAACGGAGAGAAGGGTGTCTGTACTGACGGAGAGAAGGATGTCTGTACGAATGGAGAGAAGGGTGTCTGTACTAACGGAGTGAAGGGTGTCTGTACTAACGGAGAGAAGGGTGTCTGTACTGACGGAGAGAAGGATGTCTGTACGAATGGAGAGAAGGTTGTCTGTACGAATGGAGAGAAGGGTGTCTGTACTAACAGAGAAAAGGATGTCTGTAGGAGCGGAGTGAAGGGTGTCTGTACGAACGGAGAGACGGGTGTCTGTACTCACGGAGAGAAGGGTGTCTGTACTATTGGAGAGAAGGGTGTCTGTATGAATGAAGAGAAGGGTGTCGGTACTAACGGAGAGACGGGTGTCTGTACTAACGGAGAGAAGGCTGTCTGTACTAATGGAGAGAAGGGTGTCTGCACAAACAGAGAGAAGGGTGTCTGTACTAACGGAGAGGAGGGTGTCTGTACTAACGGAGGGAAGGGTGTCTGTACTGACGGAGAGAAGGGTGTCTGTACAAATGGAGAGAAGGGTGTCTGTACTTACAGCGAGAAGGGTGTCTGTGCTAACAGAGAGAAGGGTGTCTGTACGAACGGAGAGAAGGGAGTCTGCACTAATGGAGAGAAGGGTGTCTGTATGAATGAAGAGAAGGGTGTCGGTACTAACGGAGAGAAGGGTGTCTGTCCTAACGGAGAGAAGGGTGTCTGTACTAACGGAGAGAAGGGTGTCTGTACTATCGGAGAGAAGGGTGACTGTATGAATGGAGAGAAGGGTGTTTGTAATAACAGAGAGAAGGGTGTCTGTACTATTGGAGAGAAGGGTGTCTGTATGAATGAAGAGAAGGGTGTCGGTACTAACGGAGAGACGGGTGTCTGTACTAACGGAGAGAAGGCTCTCTGTACTAACGGAGAGAAGGGTGTCTGTACTAACGGAGTGAAGGGTGTCTGGACTAACGGAGAGAAGGGTGACTGTACTGACGGAGAGAAGGATGTCTGTACGAATGGAGAGAAGGGTGTCTGTACTAACGGAGTGAAGGGTGTCTGTACTAACGGAGAGAAGGGTGTCTGTACTGACGGAGAGAAGGATGTCTGTACGAATGGAGAGAAGGTTGTCTGTACGAATGGAGAGAAGGGTGTCTGTACTAACAGAGAAAAGGATGTCTGTAGGAGCGGAGTGAAGGGTGTCTGTACGAACGGAGAGACGGGTGTCTGTACTCACGGAGAGAAGGGTGTCTGTACGAACGGAGAGACGGGTGTCTGTACTAACGGAGAGAAGGGTGTCTGTTCTAACGGAGTGAAGGGTGTCTGTACTAACGGAGAGAAGGGTGTCTGTACTGACGGAGAGAAGGATGTCTGTACGAATGGAGAGAAGGGTGTCTGTACTAACGGAGTGAAGGGTGTCTGTACTAACGGAGAGAAGGGTGTCTGTACTGACGGAGAGAAGGATGTCTGTACGAATGGAGAGAAAGTTGTCTGTACTAACAGAGAAAAGGATGTCTGTAGGAACGGAGTGAAGGGTGTCTGTACGAACGGAGAGAAGGGTGCCTATACTAACGGAGTGAAGGGTGTCTGAACAAACGGAGAGGAGGGTGTCTGTCCTAACGGAGAGAAGGGTGTCTGAACAAACGGAGAGGAGGGTGTCTGTCCTAACGGAGAGAAGGATGACTGTATGAATGGAGAGAAGGGTGTCTGTACTAACGGAGTGAAGGGTGGTTGTACTCACAGAGAGAAGGATGTCATACCTAACAGGGAGAAGGGTGTCTGTACTAACGGAGGGAAGGGTGTCTGTACTGACGGAGAGAAGGGTGTCTGTACTAACGGAGAGAAGGGTGTCTGTACGAACAGAGAGAAGGGTGTCTGTACTAACAGAGAGTCGGGTGTCTGTACTAACGGAGAGAAGGGTGTCTGTACTAACGGAGAGAAGGGTGTCTGTACTATCGGAGAGACGGATGTCTGTACTAACGGAGAGAAGGATGTCTGTACGAATGGAGAGAAGGTGTCTGTACTAACGGAGAGAAGGGTGCCTGTACTAACGGAGAGAAGGGTGTCTGTACTATCGGAGAGACGGATGTCTTTACTAACGGAGAGAAGGGTGTCTGCACGAATGGAGAGAAGGTGTCTGTACTAACAGAGAAAAGGATGTCTGTAGGAACGGAGTGAAAGGTGTCTGTACGAACGGAGAGAAGGGTGCCTGTACTAACGGAGAGAAGGGTGTCTGTACTATCGGAGAGACGGATGTACTTACTAACGGAGAGAAGGGTGTCTGCACGAATGGAGAGACGGGTGTCTACTAACGGAGAGAAGGGTGTCTGTACTAACGGAGGGAAGGGTGTCTGTACTGACGGAGAGAAGGGTGTCTGTACAAATGGATAGAAGGGTGTCTGTCCTAACGGATTGAAGGGTGTCTGTACGAACGGAGGGAAGGGTGTCTGTACTGACGGAGAGAAGGTTGTCTGTCCTAACGGAGTGAAGTGTGTCTGTACTAACGGAGAGAAGGGTATCTCTACTACCAGAGAGAAGGGTGTCTGTACTAACAGTGAGAAGGGCGTCTGTACTAACGGAGAGATGGGTGTCTGAACAAACGGAGAGGAGGGTGTCTGTCCTAACGGAGAGAAGGATGACTGTATGAATGGAGAGAAGGGTGTTTGTAATAACAGAGAGAAGGGTGTCTGTACTAACGGAGTGAAGGGTGTCTGTACTAACGGAGTGAAGGGTGTCTGTACTAACGGAGAGAAGGGTGTAATAACTAACAGGGAGAAGGGTGTCTGTACTAACAGAGGGAAGGGTGTCTGTACTGACGGAGAGAAGGGTGTCTGTACAAATGGAGAGAAGGTTGTCTGTCCGAACGGAGTGAAGTGTGTCTGTACTAACGGAGAGAAGGGTGTCTGTACTAACGGAGAGAAGGGTGTCTACTAACGGAGAGATGGGTGCCTGTACTATTGGAGAGAAGGGTGTCTGTATGAATGAAGAGAAGGGTGTCGGTACTATTGGAGAGAAGGGTGTCTGTATGAATGAAGAGAAGGGTGTCGGTACTAACGGAGAGACGGGTGTCTGTACTAACGGAGAGAAGGCTGTCTGTACTAATGGAGAGAAGGGTGTCTGCACAAACAGAGAGAAGGGTGTCTGTACTAACGGAGAGAAGGGTGTCTGTACTAACAGAGAGGAGGGTGTCTGTACTAACGGAGAGGAGGGTGTCTGTACTAACGGAGGGAAGGGTGTCTGTACTGACGGAGAGAAGGGTGTCTGTACAAATGGAGAGAAGGGTGTCTGTACTTACAGCGAGAAGGGTGTCTGTGCTAACAGAGAGAAGGGTGTCTGTACTAACGGAGAGAAGGGAGTCTGCACTAATGGAGAGAAGGGTGTCTGTATGAATGAAGAGAAGGGTGTCGGTACTAACGGAGAGAAGGGTGTCTGTCCTAACGGAGAGAAGGGTGTCTGTACGAACGGAGAGAAGGGTGTCTGTACTGACGGAGAGAAGGGTGTCTGTACTAATGGAGAGAAGGGTGTCTGTACTATCGGAGAGAAGGGTGTCTGTTCTAACGGAGTGAAGGGTGTCTGTACTGACGGAGAGAAGGATGTCTGTACGAATGGAGAGAAGGTTGTCTGTACTAACAGAGAAAAGGATGTCTGTAGGAACGGAGTGAAGGGTGTCTGTACGAACGGAGAGAAGGGTGCCTGTACTAACGGAGTGAAGGGTGTCTGAACAAACGGAGAGGAGGGTGTCTGTCCTAACGGAGAGAAGGATGACTGTATGAATGGAGAGAAGGGTGTTTGTAATAACAGAGAGAAGGGTGTCTGTACTAACGGAGAGATGGGTGCCTGTACTATTGGAGAGAAGGGTGTCTGTATGAATGAAGAGAAGGGTGTCGGTACTAACGGAGAGACGGGTGTCTGTACTAACGGAGAGAAGGTTGTCTGTACTAATGGAGAGAAGGGTGTCTGCACAAACAGAGAGAAGGGTGTCTGTACTAACGGAGAGAAGGGTGTCTGTACTAACAGAGAGGAGGGTGTCTGTACTAACGGAGAGGAGGGTGTCTGTACTAACGGAGGGAAGGGTGTCTGTACTGACGGAGAGAAGGGTGTCTGTACAAATGGAGAGAAGGGTGTCTGTACTTACAGCGAGAAGGGTGTCTGTGCTAACAGAGAGAAGGGTGTCTGTACTAACGGAGAGAAGGGAGTCTGCACTAATGGAGAGAAGGGTGTCTGTATGAATGAAGAGAAGGGTGTCGGTACTAATGGAGAGAAGGGTGTCTGTCCTAACGGAGAGAAGGGTGTCTGTACTAACGGAGAGAAGGGTGTCTGTACTGACGGAGAGAAGGGTGTCTGTACTAATGGAGAGAAGGGTGTCTGTACTATCGGAGAGAAGGGTGACTGTATGAATGGAGAGAAGGGTGTTTGTAATAACAGAGAGAAGGGTGTCTGTACTATTGGAGAGAAGGGTGTCTGTATGAATGAAGAGAAGGGTGTCGGTACTAACGGAGAGACGGGTGTCTGTACTAACGGAGAGAAGGCTGTCTGTACTAACGGAGAGAAGGGTGTCTGTACTAACGGAGTGAAGGGTGTCTGTACTAACGGAGAGAAGGGTGTCTGTACTGACGGAGAGAAGGATGTCTGTACGAATGGAGAGAAGGGTGTCTGTACTAACGGAGTGAAGGGTGTCTGTTCTAACGGAGAGAAGGGTGTCTGTACTGACGGACAGAAGGATGTCTGTACGAATGGAGAGAAGGTTGTCTGTCCGAATGGAGAGAAGGTTGTCTGTACTAACAGAGAAAAGGATGTAGGAACGGAGTGAAGGGTGTCTGTACTAACGGAGTGAAGGGTGTCTGTACGAACAGAGAAAAGGATGTCTGTAGGAGCGGAGTGAAGGGTGTCTGTACTCACGGAGAGACGGGTGTCTGTACTCACGGAGAGAAGGGTGTCTGTACGAACGGAGAGACGGGTGTCTGTACTAACGGAGAGAAGGGTGTCTGTACTAACGGAGTGAAGGGTGTCTGTACTAACGGAGAGAAGGGTGTCTGTACTGACGGAGAGAAGGATGTCTGTACGAATGGAGAGAAGGGTGTCTGTACTAACGGAGTGAAGGGTGTCTGTACTAACGGAGAGAAGGGTGTCTGTACTGACGGAGAGAAGGATGTCTGTACGAATGGAGAGAAGGTTGTCTGTACTAACAGAGAAAAGGATGTCTGTAGGAACGGAGTGAAGGGTGTCTGTACGAACGGAGAGAAGGGTGCCTGTACTAACGGAGTGAAGGGTGTCTGAACAAACGGAGAGGAGGGTGTCTGTCCTAACAGAGAAAAGGATGTCTGTTGGAACGGACAGAAGGGCATCTGTACTAACGGAGAGAAGGGTGTCTGTACTATCGGAGAGAAGGATGTCTGTACTAACAGACAGAAGGGTGTCTGTACGAATGGAGAGACGGGTGTCTGTACTAACGGAGAGAAGGGTGTCTGTACTAACGGAGGGAAGGGTGTCTGTACTGACGGAGAGAAGGGTGTCTGTACAAATGGATAGAAGGGTGTCTGTCCTAACGGATTGAAGGGTGTCTGTACGAACGGAGGGAAGGGTGTCTGTACTGACGGAGAGAAGGGTGTCTGTACTAACGGAGTGAAGGGTGTCTGTACTAACGGAGAGAAGGGTGTCTGTATGAATGAAGAGAAGGGTGTCTGGACTGACGGAGAGAAGGGTGTCTGTACTAACGGAGAGAAGGGTGTCGGTACTAACGGAGTGAAGGGTGTCTGTACTAACGGAGAGAAGGGTGTCTGTATGAATGAAGAGAAGGGTGTCTGTACTGACGGAGAGAAGGGTGTCTGTACTAACGGAGAGAAGGGTGTCTGTACTGACGGAGAGAAGGGTGTCTGTACTAACGGAGAGAAGGGTGTCTGTACTAACGGAGAGAAGGGTGTCTGTAGGAACGGAGAGAAGGGTGTCTGTACTAAGGGAGAGAAGGGTGTCTGTACTAACAGAGAGAAGGGTGTCTGCACTAAGGGAGAGAAGGGTGTCTGTACTAACAGAGAGAAGGGTGTCTGTACTAACAGAGAAAAGGATGTCTGTAGGAACGGAGAGAAGGTTGTCTGTACTAAGGGAGAGAAGGGTGTCTGTACTAACAGAGAGAAGGGTGTCTGTACTAACAGAGAGTAGGGCGTCTGTACTAACAGAGAGAAGGGTGTCTTTACTAACGGAGAGAAGGGTGTCTGTACTATCGGAGAGAAGGGTGTCTGTACTGACGGAGAGAAGGGTGTCTGTACTAACGGAGAGAAGGGTGTCTGTACTAACTGAGAGAAGGGTGTCTGTACTGACGGAGAGAAGGGTGTCTGTACTAACGGAGAGAAGGGTGTCTGTAGGAACGGAGAGAAGGGTGTCTGTACTAAGGGAGAGAAGGGTGTCTGTACTAACAGAGAGAAGGGTGTCTGCACTAAGGGAGAGAAGGGTGTCTGTACTAACAGAGAGAAGGGTGTCTGTACTAACAGAGAAAAGGATGTCTGTAGGAACGGAGAGAAGGGTGTCTGCACTAAGGGAGAGAAGGGTGTCTGTACTAACAGAGAGAAGGGTGTCTGTACTAACAGAGAGTAGGGCGTCTGTACTAACAGAGAGAAGGGTGTCTTTACTAACGGAGAGAAGGGTGTCTGTACTATCGGAGAGAAGGGTGTCTGTACTGACGGAGTGAAGGGTGTCTGTACTCACGGAGTGAAGGGTGTCTGTACGAACGGAGAGACGGGTGTCTGTACTAACGGAGTGAAGGGTGTAATAACTAACAGGGAGAAGGGTGTCTGTACTAACGGAGGGAAGGGTGTCTGTACTGACGGAGAGAAGGATGTCTGTACGAATGGAGAGAAGGTTGTCTGTACTAACAGAGAAAAGGATGTCTGTAGGAACGGAGTGAAGGGTGTCTGTACGAACAGAGAGAAGGCTGTCTGTACTAACGGAGAGAAGGGTGTCTGTACTAACGGAGAGAAGGATATCTGTTCTCACGGAGAGAAGGATGTCTGTACGAATGGAGAGAAGGGTGTCTGTACTAACAGAGAAAAGGATGTCTGTACTAACGGAGAGAAGGGCGTCTGTACTAACGGAGAGAAGGGTGTCTGAACAAACGGAGAGGAGGGTGTCTGTCCTAACGGAGAGAAGGATGACTGTATGAATGGAGAGAAGGGTGTTTGTAATAACAGAGAGAAGGGTGTCTGTACTAACGGAGTGAAGGGTGTCTGTACTAACGGAGTGAAGGGTGTCTGTACTAACGGAGAGAAGGGTGTAATAACTAACAGGGAGAAGGGTGTCTGTACTAACAGAGGGAAGGGTGTCTGTACTGACGGAGAGAAGGGTGTCTGAACAAACGGAGAGGAGGGTGCCTGTCCTAACGGAGTGAAGTGTGTCTGTACTAACGGAGAGAAGGGTGTCTCTACTACCAGAGAGAAGGGTGTCTGTACTAACAGTGAGAAGGGTGTCTGTACTAACGGAGGGAAGGGTGTCTGTACTGACGGAGAGAAGGGTGTCTGTACAAATGGAGAGAAGGGTGTCTGTACTTACAGCGAGAAGGGTGTCTGTGCTAACAGAGAGAAGGGTGTCTGTACTAACGGAGAGAAGGGAGTCTGCACTAATGGAGAGAAGGGTGTCTGTCTGAATGAAGACAAGGGTGTCGGTACTAACGGAGAGAAGGGTGTCTGTCCTAACGGAGAGAAGGGTGTCTGTACTAACGGAGAGAAGGGTGTCTGTACTGACGGAGAGAAGGGTGTCTGTACTAATGGAGAGAAGGGTGTCTGTACTATCGGAGAGAAGGGTGACTGTATGAATGGAGAGAAGGGTGTTTGTAATAACAGAGAGAAGGGTGTCTGTACTATTGGAGAGAAGGGTGTCGGTACTAACGGAGAGACGGGTGTCTGTACTAACGGAGAGAAGGCTGTCTGTACTAACGGAGAGAAGGGTGTCTGTACTAACGGAGTGAAGGGTGTCTGTACTAACGGAGAGAAGGGTGTCTGTACTGACGGAGAGAAGGATGTCTGTACGAATGGAGAGAAGGGTGTCTGTACTAATGGAGTGAAGGGTGTCTGTTCTAACGGAGAGAAGGGTGTCTGTACTGACGGACAGAAGGATGTCTGTACGAATGGAGAGAAGGTTGTCTGTCCGAATGGAGAGAAGGTTGTCTGTACTAACAGAGAAAAGGATGTAGGAACGGAGTGAAGGGTGTCTGTACTAACGGAGTGAAGGGTGTCTGTACTAACAGAGAAAAGGATGTCTGTAGGAGCGGAGTGAAGGGTGTCTGTACGAACGGAGAGACGGGTGTCTGTACTCACGGAGAGAAGGGTGTCTGTACGAACGGAGAGACGGGTGTCTGTACTAACGGAGAGAAGGGTGTCTGTACTAACGGAGTGAAGGGTGTCTGTACTAACGGAGAGAAGGGTGTCTGTACTGACGGAGAGAAGGATGTCTGTACGAATGGAGAGAAGGGTATCTGTACTAACGGAGTGAAGGGTGTCTGTACTAACGGAGAGAAGGGTGTCTGTACTGACGGAGAGAAGGATGTCTGTACGAATGGAGAGAAGGTTGTCTGTACTAACAGAGAAAAGGATGTCTGTAGGAACGGAGTGAAGGGTGTCTGTACTAACGGAGAGAAGGGTGTCTGTATGAATGAAGAGAAGGGTGTCTGGACTGACGGAGAGAAGGGTGTCTGTACTAACGGAGAGAAGGGTGTCGGTACTAACGGAGTGAAGGGTGTCTGTACTAACGGAGAGAAGGGTGTCTGTATGAATGAAGAGAAGGGTGTCTGTACTGACGGAGAGAAGGGTGTCTGTACTAACGGAGAGAAGGGTGTCTGTACTGACGGAGAGAAGGGTGTCTGTACTAACGGAGAGAAGCGTGTCTGTACTAACGGAGAGAAGGGTGTCTGTAGGAACGGAGAGAAGGGTGTCTGTACTAAGGGAGAGAAGGGTGTCTGTACTAACAGAGAGAAGGGTGTCTGCACTAAGGGAGAGAAGGGTGTCTGTACTAACAGAGAGAAGGGTGTCTGTACTAACAGAGAAAAGGATGTCTGTAGGAACGGAGAGAAGGTTGTCTGTACTAAGGGAGAGAAGGGTGTCTGTACTAACAGAGAGAAGGGTGTCTGTACTAACAGAGAGTAGGGCGTCTGTACTAACAGAGAGAAGGGTGTCTTTACTAACGGAGAGAAGGGTGTCTGTACTATCGGAGAGAAGGGTGTCTGTACTGACGGAGAGAAGGGTGTCTGTACTAACGGAGAGAAGGGTGTCTGTACTAACGGAGAGAAGGGTGTCTGTACTGACGGAGAGAAGGGTGTCTGTACTAACGGAGAGAAGGGTGTCTGTAGGAACGGAGAGAAGGGTGTCTGTACTAAGGGAGAGAAGGGTGTCTGTACTAACAGAGAGAAGGGTGTCTGCACTAAGGGAGAGAAGGGTGTCTGTACTAACAGAGAGAAGGGTGTCTGTACTCACAGAGAAAAGGATGTCTGTAGGAACGGAGAGAAGGGTGTCTGTACTAAGGGAGAGAAGGGTGTCTGTACTAACAGAGAGAAGGGTGTCTGTACTAACAGAGAGTAGGGCGTCTGTACTAACAGAGAGAAGGGTGTCTTTCCTAACGGAGAGAAGGGTGTCTGTACTATCGGAGAGAAGGGTGTCTGTACTGACGGAGTGAAGGGTGTCTGTACTCACGGAGTGAAGGGTGTCTGTACGAACGGAGAGACGGGTGTCTGTACTAACGGAGTGAAGGGTGTAATAACTAACAGGGAGAAGGGTGTCTGTACTAACGGAGGGAAGGGTGTCTGGACTGACGGAGAGAAGGATGTCTGTACGAATGGAGAGAAGGTTGTCTGTACAAACAGAGAAAAGGATGTCTGTAGGAACGGAGTGAAGGGTGTCTGTACGAACAGAGAGAAGGCTGTCTGTACTAACGGAGAGAAGGGTGTCTGTACTAACGGAGAGAAGGATGTCTGTTCTCACGGAGAGAAGGATGTCTGTACGAATGGAGAGAAGGGTGTCTGTACTAACAGAGAAAAGGATGTCTGTACTAACGGAGAGAAGGGCGTCTGTACTAACGGAGAGAAGGGTGTCTGAACAAACGGAGAGGAGGGTGTCTGTCCTAACGGAGAGAAGGATGACTGTATGAATGGAGAGAAGGGTGTTTGTAATAACAGAGAGAAGGGTGTCTGTACTAACGGAGTGAAGGGTGTCTGTACTAACGGAGTGAAGGGTGTCTGTACTAACGGAGAGAAGGGTGTAATAACTAACAGGGAGAAGGGTGTCTGTACTAACAGAGGGAAGGGTGTCTGTACTGACGGAGAGAAGGGTGTCTGAACAAACGGAGAGGAGGGTGCCTGTCCTAACGGAGTGAAGAGTGTCTGTACTAACGGAGAGAAGGGTGTCTCTACTACCAGAGAGAAGGGTGTCTGTACTAACAGTGAGAAGGGTGTCTGTACTAACGGAGAGAAGGGTGTCTGTACTAACGGAGAGAAGGGTGTCTGTACTAACGGAGAGATGGGTGCCTGTACTATTGGAGAGAAGGGTGTCTGTATGAATGAAGAGAAGGGTGTCGGTACTAACGGAGAGACGGGTGTCTGTACTAACGGAGAGAAGGCTGTCTGTACTAATGGAGAGAAGGGTGTCTGCACAAACAGAGAGAAGGGTGTCTGTACTAACGGAGAGAAGGGTGTCTGTACTAACAGAGGGGAGGGTGTCTGTACTAACGGAGAGGAGGGTGTCTGTACTAACGGAGGGAAGGGTGTCTGTACTGACGGAGAGAAGGGTGTCTGTACAAATGGAGAGAAGGGTGTCTGTACTTACAGCGAGAAGGGTGTCTGTGCTAACAGAGAGAAGGGTGTCTGTACTAACGGAGAGAAGGGAGTCTGCACTAATGGAGAGAAGGGTGTCTGTCTGAATGAAGACAAGGGTGTCGGTACTAACGGAGAGAAGGGTGTCTGTCCTAACGGAGAGAAGGGTGTCTGTACTAACGGAGAGAAGGGTGTCTGTACTGACGGAGAGAAGGGTGTCTGTACTAATGGAGAGAAGGGTGTCTGTACTATCGGAGAGAAGGGTGTCTGTTCTAACGGAGTGAAGGGTGTCTGTACTAACGGAGAGAAGGGTGTCTGTACTAACAGAGAAAAGGATGTCTGTAGGAGCGGAGTGAAGGGTGTCTGTACGAACGGAGAGACGGGTGTCT
This sequence comes from Mustelus asterias, assembly GCF_964213995.1. Classification (NCBI taxonomy): domain Eukaryota; kingdom Metazoa; phylum Chordata; class Chondrichthyes; order Carcharhiniformes; family Triakidae; genus Mustelus; species Mustelus asterias. Next base: position 125,830,922 of record NC_135805.1, on the reverse strand, counting down.
GTACTCACGGAGAGAAGGGTGTCTGTACGAACGGAGAGACGGGTGTCTGTACTAACGGAGAGAAGGGTGTCTGTACTAACGGAGTGAAGGGTGTCTGTACTAACGGAGAGAAGGGTGTCTGTACTGACGGAGAGAAGGATGTCTGTACGAATGGAGAGAAGGTTGTCTGTACTAACAGAGAAAAGGATGTCTGTAGGAACGGAGTGAAGGGTGTCTGTACGAACGGAGAGAAGGGTGCCTGTACTAACGGAGTGAAGGGTGTCTGAACAAACGGAGAGGAGGGTGTCTGTCCTAACGGAGAGAAGGGTGTCTGAACAAACGGAGAGGAGGGTGTCTGTACGAATGGAGAGAAGGTGTCTGTACTAACAGAGAAAAGAATGTAGGAACGGAGTGAAGGGTGTTTGTACTAACAGACAGAAGGGCATCTGTACTAACGGAGAGAAGGGTGTCTGTACTATCGGAGAGAAGGATGTCTGTACTAACAGACAGAAGGGTGTCTGTACGAATGGAGAGACGGGTGTCTGTACTAACGGAGAGAAGGGTGTCTGTACTAACGGAGGGAAGGGTGTCTGTACTGACAGAGAGAAGGGTGTCTGTACAAATGGATAGAAGGGTGTCTGTCCTAACGGATTGAAGGGTGTCTGTACGAACGGAGGGAAGGGTGTCTGTACTGACGGAGAGAAGGGTGTCTGTACTAACGGAGTGAAGGGTGTCTGTACTAACGGAGAGAAGGGTGTCTGTATGAATGAAGAGAAGGGTGTCTGTACTGACGGAGAGAAGGGTGTCTGTACTAACGGAGAGAAGGGTGTCGGTACTAACGGAGTGAAGGGTGTCTGTACTAACGGAGAGAAGGGTGTCTGTATGAATGAAGAGAAGGGTGTCTGTACTGACGGAGAGAAGGGTGTCTGTACAGACGGAGAGAAGGGTGTCTGTACTAACGGAGAGAAGGGTGTCTGTCCTGACGGAGAGAAGGGTGTCTGTACTAAGGGAGAGAAGGGTGTCTGTACTAACAGAGAGAAGGGTGTCTGCACTAAGGGAGAGAAGGGTGTCTGTACTAACAGAGAGAAGGGTGTCTGTACTAACAGAGAAAAGGATGTCTGTAGGAACGGAGAGAAGGTTGTCTGAACTAAGGGAGAGAAGGGTGTCTGTACGAACAGAGAGAAGGGTGTCTGTACTAACAGAGAGTAGGGCGTCTGTACTAACAGAGAGAAGGGTGTCTTTACTAACGGAGAGAAGGGTGTCTGTACTATCGGAGAGAAGGGTGTCTGTACTGACGGAGTGAAGGGTGTCTGTATGAATGAAGAGAAGGGTGTCTGTACTGACGGAGAGAAGGGTGTCTGTACTGACGGAGAGAAGGGTGTCTGTACTAACGGAGAGAAGGGTGTCTGTACTAACGGAGAGAAGGATGTCTGTACTGACGGAGAGAAGGGTGTCTGTACTAACGGAGAGAAGGGTGTCTGTAGGAACGGAGAGATGGGTGTCTGTACTAAGGGAGAGAAGGGTGTCTGTACTAACAGAGAGAAGGGTGTCTGTACTAACAGAGAGAAGGGTGTCTGCACTAAGGGAGAGAAGGGTGTCTGTACTAACAGAGAGAAGGGTGTCTGTACTAACAGAGAAAAGGATGTCTGTAGGAACGGAGAGAAGGGTGTCTGTACTAAGGGAGAGAAGGGTGTCTGTACTAACAGAGAGAAGGGTGTCTGTACTAACAGAGAGTAGGGCGTCTGTACTAACAGAGAGAAGGGTGTCTTTACTAACGGAGAGAAGGGTGTCTGTACTATCGGAGAGAAGGGTGTCTGTACTGACGGAGTGAAGGGTGTCTGTACTCACGGAGTGTAGGGTGTCTGTACTAACAGAGAAAAGGATGTCTGTAGGAACGGAGTGAAGGGTGTCTGTACGAACGGAGAGACGGGTGTCTGTACTAACGGAGTGAAGGGTGTAATAACTAACAGGGAGAAGGGTGTCTGTACTAACGGAGGGAAGGGTGTCTGTACTGACGGAGAGAAGGATGTCTGTACGAATGGAGAGAAGGTTGTCTGTACTAACAGAGAAAAGGATGTCTGTAGGAACGGAGTGAAGGGTGTCTGTACGAACAGAGAGAAGGCTGTCTGTACTAACGGAGAGAAGGCTGTCTGTACTAACGGAGAGAAGGATGTCTGTACTCACGGAGAGAAGGATGTCTGTACGAATGGAGAGAAGGGTGTCTGTACTAACAGAGAAAAGGATGTCTGTCCAACGGAGAGAAGGGCGTCTGTACTAACGGAGAGAAGGGTGTCTGAACAAACGGAGAGGAGGGTGTCTGTCCTAATGGAGAGAAGGATGACTGTATGAATGGAGAGAAGGGTGTTTGTAATAACAGAGAGAAGGGTGTCTGTACTAACGGAGAGAAGGATGTCTGTACGAATGGAGAGAAGGGTGTCTCTACTAACAGAGAGAAGGGTGTCTGTACTAACAGTGAGAAGGGTGTCTGTAGTAACGTAGAGAAAGCTGTCTGTACTCACGGAGAGAAGAGTGTGTTTACTAATGGAGAGCTGGATGTCTGTACGAACGGAGAGAAGGGTGCCTGTACTAATGGAGAGAAGGGTGTCTATACTAACAGAGAGAAGGGTGTCTATACTAACAGAGAGAAGGGTGTCTGTACTCATGGAGAGAAGGGTGTCTGTACTAATGGAGAGAAGGGTGTCTGTACTAACGGAGAGAAGGGTGTCTGTATGAATGAAGAGAAGGGTGTCGGTACTAACGGAGAGACGGGTGTCTGTACTAACGGAGAGAAGGGTGCCTGTATGAATGGAGGGAAGGGTGTCTGTACTAATGGAGAGAAGGGTGTCTATACTAACAGAGAGAAGGGTGTCTATACTAACAGAGAGAAGGGTGTCTGGACTAATGGAGAGAAGGGTGTCTGTACTAACGGAGAGATGGGTGCCTGTACTATTGGAGAGAAGGGTGTCTGTATGAATGAAGAGAAGGGTGTCGGTACTAACGGAGAGACGGGTGTCTGTACTAACGGAGAGAAGGCTGTCTGTACTCCCGGAGAGAAGGGTGTCTGTACTAATGGAGAGAAGGGTGTCTGCACAAACAGAGAGAAGGGTGTCTGTACTAACGGAGAGAAGCGTGTCTGTACTAACGGAGGGAAGGGTGTCTGTACTGACGGAGAGAAGGGTGTCTGTACAAATGGAGAGAAGGGTGTCTGTACTTACAGCGAGAAGGGTGTCTGTGCTAACAGAGAGAAGGGTGTCTGTACTAACGGAGAGAAGGGAGTCTGCACTAATGGAGAGAAGGGTGTCTGTATGAATGGAGAGAAGGGTGTCTGTACTAACGGAGAGAAGGGTGCCTGTACTATTGGAGAGAAGGGTGTCTGTATGAATGAAGAGAAGGGTGTCGGTACGAACGGAGAGAAGGGTGTCGGTACGAACGGAGAGAAGGGTGTCGGTACGAATGGAGAGAAGGGTGTCTGTCCTAACAGAGAGAAGGGTGTCTGTCCTAACAGAGAGTAGGGCGTCTGTACTAACAGAGAGAAGGGTGTCTTTACTAACGGAGAGAAGGGTGTCTGTACTATCGGAGAGACGGGTGTCTGTACTAACGGAGTGAAGGGTGTCTACTAACGGAGTGAAGGGTGTCTGTACTAACGGAGTGAAGGGTGTCTGTACTAACGGAGAGACGGGTGTCTGTACTAACGGAGAGAAGGGTGTCTGTACTGACGGAGAGAAGGGTGTCTGTACTGACGGAGTGAAGGGTGTCTACTAACGGAGTGAAGGGTGTCTGTACTAACGGAGTGAAGGGTGTCTGTACTAACGGAGTGAAGGGTGTCTGTAATAACGGAGAGACGGGTGTCTGTACTAACGGAGAGAAGGGTGTCTGTACTAACGGAGAGAAGGGTGTCTGTACTAACGGAGAGAAGGGTGTCTGTACTAACGGAGTGAAGGGTGTCTGTACTAACGGAGAGAAGGGTGTAATAACTAACAGGGAGAAGGGTGTCTGTACTCCCGGAGGGAAGGGTCTCTGTCCTAACGGATTGAAGGGTGTCTGTACGAACAGAGGGAAGGGTGTCTGTACTGACGGAGAGAAGGGTGTCTGTACTAACGGAGTGAAGGGTGTCTGTACTAACGGAGAGAAGGGTGTCTGTATGAATGAAGAGAAGGGTGTCTGTACTGACGGAGAGAAGGGTGTCTGTGCTAACGGAGAGAAGGGTGTCGGTACTAACGGAGTGAAGGGTGTCTGTACTAACGGAGAGAAGGGTGTCTGTATGAATGAAGAGAAGGGTGTCTGTACTGACGGAGAGAAGGGTGTCTGTACTGACGGAGAGAAGGGTGTCTGTACTAACGGAGAGAAGGGTGTCTGTACTAACGGAGAGAAGGGTGTCTGTACTGACGGAGAGAAGGGTGTCTGTACTAACGGAGAGAAGGGTGTCTGTACTAACAGAGAAATGGATGTCTGTACTAACGGAGAGAAGGGTGTCTGTACTAAGGGAGAGAAGGGTGTCTGTACTAACAGAGAGAAGGGTGTCTGCACTAAGGGAGAGAAGGGTGTCTGTACTAACAGAGAGTAGGGCGTCTGTACTAACAGAGAGAAGGGTGTCTTTACTAACGGAGAGAAGGGTGTCTGTACTATCGGAGAGAAGGGTGTCTGTACTGACGGAGTGAAGGGTGTCTGTACTAACGGAGTGTAGGGTGTCTGTACTAACGGAGTGAAGAGTGTAATAACTAACAGGGAGAAGGGTGTCTGTACTAACGGAGGGAAGGGTGTCTGTACTGACGGAGAGAAGGCTGTCTGTACTAACAGAGAAACGGATGTCTGTAGGAACGGAGTGAAGGGTGTCTGTACGAACAGAGAGAAGGCTGTCTGTACTAACGGAGAGAAGGGTGTCTGTACTATCGGAGAGAAGGATGTCTGTACTCACGGAGAGAAGGATGTCTGTACGAATGGAGAGAAGGGTGTCTGTACTAACAGAGATAAGGATGTCTGTACTAACGGAGAGAAGGGCGTCTGTACTAACGGAGAGAAGGGTGTATGAACAAACGGAGAGGAGGGTGTCTGTCCTAATGGAGAGAAGGATGACTGTATGAATGGAGAGAAGGGTGTTTGTAATAACAGAGAGAAGGGTGTCTGTACAAACGGAGGGAAGGGTGTCTGTACTGACGGAGAGAAGGATGTCTGTACTAACGGAGAGAAGGATGTCTGTACGAATGGAGAGAAGGGTGTCTCTACTAACAGAGAGAAGGGTGTCTCTACTAACAGAGAGAAGGGTGTCTGTACTAACAGTGAGAAGGGTGTCTGTAGTAACGTTGAGAAGGCTGTCTGTACTCACGGAGAGAAGAGTGTGTTTACTAATGGAGAGCAGGATGTCTGTACGAACGGAGAGAAGGGTGCCTGTATGAATGGAGGGAAGGGTGTCTGTACTAATGGAGAGAAGGGTGTCTATACTAACAGAGAGAAGGGTGTCTATACTCACAGAGAGAAGGGTGTCTGTACTCAAGGAGAGAAGGGTGTCTGTACTAATGGAGAGAAGGGTGTCTGTACTAACGGAGAGATGGGTGCCTGTACTATTGGAGAGAAGGGTGACTGTATGAATGAAGAGAAGGGTGTCGGTACTAACGGAGAGACGGGTGTCTGGACTAACGGAGAGAAGGCTGTCTGTACTCACGGAGAGAAGGGTGTCTGTACTAATGGAGAGAAGGGTGTCTGCACAAACAGAGAGAAGGGTGTCTGTACTAACAGAGAGGAGTGTGTCTGTACTAACGGAGAGGAGGGTGTCTGCACTAACGGAGGGAAGGGTGTCTGTACTGACGGAGAGAAGGGTGTCTGTACAAATGGAGAGAAGGGTGTCTGTACTTACAGCGAGAAGGGTGTCTGTGCTAACAGAGAGAAGGGTGTCTGTACTAACGAAGAGAAGGGTGTCGGTACTAACGGAGAGGAAGGGTGTCTGTCCTAACGGAGAGAAGGGTGTCTGTACTGACGGAGAGAAGGGTGTCTGTACTAACGGAGGGAAGGGTGTCTGTACTAACGGAGTGAAGGGTGTCTGTACTGACGGAGAGAAGGGTGTCTGTACTAACGGAGAGAAGGGTGTCTGTACTGACGGAGAGAAGGGTGTCTGTACTGACGGAGAGAAACGTGTCTGTACTGACGGAGAGACGGGTGTCTGTACTGACGGAGAGAAGGGTGTCTGTACTAACGGAGAGAAGGGTGTCTGTACTGACGGAGTGAAGGGTGTCTACTAACGGAGTGAAGGGTGTCTGTACTAACGGAGAGAAGGGTGTCTGTACTAACGGAGAGAAGGGTGTCTGTACTAACAGAGAAAAGGATGTCTGTAGGAGCGGAGTGAAGGGTGTCTGTACTAACGGAGAGAAGGGTGTCTGTACTCACGGAGTGAAGGGTGTCTGTCCTAACGGAGAGAACGGTGTAATAACTAACAGGGAGAAGGGTGTCTGTACTAACGGAGGGAAGGGTGTCTGTACTGACGGAGAGAAGGATGTCTGTACGAATGGAGAGAAGGTTGTCTGTACTAACAGAGAAAAGGATGTCTGTAGGAACGGAGTGAAGGGTGTCTGTACGAACAGAGAGAAGGGTGTCTGTACTAACGGAGAGAAGGGTGTCTACTAATGGAGAGAAGGGTGTCTGTACTATCGGAGAGAAGGATGTCTGTACTCACGGAGAGAAGGATGTCTGTACGAATGGAGAGAAGGGTGTCTGTACTAACAGAGAAAAGGATGTCTGTAGGAACGGAGTGAAGGGTGTCTGTACGAACGGAGAGAAGGGTGCCTGTACTAACGGAGTGAAGGGTGTCTGAACAAACGGAGAGAAGGGTGTCTGTACGAACAGAGAGAAGGGTGTCTGTACTAACGGAGAGAAGGGTGTCTGTACTAACGGAGAGAAGGGTGTCTGTACGAACAGAGAGAAGGGTGTCTGTACGAACAGAGAGTAGGGTGTCTGTACTAACGGAGAGAAGGGTGTCTGTACTAACGGAGAGAAGGATGTCTGTACTAACGGAGAGAACGATATCTGTACGAATGGAGAGAAGGTGTCTGTACTAACAGAGAAAAGGATGTCTGTAGGAACGGAGTGAAGGGTGTTTGTACTAACAGACAGAAGGGTGTCTGTACTAACGGAGTGAAGGGTGTCTGTATGAATGGAGAGAAGGGTGTTTGTACTAACAGACAGAAGGGTGTCTGCACTAACGGAGAGAAGGGTGTCTGTACTATCGGAGAGAAGGGTGTCTACATGAATGAAGAGAAGGGTGTCGGTACTAACGGAGAAAAGGGTGTCTGTACTCACGGAGAGAAGGGTGTCTGTACTAATGGAGAGAAGGGTGTCTGCACAAACAGAGAGAAGGGTGTCTGTACTAACGGAGAGAACGGTGTCTGTACTAACGGAGGGAAGGGTGTCTGTACTGACGGAGAGAAGGGTGTCTGTACAAATGGAGAGAAGGGTGTCTGTACTTACAGCGAGAAGGGTGTCTGTGCTAACAGAGAGAAGGGTGTCTGTCCTAACGGAGAGAAGGGAGTCTGCACTAATGGAGAGAAGGGTGTCTGTATGAATGGAGAGAAGGGTGTCTGTACTAACGGAGAGAAGGGTGCCTGTACTATTGGAGAGAAGGGTGTCTGTATGAATGAAGAGAAGGGTGTCTGTATGAATGGAGAGAAGGGTGTCGGTACTAATGGAGAGAAGGGTGTCTGCACAAACAGAGAGAAGGGTGTCTGTACTAACGGAGAGAACGGTGTCTGTACAAATGGAGAGAAGGGTGTCTGTACTTACAGCGAGAAGGGTGTCTGTGCTAACAGAGAGAAGGGTGTCTGTACTAACGGAGAGAAGGGAGTCTGTGTGAATGGAGAGAAGGGTGTCTGTACTAACGGAGAGAAGGGTGCCTGTACTATTGGAGAGAAGGGTGTCTGTATGAATGAAGAGAAGGGTGTCTGTATGAATGGAGAGAAGGGTGTCTGTACTAACAGAGAGGAGGGTGTCTGTACGAACGGAGAGAAGGGTGTCTGTCCTAACGGAGAGAAGGCTGTCTGTACTAACGGAGAGAAGGGTGTCTGTATGAATGGAGAGAAGGGTGTCTGTACTGACGGAGAGAAGGGTGTCTGTACTAACAGAGAGGAGGGTGTCTGTACTATCGGAGAGAAGGGTGTCTGTATGAATGGAGAGAAGGGTGTCTTTACTAACGGAGAGAAGGGTGTCTGTACTATCGGAGAGAAGGGTGTCTGTACTAACAGAGAGGAGGGTGTCTTTACTAACGGAGAGAAGGTTGTCTGTACTGACGGAGAGAAGGGTGTCTGTACTAACGGAGAGAAGGGTGTCTGTACTAACAGAGAGTAGGGTGTCTGTACTAACGGAGAGAAGGGTGTCTGTACTATCGGAGAGAAGGGTGTCTGTACTGACAGAGAGAAGGGTGTCTGTACTAACGGAGAGAAGGGTGTCTGTACTAACAGAGAGTAGGGTGTCTGTACTAACGGAGAGAATGGTGTCTGTACTAACGGAGAGAAGGGTGTCTGTACTAACGGAGTGAAGGGTGTCTGTACTAACGGAGAGAAGGGTGTCTGTACTATCGGAGAGAAGGATGTCTGTACTAACGGAGAGAAGGATGTCTGTACGAACAGAGAAAAGGATGTCTGTAGGAACGGAGTGACGGGTGTCTGTACGAACGGAGAGAAGGGTGTCTGTACGAATGGAGAGAAGGTGTCTGTACTAACAGAGGAAAGGATGTCTGTAGGAACGGAGTGAAGGGTGTTTATACGAACAGACAGAAGGGCGTCTGTACGAATGGAGAGACGGGTGTCTGTACTAACGGAGAGAAGGGTGTCTGTACTAACGGAGGGAAGGGTGTCTGTACTGACGGAGAGAAGGGTGTCTGTACAAATGGATAGAAGGGTGTCTGTCCTAACGGATTGAAGGGTGTCTGTACTAACGGATTGAAGTGTGTTTGTACGAACGGAGAGAAGGATGTCTGTACTAACGGAGAGAAGGGTGTCTGTACTATCGGAGAGAAGGAAGTCTGTACGATTGGAGAGAAGGGTGTCTGTACTAACAGAGAAAAGGATGTCTGTAGGAACGGAGTGAAGGGTGTCTGTACGAACGGAGAGAAGGGTGTCTGTACTAACAGAGTGAAGGGTGTCTGTACTAACAGAGAAAAGGATGTCTGTAGGAACGGAGAGAAGGATGTCTGTACTAATGGAGAGAAGGATGTCTGTACTAACGGAGAGAAGGGTGTCTGTACTAACGGAGAGAAGGATGTCTGTACTAATGCAGAGAAGGATGTCTGTACTAACGGAGAGAAGGGTGTCTGTACTAACGGAGAGAAGGGTGTCTGTACTAACGGAGAGAAGGCTGTCTGTACTAACAGAGAGAAGGCTGTCTGTACTAACGGAGAGAAGGGAGTCTGCACTAATGGAGAGAAGGGTGTCTGTATGAATGGAGAGAAGGGTGTCTGTACTAACGGAGAAAAGGGTGTCTGTACTATTGGAGGGAAGGGTGTCTGTACTAATGAAGAGAAGGGTGTCGGTTCTAACGGAGAGAAGGGTCTCTGTACTAACGGAGAGAAGGGTGTCTGTGCTAACGGAGAGAAGGGTGTCTGTACTAACGGAGAGAAGGGTGTCTGTACTAACGGAGAGAAGGATGTCTGTACTAACGGAGAGAAGGGTGTCTGTATGAAGGAAGAGAAGGGTGTCGGTACTAATGGAGAGAAGGGTGTCTGTACTAACGGAGAGATGGGTGTCTGTACTAACAGAGAGAAGGGTGTCTTTACTAACGGAGAGTAGGGTGTCTGTACTAACGGAGAGAAGGGTGTCTGTCCAAACGGCGAGAAGGATGACTGTATGAATGGAGAGAAGAGTGTTTGTACGAACAGACAGAAGGGTGTCTGTACTATCGGAGGGAAGGGTGTCTGTACAGACGGAGAGAAGGGTGTCTGTACAAATGGAGAGAAGGGTGTCTGTATGAATGGAGAGAAGTGTGTCTGTACTAATGGAGAGAAGGGTGCCTGTACTAATGGAGAGAAGGGTGTCTGTACTATCGGAGGGAAGGGTGTCTGTACTAATGGAGAGAAGGGTGTCTGAAATAACGGAGAGAAGGGTGTCTGTACTATCGGCGAGAAGGATGTCTGTACTAACGGAGGGAAGGATGTCTGCACGAATGGAGAGAAGGGTGTTTGTACTAACAGACAGAAGGGTGTCTGTACTAACGGAGAGAAGGGTGTCTGTACTATCGGAGAGAAGGATGTCTGTACTAACGGAGAGAAGGATGTCTGTACGAATGGAGAGAAGGGTGTCTGTACGAACGGAGAGACGGGTGTCTGTACTAACGGAGAGAAGGGTGTCATAACTAACAGGGAGAAGGGTGTCTGTACTAACGGAGGGAAGGGTGTCTGTACGGACGGAGAGAAGGGTGTCTGTACTAACGGAGTGAAGGGTGTCATAACTAACAGGGAGAAGGGTGTCTGTACGAACGGAGGGAAGGGTGTCTGTCCAGACGGAGAGAAGGGTGTCTGTACAAATGGAGAGAAGGGTGTCTGTATGAATGGAGCGAAGTGTGTCTGTACTAATGGAGAGAAGGGTGTCTGTACTAATGGAGAGAAGGGCGTCTGTACTATCGGAGGGAAGGGTGTCTGTACTAATGGAGAGAAGGGTGTCTGAACTAACGGAGGGAAGTGTGTCTGTACTAATGGAGAGAAGTGTGTCTGTACTAATGGAGAGAAGGGTGTCTGTACTAACGGAGAGAAGGATGTCTGTACTAATGGAGAGAAGGATGTCTGTACTAACGGAGAGAAGGGTGTCTGTACTAACGGAGAGAAGGATGTCTGTACTAATGCAGAGAAGGATGTCTGTACTAACGGAGAGAAGGGTGTCTGTACTAACGGAGAGAAGGGTGTCTGTACTAACGGAGAGATGGGTGTCTGTACTAACAGAGAGAAGGGTGTCTGTACTAACGGAGAGAAGGGTGTCTGTACTAACAGAGAGAAGGGTGTCTGTACTAACAGAGAGTAGGGTGTCTGTACTAACGGAGCGAAGGGTGTCTGGACTAACGGAGAAAAGGATGTCTGTAGGAACGGAGTGAAGGGTGTCTGTACTAACGGAGAGAAGGGTGTCTGTACTAACGGAGAGAAGGGTGTCTGTACTAATGGAGAGAAGGATGTCTGTACTAACGGAGAGAAAGGTGTCTGTATGAATGAAGAGAAGGGTGTCTGTACTAACGGAGAGAAGGGTGTCTGTACTAATGGAGAGAAGGGTGTCTGTACTAACGGAGAGATGGGTGTCTGTACTAATGGAGAGAAGGGTGTCTGTACTAACGGAGAGAAGGGTGTCTGTACTAATGGAGAGAAGGGTGTCTGTACTAACGGAGAGAAGGGTGTCTGTACTAACGGAGAGATGGGTGTCTGCACTAATGGAGAGAAGGGTGTCTGTACTAACGGAGAGAAGGGTGTCTGTACTAACGGAGAGAAGGGTGTCTGTACTAACGGAGAGAAGGGTGTCTGTACTAATGGAGAGAAGGATGTCTGTACTAATGGAGAGAAGGATGTCTGTACTAACGGAGAGAAGGGTGTCTGTACTAACGGAGAGAAGGATGTCTGTACTAATGGAGAGAAGGATGTCTGTACTAACGGAGAGAAGGGTGTCTGTACTAACGGAGAGAAGGATGTCTGTACTAATGCAGAGAAGGATGTCTGTACTAACGGAGAGAAGGGTGTCTGTACTAACGGAGAGAAGGGTGTCTGTACTAACGGAGAGATGGGTGTCTGTACTAACAGAGAGAAGGGTGTCTGTACTAACGGAGAGAAGGGTGTCTGTACTAACAGAGAGAAGGGTGTCTGTACTAACAGAGAGTAGGGTGTCTGTACTAACGGAGCGAAGGGTGTCTGTACTAACGGAGAAAAGGATGTCTGTAGGAACGGAGTGAAGGGTGTCTGTACTAACGGAGAGAAGGGTGTCTGTACTAACGGAGAGAAGGGTGTCTGTACTAATGGAGAGAAGGATGTCTGTACTAACGGAGAGAAAGGTGTCTGTATGAATGAAGAGAAGGGTGTCTGTACTAACGGAGAGAAGGGTGTCTGTACTAATGGAGAGAAGGGTGTCTGTACTAACGGAGAGATGGGTGTCTGGACTAATGGAGAGAAGGATGTCTGTACTAACAGTGAGAAGGGTGTCTGTACTAATGGAGAGAAGGGTGTATGTATGAATGGAGGGAAGGGTGTCTGTACTAACGGAGAGAAGGGTGTCTGTACTAATAGAACATAGAACATAGAACATAGAACATTACAGCGCAGAACAGGCCCTTCGGCCCACGATGTTGCACCGACCAGTTAAAAAAATAAATAAAAAAAAATAAATTAAAAAAAATAAAAAAAACTGTGACCCTCCAACCTGAACCAATTTCTTTTCGTCCATGAACCTATCTACGGATCTCTTAAACGCCCCCAAACTAGGCGCATTTACTACTGATGCTGGCAGGGCATTCCAATCCCTCACCACCCTCTGGGTAAAGAACCTACCCCTGACATCGGTTCTATAACTACCCCCCCTCAATTTAAAGCCATGCCCCCTCGTGCTGGATTTCTCCATCAGAGGAAAAAGGCTATCACTATCCACCCTATCTAAACCTCTAATCATCTTATATGTTTCAATAAGATCCCCTCTTAGCCGCCGCCTTTCCAGCGAAAACAATCCCAAATCCCTCAGCCTCTCCTCATAGGATCTCCCCTCCATACCAGGCAACATCCTGGTAAACCTCCTCTGCACCCTCTCCAAAGCCTCCACATCCTTCCTGTAATGTGGGGACCAGAACTACACACAGTACTCCAAGTGCGGCCGCACCAGAGTTGTGTACAGTTGCAACATAACGCTACGACTCCTAAATTCAATCCCCCTACCAATAAACGCCAAGACACCATATGCCTTCTTAACAACCTTATCTACTTGATTCCCAACTTTCAGGGATCTATGCACACATACACCTAGATCCCTCTGCTCCTCCACACTATTCAAAGTCCTCCCGTTAGCCCTATACTCAACACATCTGTTATTCCTACCAAAGTGAATTACCTCACACTTCTCCGCATTAAACTCCATCCGCCACCTCTCGGCCCAACTTTGCAACCTGTCTCAGTCTTCCTGCAAACTACGACACCCTTCCTCACTGTCTACCACACCACCGACTTTGGTGTCATCAGCAAATTTGCTAATCCACCCAACTATACCCTCATCCAGATCATTAATAAATATTACAAACAGCAGTGGCCCCAAAACAGATCCCTGAGGTACACCACTTGTAACCGCACTCCATGATGAATATTTACTATCAACCACCACCCTCTGTTTCCTATCCGCTAGCCAATTCCTGATCCAATTTCCTAGATCACCCCCAATCCCATACATCTGCATTTTCTGCAGAAGCCTACCATGGTGAACCTTATCAAACGCCTTACTAAAATCCATATATACCACGTCCACTGCCTTGCCCCCATCCACCTCCTTGGTCACTTTCTCAAAAAACTCAATAAGGTTAGTAAGGCACGACCTACCTGCCACAAAACCATGCTGACTATCACCTATCAATTCATTACTCTCCAAATAACTATAAATCCTATCCCTTATAATTTTTTCCAACATCTTGCCGACAACAGAAGTGAGACTCACCGGTCTATAATTCCCGGGGAAGTCTCTGTTCCCCTTCTTAAACAATGGGACAACATTCGCTAACCTCCAATCTTCTGGTACTATACCAGAGGCCAACGACGACCTGAAGATCAGAGCCAGAGGCTCTGCAATCACTTCTCTTGCCTCCCAGAGAATCCTTGGATAAATCCCATCCGGACCAGGGGATTTATCTATTTTCAGACCCTCCAGAATATCCTGCACATCCTCCTTATCAACTGTAATACTGTCTATTCTACTCCCTTGCAACCCAGTGTCCTCCTCAGCTATATTCATGTCCCCTTGCGTGAACACCGAAGAGAAATATTGGTTCAATGCTTCACCAATCTCCTCCGGTTCCACACATAACTTCCCTCTGCCATCTATAACTGGCCCTAAACTTGCCCTAACCAACCTTCTGTTCTTGACATACCTATAGAACGCCTTAGGATTCTCTTTAACCCTATCCGCCAAAGTCTTCTCATGTCCCCTTTTAGCCCTTCTAAGCTCGCTCTTCAACTCCCTCTTAGCCAATCTAAAGCTTTCTAGTGCACTACCCGAGTGCTCACGTCTCATCCGAACATAAGCCTCCTTTTTCTTTTTAACCAACAAAGAAACTTTTTTGGTGCACCACGGTTCCCTAGCCCTACCAATTCCTCCTTGCCTGACAGGGACATACCTATCACAGACTCGCAGTAGCTGCTCCTTGAAAAAACTCCACATGTCGGACGTTCCCAGTCCCTGTAATCTCCTAGTCCAACCTATGTTTCCTAATTCTCTCCTAATAGCCTCATAATTACCCTTCCCCCAGCTAAAACCACTGGCCCGAGGTTCATGCCTATCCCTTTCCATCACTAAGGTGAACGTAACCGAATTGTGGTCACTATCACCAAAATGCACACCAACTTCCAAGTCTAGCACCTGGTCTGGCTCATTTCCCAGCACCAGATCCAATATAGCCTCACCTCTAGTTGGCCTGTCTACATACTGAGTCAAAAAACCTTCCTGCACGCTTTGAACAAAAACTGACCCCTCTAACGAGCTAGAGCTATAACAATTCCAGTCAATATTAGTCAAGTTAAAATCCCCCATAACAATTGCCCTATTACTTTCACTCCTAAGCAGGATTGACTCCGCAATCCTTTCCTCAACCTCTCTAGAACTTTTAGGAGGTCTATAAAAGACTCCCAACAGGGTGACCTCTCCTCTCCTATTTCTAATCTCCGCCCATACTACCTCAACAGATAAGTCCTCATCAAACCTCCTCTCTGACACTGTGATACAATCTCTGACCAATAATGCTACCCCTCCCCCTCTTCTACCTCCTTCCCTACTTCGACTAAAACATTTGAACCCCGGGACCTGCAGCATCCATTCCTGCCCCTGCTCTATCCATGTCTCTGAAATAGCCACAACATCGAAGTCCCAGGTACTGATCCACGCTGCAAGTTCACCCACTTTATTGCGAATACTCCTGGCATTGAAGTATACACATTTCAAACCCTGCTCCACCCCACCTCTGCAATGCCGTGCATTGCAGTCCCCATCCATGCATCCCTCACTTTCAGCCCCACTACTCAGGATCCCTCCCCCCCCCCGAATCAGTTTAAACCTCCCTGCATGGCCTTAGCAAATTTACCCCCCAGGATATTGGTCCCCTTCTGATTAAGGTGTAGACCATCCTTCTCATAGAGGTCACACCTTCCCCAGTACGAGCCCCAATTGCTTCAGTACCTGAACCCCTCCCTCCTGCACCATCCCCTCAGCCATGAATTCAAACCTTCCCTCTCCCTATTCCTCTCTAAACTATCCCGTGGTACAGGCAAGAGTCCAGAGATAACCACTCTGTCAGTCTTGGCCTTTAGTTTCCACCCCAACTCCATAAATCCCTGCCTAATATCCCCTTCCCCTATCCTCCCTATGTCGTGTGTCCCCACATGTACAATAACTTGTGGTTTATCTCCCTCCCCCCTAAGAGTCCTGAATACCCTGTCAGACACATCCCGGACCCCAGCCCCTGGTAGGCAACACACCAACCCTGAGTCCCTACCTTTAGTTCCGACCCTCCTATCTGTCTCCTTAATTGTGGAGTCCCCAATCACAAGGCCCAGTCTTTTACAGCCCCTAACCACCTGAGCTTTCTCACTCGGCTCACCCCCAGAGATCTGCTCTCTATGCTCAGTTGATTCCTCCTCAACTGTAGCCTCCAGCACCGAAAACCTATTATGGAGGGGAACCGCCCCAGGGGATTGTCTTCCCGATTGCTTCTTACCCCTCCTCCTGGCATTGACCCAAGCCTCATTTCTAGGAGTTACTATTTCTCTATAACTCCTATCAACTTCCACCTCCGCCTCCCGAATTATGCGGAGTTCCTCTACCTCCCCCTCCAGCTCCTTTACACGCTCCTCCAGAAGCTGCAATCTAATGCACTTCTTACAACTAAAATCTCCTGAAACACTACTGGATTTCCTCACCACATACATCCCACAGGAGATGCAGCATACTGCCTGAACTGCCATCCCTGAAGCCATTACCAGCAAGAAAAAAAGAAAACAAAAAAAAAAACTTCCCCACACTTCCCCAATAATGGAGAGAAGGGTGTCTGTATGAATGGAGAGAAGGGTGTCTGTACTAACGGAGAGAAGGGTGTCTGAACTAACGGACAGAAGGGTGTTTTTACTAATGGAGAGAAGGGTGTCTGTACAAATGGAGAGCAGGATGTCTATACTAACAGAGAGAAGGGTGTCTGTACTCATGGAGAGAAGGGTGTCTGTACTAATGGAGAGAAGGGTGTCTGTACTCATGGAGAGAAGGGTGTCTGTATGAATGGAGAGAAGTGTGTCTGTACTAATGGAGAGAAGGATGTCTGTACGAATGGAGAGAAGGGTGTCTGTACTAACAGAGAGTAGGGTGTCTGTACTAACGGAGAGAAGGGTGTCTGTACTAATGGAGAGAAGGATGTCTGTACGAATGGAGAGAAGGGTGTCTGTACTAACAGAGAGTAGGGTGTCTGTACTAACAGAGAGTAGGGTGTCTGTACTAACGGAGAGAAGGGTGTCTGTACTAACGGAGCGAAGGGTGTCTGTACTATCGGAGAGAAGGGTGTCTGTACTAACAGAGAGAAGGGTGTCTGTACTAACAGAGAGAACGGTGTCTGTACTAACGGAGAGAAGGGTGTCTGTACTAACGGAGAGAAGGGTGTCTGTACTAATGGAGAGAAGGATGTCTGTACGAATGGAGAGAAGGGTGTCTCTACTAACAGAGAAAGGGTGTCTGTACTAACGGAGAGAAGGGTGTCTGTACTAACAGAGAGAAGGGTGTCTGTACTAACAGAGAGTAGGGTGTCTGTACTAACGGAGAGAAGGGTGTCTGTACTATCGGAGAGAAAGGTGTCTGTACTAACAGAGAGAAGGGTGTCTGTACGAATGGAGAGAAGGGTGTCTGTACTAACAGAGAGAAGGGTGTCTGTACTAACGGAGCAAAGGGTGTCTGTACTATCAGAGAGAAGGGTGTCTGTACTAACAGAGAGAAGGGTGTCTGTACTAACGGAGAGAAGGGTGTCTGTACTAACGGAGCGAAGGGTCTCTGTACTATCGGAGAGAAGGATGTCTGTACTAACGGAGAGAAGGATGTCTGTACGATTGGAGAGAAGGGTGTCTGTACTAACAGAGAAAAGGATGTCTGTAGGAACGGAGTGAAGGGTGTCTGTACGAACGGAGAGAAGGGTGTCTGTACTAACAGAGTGAAGGGTGTCTGTACTAACAGAGAAAAGGATGTCTGTAGGAACGGAGAGAATGGTGTCTGTACTAACGGAGTGAAGGGTGTCTGTACTAACGGAGTGAAGGGTGTCTGTACTAACGGAGTGAAGGGTGTCATAACTAACAGGGAGAAGGGTGTCTGTACGAACGGAGAGAAGGGTGTCATAACTAACAGGGAGAAGGGTGTCTGTACTAACGGAGAGAAGGCTGTCTGTACTAACAGAGAGAAGGCTGTCTGTACTAACGGAGAGAAGGGAGTCTGCACTAATGGAGAGAAGGGTGTCTGTATGAATGGAGAGAAGGGTGTCTGTACTAACGGAGAAAAGGGTGTCTGTACTATTGGAGGGAAGGGTGTCTGTACTAATGAAGAGAAGGGTGTCGGTTCTAACGGAGAGAAGGGTCTCTGTACTAACGGAGAGAAGGGTGTCTGTGCTAACGGAGAGAAGGGTGTCTGTACTAACGGAGAGAAGGGTGTCTGTACTAACGGAGAGAAGGGTGTCTGTATGAAGGAAGAGAAGGGTGTCGGTACTAATGGAGAGAAGGGTGTCTGTACGAACGGAGAGATGGGTGTCTGTACTAACAGAGAGAAGGGTGTCTTTACTAACGGAGAGTAGGGTGTCTGTACTAACGGAGAGAAGGGTGTCTGTCCAAACGGCGAGAAGGATGACTGTATGAATGGAGAGAAGAGTGTTTGTACGAACAGACAGAAGGGTGTCTGCACTAACGGAGAGAAGGGTGTCTGTACTATCGGAGAGAAGGATGTCTGTACTAACGGAGGGAAGGATGTCTGCACGAATGGAGAGAAGGGTGTTTGTACTAACAGACAGAAGGGTGTCTGTACTATCGGAGAGAAGGATGTCTGTACTAACAGAGAGAAGGGTGTCATAACTAACAGGGAGAAGGGTGTCTGTACTAACGGAGGGAAGGGTGTCTGTATAGACGGAGAGTAGGGTGTCTGTACTAACGGAGAGAAGGGTGTCTGTACTAACGGAGTGAAGGGTGTCATAACTAACAGGGAGAAGGGTGTCTGTACTAACGGAGGGAAGGGTGTCTGTACAGACGGAGAGAAGGGTGTCTGTACAAATGGAGAGAAGGGTGTCTGTATGAATGGAGAGAAGTGTGTCTGTACTAATGGAGAGAAGGGTGTCTGTACTAATGGAGAGAAGGGTGTCTGTACTATCGGAGGGAAGGGTGTCTGTACTAATGGAGAGAAGGGTGTCTGAACTAACGGAGAGAAGGGTGTCTGTACTATCGGCGAGAAGGATGTCTGTACTAACGGAGGGAAGGATGTCTGCACGAATGGAGAGAAGGGTGTTTGTACTAACAGACAGAAGGGTGTCTGTACTAACGGAGAGAAGGGTGTCTGTACTATCGGAGAGAAGGATGTCTGTACTAACGGAGAGAAGGATGTCTGTACGAATGGAGAGAAGGGTTGTTGTACGAACGGAGAGACGGGTGTCTGTACTAACGGAGAGAAGGGTGTCATAACTAACAGGGAGAAGGGTGTCTGTACTTACGGAGAGAAGGGTGTCTGTACTAACGGAGTGAAGGGTGTCATAACTAACAGGGAGAAGGGTGTCTGTACGAACGGAGGGAAGGGTGTCTGTCCAGACGGAGAGAAGGGTGTCTGTACAAATGGAGAGAAGGGTGTCTGTATGAATGGAGCGAAGTGTGTCTGTACTAATGGAGAGAAGGGTGTCTGTACTAATGGAGAGAAGGGCGTCTGTACTATCGGAGGGAAGGGTGTCTGTACTAATGGAGAGAAGGGTGTCTGAACTAACGGAGGGAAGTGTGTCTGTACTAATGGAGAGAAGTGTGTCTGTACTAATGGAGAGAAGGGTGTCTGTACTAATGGAGAGAAGGGTGTCTGTACGAATGGAGAGAAGGGTGTCTGTACTAATGGAGAGAAGGGTGTCTGTCCTAATGGAGAGAAGGGTGTCTGTACTAATGGAGAGAAGGGTGTCTGTACGAATGGAGAGAAGGGTGTCTGTACTAACAGAGAGAAGGGTGTCTGTACGAACGGAGAGAAGGGTGTCTGTACTAACGGAGGGAAGGGTGTCTGTACTGACGGACAGAAGGGTGTCTGTACAAATGGAGAGAAGGGTGTCTGTACTAACAGAGAGAAGGGTGTCTGTACTAACGGAGAGAAGGGTGTCTGTACTAACGGAGGGAAGGGTGTCTGTACTGACGGACAGAAGGGTGTCTGTACAAATGGAGAGAAGGGTGTCTGTACTAACAGCGAGAAGGGTGTATGTACTAACAGAGAGAAGGGTGTCTGTACTAACGGAGAGAAGGGAGTCTGAATGAAGAGAAGGGTGTTTGTACTAATGGAGAGAAGGGTGTCTGTATCAATGGAGAGAAGGGTGTCTACTAACGGAGAGAAGGGAGTCTGCACTAATGGAGAGAAGGGTGTCTGTATGAATGGAGAGAAGGGTGTCTGTACTAACGGAGAGAAGGGTGCCTGTACTATTGGAGAGAAGGGTGTCTGTATGAATGAAGTGAAGGGTGTCGGTACTAACGGAGAGAAGGGTGTCTGTACTAACGGAGAGAAGGGTGTCTGTACTAACGGAGAGAACGGTGTCTGTACTAACGGAGAGAAGGGTGTCTGTACTAACGGAGAGAAGGGTGTCTGTACTAACAGAGAGAAGGGTGTCTGTACTAACAGAGAGTAGGGTGTCTGTGCGAACGGAGAGAAGGGTGTCTGTACTAACGGAGGGAAGGGTGTCTGTACTAACAGAGAGTAGGGTGTCTGTGCGAACGGAGAGAAGGGAGTCTGCACTACTGGAGAGAAGGGTGTCTGTATGAATGGAGAGAAGGGTGTCTGTACTAACGGAGAGAAGGGTGCCTGTTCTAATGGAGAGAAGGTTGTCTGTACTAACAGCGAGAAGGGTGGATGTACTAACAGAGAGAAGGGTGTCTGTACAAATGGAGAGCAGGATGTCTGTACTAACGGACAGAAGGGTGCCTGTATGATTGGAGGGACGGGTGTCTGTACGAATGGACAGAAGGGTGTTTGTACTAATGGAGAGAAGGGTGTCTGTACGAATGGAGAGAAGGATGTCTGTACTGACGGAGAGAAGGGTGTCTGTACTATCGGAGAGAAGGCTGTCTGTACTAACGGAGAGAAGGGTGTCTGTACAAATGGAGAGCAGGATGTCTGTAGTAACGGACAGAAGGGTGCCTGTATGAATGGAGGGACGGGTGTCTGTACGAATGGACAGAAGGGTGTTTGTACTAATGGAGAGAAGGGTGTCTGTACGAATGGAGAGAAGGATGTCTGTACTGACGGAGAGAAGGGTGTCTGTACGATCGGAGAGAAGGGTGTCTGTACTAATGGAGAGAAGGGTGTCTGTATGAATGGAGAGAAGTGTGTCTGTACTAATGGAGAGAAGGATGTCTGCACTAATGGAGAGAGCGGTGTTTCTACTAACGGAGAGAAGGGTGGCTGTACTAACGGAGAGAAGGATGTCTGTACTAATGGAGAGAAGGGTGTCTGTACTAATGGAGAGAAGGGTGTCTGTACTAACGGAGAGAAGGGTGTCTGTACTAACGGAGAGAAGGATGTCTGTACTAATGGAGAGAAGGGTGTCTGTACTAATGGAGAGAAGGGTGTCTGTACTATCGGAGAGAAGGATGTCTGTACTAACGGAGGGAAGGATGTCTGTACGAATGGAGAGAAGGGTGTCTGTACTAACAGAGAGAAGGGTGTCTGTTGGAATGGAGAGAAGGGTGTCTGTACTAACGGAGAGAAGGGTGTCTGTACTAACAGAGTGAAGGGTGTCTGTACTAACAGAGAAAAGGATGTCTGTAGGAACGGAGAGAATGGTGTCTGAACTAACGGAGTGAAGGGTGTCTGTACTAACGGAGTGAAGGGTGTCTGTACTAACGGAGTGAAGGGTGTCATAACTAACAGGGAGAAGGGTGTCTGTACGAACGGAGAGAAGGGTGTCATAACTAACAGGGAGAAGGGTGTCTGTACTAACGGAGAGAAGGCTGTCTGTACTAACAGAGAGAAGGCTGTCTGTACTAACGGAGAGAAGGGAGTCTGCACTAATGGAGAGAAGGGTGTCTGTATGAATGGAGAGAAGGGTGTCTGTACTAACGGAGAAAAGGGTGTCTGTACTATTGGAGGGAAGGGTGTCTGTACTAATGAAGAGAAGGGTGTCGGTTCTAACGGAGAGAAGGGTCTCTGTACTAACGGAGAGAAGGGTGTCTGTGCTAACGGAGAGAAGGGTGTCTGTACTAACGGAGAGAAGGGTGTCTGTACTAACGGAGAGAAGGGTGTCTGTATGAAGGAAGAGAAGGGTGTCGGTACTAATGGAGAGAAGGGTGTCTGTACGAACGGAGAGATGGGTGTCTGTACTAACAGAGAGAAGGGTGTCTTTACTAACGGAGAGTAGGGTGTCTGTACTAACGGAGAGAAGGGTGTCTGTCCAAACGGCGAGAAGGATGACTGTATGAATGGAGAGAAGAGTGTTTGTACGAACAGACAGAAGGGTGTCTGCACTAACGGAGAGAAGGGTGTCTGTACTATCGGAGAGAAGGATGTCTGTACTAACGGAGGGAAGGATGTCTGCACGAATGGAGAGAAGGGTGTTTGTACTAACAGACAGAAGGGTGTCTGTACTATCGGAGAGAAGGATGTCTGTACTAACAGAGAGAAGGGTGTCATAACTAACAGGGAGAAGGGTGTCTGTACTAACGGAGGGAAGGGTGTCTGTACAGACGGAGAGTAGGGTGTCTGTACTAACGGAGAGAAGGGTGTCTGTACTAACGGAGTGAAGGGTGTCATAACTAACAGGGAGAAGGGTGTCTGTACTAACGGAGGGAAGGGTGTCTGTACAGACGGAGAGAAGGGTGTCTGTACAAATGGAGAGAAGGGTGTCTGTATGAATGGAGAGAAGTGTGTCTGTACTAATGGAGAGAAGGGTGTCTGTACTAATGGAGAGAAGGGTGTCTGTACTATCGGAGGGAAGGGTGTCTGTACTAATGGAGAGAAGGGTGTCTGAACTAACGGAGAGAAGGGTGTCTGTACTATCGGCGAGAAGGATGTCTGTACTAACGGAGGGAAGGATGTCTGCACGAATGGAGAGAAGGGTGTTTGTACTAACAGACAGAAGGGTGTCTGTACTAACGGAGAGAAGGGTGTCTGTACTATCGGAGAGAAGGATGTCTGTACTAACGGAGAGAAGGATGTCTGTACGAATGGAGAGAAGGGTTGTTGTACGAACGGAGAGACGGGTGTCTGTACTAACGGAGAGAAGGGTGTCATAACTAACAGGGAGAAGGGTGTCTGTACTAACGGAGGGAAGGGTGTCTGTACAGACGGAGAGAAGGGTGTCTGTACTTACGGAGAGAAGGGTGTCTGTACTAACGGAGTGAAGGGTGTCATAACTAACAGGGAGAAGGGTGTCTGTACGAACGGAGGGAAGGGTGTCTGTCCAGACGGAGAGAAGGGTGTCTGTACAAATGGAGAGAAGGGTGTCTGTATGAATGGAGCGAAGTGTGTCTGTACTAATGGAGAGAAGGGTGTCTGTACTAATGGAGAGAAGGGCGTCTGTACTATCGGAGGGAAGGGTGTCTGTACTAATGGAGAGAAGGGTGTCTGAACTAACGGAGGGAAGTGTGTCTGTACTAATGGAGAGAAGTGTGTCTGTACTAATGGAGAGAAGGGTGTCTGTACTAATGGAGAGAAGGGTGTCTGTACGAATGGAGAGAAGGGTGTCTGTACTAATGGAGAGAAGGGTGTCTGTCCTAATGGAGAGAAGGGTGTCTGTACTAATGGAGAGAAGGGTGTCTGTACGAATGGAGAGAAGGGTGTCTGTACTAACAGAGAGAAGGGTGTCTGTACGAACGGAGAGAAGGGTGTCTGTACTAACGGAGGGAAGGGTGTCTGTACTGACGGACAGAAGGGTGTCTGTACAAATGGAGAGAAGGGTGTCTGTACTAACAGAGAGAAGGGTGTCTGTACTAACGGAGAGAAGGGTGTCTGTACTAACGGAGGGAAGGGTGTCTGTACTGACGGACAGAAGGGTGTCTGTACAAATGGAGAGAAGGGTGTCTGTACTAACAGCGAGAAGGGTGTATGTACTAACAGAGAGAAGGGTGTCTGTACTAACGGAGAGAAGGGAGTCTGAATGAAGAGAAGGGTGTTTGTACTAATGGAGAGAAGGGTGTCTGTATCAATGGAGAGAAGGGTGTCTACTAACGGAGAGAAGGGAGTCTGCACTAATGGAGAGAAGGGTGTCTGTATGAATGGAGAGAAGGGTGTCTGTACTAACGGAGAGAAGGGTGCCTGTACTATTGGAGAGAAGGGTGTCTGTATGAATGAAGTGAAGGGTGTCGGTACTAACGGAGAGAAGGGTGTCTGTACTAACGGAGAGAAGGGTGTCTGTACTAACGGAGAGAACGGTGTCTGTACTAACGGAGAGAAGGGTGTCTGTACTAACGGAGAGAAGGGTGTCTGTACTAACAGAGAGAAGGGTGTCTGTACTAACAGAGAGTAGGGTGTCTGTGCGAACGGAGAGAAGGGTGTCTGTACTAACGGAGGGAAGGGTGTCTGTACTAACAGAGAGTAGGGTGTCTGTGCGAACGGAGAGAAGGGAGTCTGCACTACTGGAGAGAAGGGTGTCTGTATGAATGGAGAGAAGGGTGTCTGTACTAACGGAGAGAAGGGTGCCTGTTCTAATGGAGAGAAGGTTGTCTGTACTAACAGCGAGAAGGGTGGATGTACTAACAGAGAGAAGGGTGTCTGTACAAATGGAGAGCAGGATGTCTGTACTAACGGACAGAAGGGTGCCTGTATGATTGGAGGGACGGGTGTCTGTACGAATGGACAGAAGGGTGTTTGTACTAATGGAGAGAAGGGTGTCTGTACGAATGGAGAGAAGGATGTCTGTACTGACGGAGAGAAGGGTGTCTGTACTATCGGAGAGAAGGCTGTCTGTACTAACGGAGAGAAGGGTGTCTGTACAAATGGAGAGCAGGATGTCTGTACTAACGGACAGAAGGGTGCCTGTATGAATGGAGGGACGGGTGTCTGTACGAATGGACAGAAGGGTGTTTGTACTAATGGAGAGAAGGGTGTCTGTACGAATGGAGAGAAGGATGTCTGTACTGACGGAGAGAAGGGTGTCTGTACTAATGGAGAGAAGGGTGTCTGTATGAATGGAGAGAAGTGTGTCTGTACTAATGGAGAGAAGGATGTCTGCACTAATGGAGAGAGCGGTGTTTCTACTAACGGAGAGAAGGGTGGCTGTACTAACGGAGAGAAGGATGTCTGTACTAATGGAGAGAAGGGTGTCTGTACTAATGGAGAGAAGGGTGTCTGTACTAACGGAGAGAAGGGTGTCTGTACTAACGGAGAGAAGGATGTCTGTACTAATGGAGAGAAGGGTGTCTGTACTAATGGAGAGAAGGGTGTCTGTACTATCGGAGAGAAGGATGTCTGTACTAACGGAGGGAAGGATGTCTGTACGAATGGAGAGAAGGGTGTCTGTACTAACAGAGAGAAGGGTGTCTGTTGGAATGGAGAGAAGGGTGTCTGTACTAACGGAGAGAAGGGTGTCTGTACTAACAGAGAGAAAGGTGTCTGTACTAACGGAGAGAAGGGTGTCTGTACTAACAGAGAGAAGGGTGTCTGTACTAATGGAGAGAAGGGTGTCTGTACTAACGGAGAGAAGGGTGTTTCTACTAACAGAGAGAAGGGTGTCTGTACTAATGGGGAGAAGGGAGACTGCACTAATGGAGAGAAGGGTGTCTGTACTAATGGAGAGAAGGGTGTCTATACTAACGGAGAGAAGGGTGCCTGTACTATTGGAGACAAGGGTGTCTGTGTGAATGAAGAGAAGGGTGTCGGTACTAACGGAGAGAAGGGTGTCTGTACTAACGGAGAGAAGGCTGTCTGTACTAACGGAGAGAAGGTGTCTGTACTAACGGAGAGAAGGGTGTCTGTACTAACAGAGAGAAGGGTGTCTGTACTAACAGAGAGTAGGGTGTCTGTACTAACGGAGCGAAGGGTGTCTGTCCTAACGGAGAAAAGGATGTCTGTAGGAACGGAGTGAAGGGTGTCTGTACTAACGGAGAGAAGGGTGTCTGTACTAACGGAGAGAAGGGTGTCTGTACTAATGGAGAGAAGGATGTCTGCACTAACGGAGAGAAAGGTGTCTGTATGAATGAAGAGAAGGGTGTCTGTACTAACGGAGAGAAGGGTGTCTGTACTAATGGAGAGAAGGGTGTCTGTACTAACGGAGAGATGGGTGTCTGTACTAATGGAGAGAAGGGTGTCTGTACTAACGGAGAGAAGGGTGTCTGTACTAATGGAGAGAAGGGTGTCTGTACTAACGGAGAGAAGGGTGTCTGTACTAACGGAGAGATGGGTGTCTGCACTAATGGAGAGAAGGGTGTCTGTACTAACGGAGAGAAGGGTGTCTGTACTAACGGAGAGAAGGGTGTCTGTACTAACGGAGAGAAGGGTGTCTGTACTAATGGAGAGAAGGATGTCTGTACTAATGGAGAGAAGGATGTCTGTACTAACGGAGAGAAGGGTGTCTGTACTAACGGAGAGAAGGATGTCTGTACTAATGGAGAGAAGGATGTCTGTACTAACGGAGAGAAGGGTGTCTGTACTAACGGAGAGAAGGATGTCTGTACTAATGCAGAGAAGGATGTCTGTACTAACGGAGAGAAGGGTGTCTGTACTAACGGAGAGAAGGGTGTCTGTACTAACGGAGAGATGGGTGTCTGTACTAACAGAGAGAAGGGTGTCTGTACTAACGGAGAGAAGGGTGTCTGTACTAACAGAGAGAAGGGTGTCTGTACTAACAGAGAGTAGGGTGTCTGTACTAACGGAGCGAAGGGTGTCTGTACTAACGGAGAAAAGGATGTCTGTAGGAACGGAGTGAAGGGTGTCTGTACTAACGGAGAGAAGGGTGTCTGTACTAATGGAGAGAAGGATGTCTGTACTAACAGTGAGAAGGGTGTCTGTACTAATGGAGAGAAGGGTGTATGTATGAATGGAGGGAAGGGTGTCTGTACTAACGGAGAGAAGGGTGTCTGTACTAATGGAGAGAAGGGTGTCTGTATGAATGGAGAGAAGGGTGTCTGTACTAACGGAGAGAAGGGTGTCTGAACTAACGGACAGAAGGGTATTTTTACTAATGGAGAGAAGGGTGTCTGTACAAATGGAGAGCAGGATGTCTATACTAACAGAGAGAAGGGTGTCTGTAATCATGGAGAGAAGGGTGTCTGTACTAATGGAGAGAAGGGTGTCTGTACTCATGGAGAGAAGGGTGTCTGTATGAATGGAGAGAAGTGTGTCTGTACTAATGGAGAGAAGGATGTCTGTACGAATGGAGAGAAGGGTGTCTGTACTAACAGAGAGTAGGGTGTCTGTACTAACGGAGAGAAGGGTGTCTGTACTAATGGAGAGAAGGATGTCTGTACGAATGGAGAGAAGGGTGTCTGTACTAACAGAGAGTAGGGTGTCTGTACTAACAGAGAGTAGGGTGTCTGTACTAACGGAGAGAAGGGTGTCTGTACTAACGGAGCGAAGGGTGTCTGTACTATCGGAGAGAAGGGTGTCTGTACTAACAGAGAGAAGGGTGTCTGTACTAACAGAGAGAACGGTGTCTGTACTAACGGAGAGAAGGGTGTCTGTACTAACGGAGAGAAGGGTGTCTGTACTAATGGAGAGAAGGATGTCTGTACGAATGGAGAGAAGGGTGTCTCTACTAACAGAGAAGGGTGTCTGTACTAACGGAGCAAAGGGTGTCTGTACTATCAGAGAGAAGGGTGTCTGTACTAACAGAGAGAAGGGTGTCTGTACTAACGGAGAGAAGGGTGTCTGTACTAACGGAGCGAAGGGTCTCTGTACTATCGGAGAGAAGGATGTCTGTACTAACGGAGAGAAGGATGTCTGTACGATTGGAGAGAAGGGTGTCTGTACTAACAGAGAAAAGGATGTCTGTAGGAACGGAGTGAAGGGTGTCTGTACGAACGGAGAGAAGGGTGTCTGTACTAACAGAGTGAAGGGTGTCTGTACTAACAGAGAAAAGGATGTCTGTAGGAACGGAGAGAATGGTGTCTGTACTAACGGAGTGAAGGGTGTCTGTACTAACGGAGTGAAGGGTGTCTGTACTAACGGAGTGAAGGGTGTCATAACTAACAGGGAGAAGGGTGTCTGTACGAACGGAGAGAAGGGTGTCATAACTAACAGGGAGAAGGGTGTCTGTACTAACGGAGAGAAGGCTGTCTGTACTAACAGAGAGAAGGCTGTCTGTACTAACGGAGAGAAGGGAGTCTGCACTAATGGAGAGAAGGGTGTCTGTATGAATGGAGAGAAGGGTGTCTGTACTAACGGAGAAAAGGGTGTCTGTACTATTGGAGGGAAGGGTGTCTGTACTAATGAAGAGAAGGGTGTCGGTTCTAACGGAGAGAAGGGTCTCTGTACTAACGGAGAGAAGGGCGTCTGTGCTAACGGAGAGAAGGGTGTCTGTACTAACGGAGAGAAGGGTGTCTGTACTAACGGAGAGAAGGGTGTCTGTATGAAGGAAGAGAAGGGTGTCGGTACTAATGGAGAGAAGGGTGTCTGTACGAACGGAGAGATGGGTGTCTGTACTAACAGAGAGAAGGGTGTCTTTACTAACGGAGAGTAGGGTGTCTGTACTAACGGAGAGAAGGGTGTCTGTCCAAACGGCGAGAAGGATGACTGTATGAATGGAGAGAAGAGTGTTTGTACGAACAGACAGAAGGGTGTCTGCACTAACGGAGAGAAGGGTGTCTGTACTATCGGAGAGAAGGATGTCTGTACTAACGGAGGGAAGGATGTCTGCACGAATGGAGAGAAGGGTGTTTGTACTAACAGACAGAAGGGTGTCTGTACTATCGGAGAGAAGGATGTCTGTACTAACAGAGAGAAGGGTGTCATAACTAACAGGGAGAAGGGTGTCTGTACAGACGGAGAGTAGGGTGTCTGTACTAACAGAGAGAAGGGTGTCTGTACTAACGGAGTGAAGGGTGTCATAACTAACAGGGAGAAGGGTGTCTGTACTAACGGAGGGAAGGGTGTCTGTACAGACGGAGAGAAGGGTGTCTGTACAAATGGAGAGAAGGGTGTCTGTATGAATGGAGAGAAGTGTGTCTGTACTAATGGAGAGAAGGGTGTCTGTACTAATGGAGAGAAGGGTGTCTGTACTATCGGAGGGAAGGGTGTCTGTACTAATGGAGAGAAGGGTGTCTGAACTAACGGAGAGAAGGGTGTCTGTACTATCGGCGAGAAGGATGTCTGTACTAACGGAGGGAAGGATGTCTGCACGAATGGAGAGAAGGGTGTTTGTACTAACAGCCAGAAGGGTGTCTGTACTAACGGAGAGAAGGGTGTCTGTACTATCGGAGAGAAGGATGTCTGTACTAACGGAGAGAAGGATGTCTGTACGAATGGAGAGAAGGGTTGTTGTACGAACGGAGAGACGGGTGTCTGTACTAACGGAGAGAAGGGTGTCATAACTAACAGGGAGAAGGGTGTCTGTACTAACGGAGGGAAGGGTGTCTGTACAGACGGAGAGAAGGGTGTCTGTACTTACGGAGAGAAGGGTGTCTGTACTAACGGAGTGAAGGGTGTCATAACTAACAGGGAGAAGGGTGTCTGTACGAACGGAGGGAAGGGTGTCTGTCCAGACGGAGAGAAGGGTGTCTGTACAAATGGAGAGAAGGGTGTCTGTATGAATGGAGCGAAGTGTGTCTGTACTAATGGAGAGAAGGGTGTCTGTACTAATGGAGAGAAGGGCGTCTGTACTATCGGAGGGAAGGGTGTCTGTACTAATGGAGAGAAGGGTGTCTGAACTAACGGAGGGAAGTGTGTCTGTACTAATGGAGAGAAGTGTGTCTGTACTAATGGAGAGAAGGGTGTCTGTACTAATGGAGAGAAGGGTGTCTGTACGAATGGAGAGAAGGGTGTCTGTACTAATGGAGAGAAGGGTGTCTGTACTAATGGAGAGAAGGGTGTCTGTACTAATGGAGAGAAGGGTGTCTGTACGAATGGAGAGAAGGGTGTCTGTACTAACAGAGAGAAGGGTGTCTGTACGAACGGAGAGAAGGGTGTCTGTACTAACGGAGGGAAGGGTGTCTGTACTGACGGACAGAAGGGTGTCTGTACAAATGGAGAGAAGGGTGTCTGTACTAACAGAGAGAAGGGTGTCTGTACTAACGGAGAGAAGGGTGTCTGTACTAACGGAGGGAAGGGTGTCTGTACTGACGGACAGAAGGGTGTCTGTACAAATGGAGAGAAGGGTGTCTGTACTAACAGCGAGAAGGGTGTATGTACTAACAGAGAGAAGGGTGTCTGTACTAACGGAGAGAAGGGAGTCTGAATGAAGAGAAGGGTGTTTGTACTAATGGAGAGAAGGGTGTCTGTATCAATGGAGAGAAGGGTGTCTACTAACGGAGAGAAGGGAGTCTGCACTAATGGAGAGAAGGGTGTCTGTATGAATGGAGAGAAGGGTGTCTGTACTAACGGAGAGAAGGGTGCCTGTACTATTGGAGAGAAGGGTGTCTGTATGAATGAAGTGAAGGGTGTCGGTACTAACGGAGAGAAGGGTGTCTGTACTAACGGAGAGAAGGGTGTCTGTACTAACGGAGAGAACGGTGTCTGTACTAACGGAGAGAAGGGTGTCTGTACTAACGGAGAGAAGGGTGTCTGTACTAACAGAGAGAAGGGTGTCTGTACTAACAGAGAGTAGGGTGTCTGTGCGAACGGAGAGAAGGGTGTCTGTACTAACGGAGGGAAGGGTGTCTGTACTAACAGAGAGTAGGGTGTCTGTGCGAACGGAGAGAAGGGAGTCTGCACTACTGGAGAGAAGGGTGTCTGTATGAATGGAGAGAAGGGTGTCTGTACTAACGGAGAGAAGGGTGCCTGTTCTAATGGAGAGAAGGTTGTCTGTACTAACAGCGAGAAGGGTGGATGTACTAACAGAGAGAAGGGTGTCTGTACAAATGGAGAGCAGGATGTCTGTACTAACGGACAGAAGGGTGCCTGTATGATTGGAGGGACGGGTGTCTGTACGAATGGACAGAAGGGTGTTTGTACTAATGGAGAGAAGGGTGTCTGTACGAATGGAGAGAAGGATGTCTGTACTAACGGAGAGAAGGATGTCTGTACGAATGGAGAGAAGGGTTGTTGTACGAACGGAGAGACGGGTGTCTGTACTAACGGAGAGAAGGGTGTCATAACTAACAGGGAGAAGGGTGTCTGTACTTACGGAGAGAAGGGTGTCTGTACTAACGGAGTGAAGGGTGTCATAACTAACAGGGAGAAGGGTGTCTGTACGAACGGAGGGAAGGGTGTCTGTCCAGACGGAGAGAAGGGTGTCTGTACAAATGGAGAGAAGGGTGTCTGTATGAATGGAGCGAAGTGTGTCTGTACTAATGGAGAGAAGGGTGTCTGTACTAATGGAGAGAAGGGCGTCTGTACTATCGGAGGGAAGGGTGTCTGTACTAATGGAGAGAAGGGTGTCTGAACTAACGGAGGGAAGTGTGTCTGTACTAATGGAGAGAAGTGTGTCTGTACTAATGGAGAGAAGGGTGTCTGTACTAATGGAGAGAAGGGTGTCTGTACGAATGGAGAGAAGGGTGTCTGTACTAATGGAGAGAAGGGTGTCTGTCCTAATGGAGAGAAGGGTGTCTGTACTAATGGAGAGAAGGGTGTCTGTACGAATGGAGAGAAGGGTGTCTGTACTAACAGAGAGAAGGGTGTCTGTACGAACGGAGAGAAGGGTGTCTGTACTAACGGAGGGAAGGGTGTCTGTACTGACGGACAGAAGGGTGTCTGTACAAATGGAGAGAAGGGTGTCTGTACTAACAGAGAGAAGGGTGTCTGTACTAACGGAGAGAAGGGTGTCTGTACTAACGGAGGGAAGGGTGTCTGTACTGACGGACAGAAGGGTGTCTGTACAAATGGAGAGAAGGGTGTCTGTACTAACAGCGAGAAGGGTGTATGTACTAACAGAGAGAAGGGTGTCTGTACTAACGGAGAGAAGGGAGTCTGAATGAAGAGAAGGGTGTTTGTACTAATGGAGAGAAGGGTGTCTGTATCAATGGAGAGAAGGGTGTCTACTAACGGAGAGAAGGGAGTCTGCACTAATGGAGAGAAGGGTGTCTGTATGAATGGAGAGAAGGGTGTCTGTACTAACGGAGAGAAGGGTGCCTGTACTATTGGAGAGAAGGGTGTCTGTATGAATGAAGTGAAGGGTGTCGGTACTAACGGAGAGAAGGGTGTCTGTACTAACGGAGAGAAGGGTGTCTGTACTAACGGAGAGAACGGTGTCTGTACTAACGGAGAGAAGGGTGTCTGTACTAACGGAGAGAAGGGTGTCTGTACTAACAGAGAGAAGGGTGTCTGTACTAACAGAGAGTAGGGTGTCTGTGCGAACGGAGAGAAGGGTGTCTGTACTAACGGAGGGAAGGGTGTCTGTACTAACAGAGAGTAGGGTGTCTGTGCGAACGGAGAGAAGGGAGTCTGCACTACTGGAGAGAAGGGTGTCTGTATGAATGGAGAGAAGGGTGTCTGTACTAACGGAGAGAAGGGTGCCTGTTCTAATGGAGAGAAGGTTGTCTGTACTAACAGCGAGAAGGGTGGATGTACTAACAGAGAGAAGGGTGTCTGTACAAATGGAGAGCAGGATGTCTGTACTAACGGACAGAAGGGTGCCTGTATGATTGGAGGGACGGGTGTCTGTACGAATGGACAGAAGGGTGTTTGTACTAATGGAGAGAAGGGTGTCTGTACGAATGGAGAGAAGGATGTCTGTACTAACGGAGAGAAGGATGTCTGTACGAATGGAGAGAAGGGTTGTTGTACGAACGGAGAGACGGGTGTCTGTACTAACGGAGAGAAGGGTGTCATAACTAACAGGGAGAAGGGTGTCTGTACTTACGGAGAGAAGGGTGTCTGTACTAACGGAGTGAAGGGTGTCATAACTAACAGGGAGAAGGGTGTCTGTACGAACGGAGGGAAGGGTGTCTGTCCAGACGGAGAGAAGGGTGTCTGTACAAATGGAGAGAAGGGTGTCTGTATGAATGGAGCGAAGTGTGTCTGTACTAATGGAGAGAAGGGTGTCTGTACTAATGGAGAGAAGGGCGTCTGTACTATCGGAGGGAAGGGTGTCTGTACTAATGGAGAGAAGGGTGTCTGAACTAACGGAGGGAAGTGTGTCTGTACTAATGGAGAGAAGTGTGTCTGTACTAATGGAGAGAAGGGTGTCTGTACTAATGGAGAGAAGGGTGTCTGTACGAATGGAGAGAAGGGTGTCTGTACTAATGGAGAGAAGGGTGTCTGTCCTAATGGAGAGAAGGGTGTCTGTACTAATGGAGAGAAGGGTGTCTGTACGAATGGAGAGAAGGGTGTCTGTACTAACAGAGAGAAGGGTGTCTGTACGAACGGAGAGAAGGGTGTCTGTACTAACGGAGGGAAGGGTGTCTGTACTGACGGACAGAAGGGTGTCTGTACAAATGGAGAGAAGGGTGTCTGTACTAACAGAGAGAAGGGTGTCTGTACTAACGGAGAGAAGGGTGTCTGTACTAACGGAGGGAAGGGTGTCTGTACTGACGGACAGAAGGGTGTCTGTACAAATGGAGAGAAGGGTGTCTGTACTAACAGCGAGAAGGGTGTATGTACTAACAGAGAGAAGGGTGTCTGTACTAACGGAGAGAAGGGAGTCTGAATGAAGAGAAGGGTGTTTGTACTAATGGAGAGAAGGGTGTCTGTATCAATGGAGAGAAGGGTGTCTACTAACGGAGAGAAGGGAGTCTGCACTAATGGAGAGAAGGGTGTCTGTATGAATGGAGAGAAGGGTGTCTGTACTAACGGAGAGAAGGGTGCCTGTACTATTGGAGAGAAGGGTGTCTGTATGAATGAAGTGAAGGGTGTCGGTACTAACGGAGAGAAGGGTGTCTGTACTAACGGAGAGAAGGGTGTCTGTACTAACGGAGAGAACGGTGTCTGTACTAACGGAGAGAAGGGTGTCTGTACTAACGGAGAGAAGGGTGTCTGTACTAACAGAGAGAAGGGTGTCTGTACTAACAGAGAGTAGGGTGTCTGTGCGAACGGAGAGAAGGGTGTCTGTACTAACGGAGGGAAGGGTGTCTGTACTAACAGAGAGTAGGGTGTCTGTGCGAACGGAGAGAAGGGAGTCTGCACTACTGGAGAGAAGGGTGTCTGTATGAATGGAGAGAAGGGTGTCTGTACTAACGGAGAGAAGGGTGCCTGTTCTAATGGAGAGAAGGTTGTCTGTACTAACAGCGAGAAGGGTGGATGTACTAACAGAGAGAAGGGTGTCTGTACAAATGGAGAGCAGGATGTCTGTACTAACGGACAGAAGGGTGCCTGTATGATTGGAGGGACGGGTGTCTGTACGAATGGACAGAAGGGTGTTTGTACTAATGGAGAGAAGGGTGTCTGTACGAATGGAGAGAAGGATGTCTGTACTGACGGAGAGAAGGGTGTCTGTACTATCGGAGAGAAGGCTGTCTGTACTAACGGAGAGAAGGGTGTCTGTACAAATGGAGAGCAGGATGTCTGTAGTAACGGACAGAAGGGTGCCTGTATGAATGGAGGGACGGGTGTCTGTACGAATGGACAGAAGGGTGTTTGTACTAATGGAGAGAAGGGTGTCTGTACGAATGGAGAGAAGGATGTCTGTACTGACGGAGAGAAGGGTGTCTGTACGATCGGAGAGAAGGGTGTCTGTACTAATGGAGAGAAGGGTGTCTGTATGAATGGAGAGAAGTGTGTCTGTACTAATGGAGAGAAGGATGTCTGCACTAATGGAGAGAGCGGTGTTTCTACTAACGGAGAGAAGGGTGGCTGTACTAACGGAGAGAAGGATGTCTGTACTAATGGAGAGAAGGGTGTCTGTACTAATGGAGAGAAGGGTGTCTGTACTAACGGAGAGAAGGGTGTCTGTACTAACGGAGAGAAGGATGTCTGTACTAATGGAGAGAAGGGTGTCTGTACTAATGGAGAGAAGGGTGTCTGTACTATCGGAGAGAAGGATGTCTGTACTAACGGAGGGAAGGATGTCTGTACGAATGGAGAGAAGGGTGTCTGTACTAACAGAGAGAAGGGTGTCTGTTGGAATGGAGAGAAGGGTGTCTGTACTAATGGAGAGAAGGGTGTCTGTACTAACAGAGTGAAGGGTGTCTGTACTAACAGAGAAAAGGATGTCTGTAGGAACGGAGAGAATGGTGTCTGAACTAACGGAGTGAAGGGTGTCTGTACTAACGGAGTGAAGGGTGTCTGTACTAACGGAGTGAAGGGTGTCATAACTAACAGGGAGAAGGGTGTCTGTACGAACGGAGAGAAGGGTGTCATAACTAACAGGGAGAAGGGTGTCTGTACTAACGGAGAGAAGGCTGTCTGTACTAACAGAGAGAAGGCTGTCTGTACTAACGGAGAGAAGGGAGTCTGCACTAATGGAGAGAAGGGTGTCTGTATGAATGGAGAGAAGGGTGTCTGTACTAACGGAGAAAAGGGTGTCTGTACTATTGGAGGGAAGGGTGTCTGTACTAATGAAGAGAAGGGTGTCGGTTCTAACGGAGAGAAGGGTCTCTGTACTAACGGAGAGAAGGGTGTCTGTGCTAACGGAGAGAAGGGTGTCTGTACTAACGGAGAGAAGGGTGTCTGTACTAACGGAGAGAAGGGTGTCTGTATGAAGGAAGAGAAGGGTGTCGGTACTAATGGAGAGAAGGGTGTCTGTACGAACGGAGAGATGGGTGTCTGTACTAACAGAGAGAAGGGTGTCTTTACTAACGGAGAGTAGGGTGTCTGTACTAACGGAGAGAAGGGTGTCTGTCCAAACGGCGAGAAGGATGACTGTATGAATGGAGAGAAGAGTGTTTGTACGAACAGACAGAAGGGTGTCTGCACTAACGGAGAGAAGGGTGTCTGTACTATCGGAGAGAAGGATGTCTGTACTAACGGAGGGAAGGATGTCTGCACGAATGGAGAGAAGGGTGTTTGTACTAACAGACAGAAGGGTGTCTGTACTATCGGAGAGAAGGATGTCTGTACTAACAGAGAGAAGGGTGTCATAACTAACAGGGAGAAGGGTGTCTGTACTAACGGAGGGAAGGGTGTCTGTACAGACGGAGAGTAGGGTGTCTGTACTAACGGAGAGAAGGGTGTCTGTACTAACGGAGTGAAGGGTGTCATAACTAACAGGGAGAAGGGTGTCTGTACTAACGGAGGGAAGGGTGTCTGTACAGACGGAGAGAAGGGTGTCTGTACAAATGGAGAGAAGGGTGTCTGTATGAATGGAGAGAAGTGTGTCTGTACTAATGGAGAGAAGGGTGTCTGTACTAATGGAGAGAAGGGTGTCTGTACTATCGGAGGGAAGGGTGTCTGTACTAATGGAGAGAAGGGTGTCTGAACTAACGGAGAGAAGGGTGTCTGTACTATCGGCGAGAAGGATGTCTGTACTAACGGAGGGAAGGATGTCTGCACGAATGGAGAGAAGGGTGTTTGTACTAACAGCCAGAAGGGTGTCTGTACTAACGGAGAGAAGGGTGTCTGTACTATCGGAGTGAAGGATGTCTGTACTAACGGAGAGAAGGATGTCTGTACGAATGGAGAGAAGGGTTGTTGTACGAACGGAGAGACGGGTGTCTGTACTAACGGAGAGAAGGGTGTCATAACTAACAGGGAGAAGGGTGTCTGTACTAACGGAGGGAAGGGTGTCTGTACAGACGGAGAGAAGGGTGTCTGTACTTACGGAGAGAAGGGTGTCTGTACTAACGGAGTGAAGGGTGTCATAACTAACAGGGAGAAGGGTGTCTGTACGAACGGAGGGAAGGGTGTCTGTCCAGACGGAGAGAAGGGTGTCTGTACAAATGGAGAGAAGGGTGTCTGTATGAATGGAGCGAAGTGTGTCTGTACTAATGGAGAGAAGGGTGTCTGTACTAATGGAGAGAAGGGCGTCTGTACTATCGGAGGGAAGGGTGTCTGTACTAATGGAGAGAAGGGTGTCTGAACTAACGGAGGGAAGTGTGTCTGTACTAATGGAGAGAAGTGTGTCTGTACTAATGGAGAGAAGGGTGTCTGTACTAATGGAGAGAAGGGTGTCTGTACGAATGGAGAGAAGGGTGTCTGTACTAATGGAGAGAAGGGTGTCTGTACTAATGGAGAGAAGGGTGTCTGTACTAATGGAGAGAAGGGTGTCTGTACGAATGGAGAGAAGGGTGTCTGTACTAACAGAGAGAAGGGTGTCTGTACGAACGGAGAGAAGGGTGTCTGTACTAACGGAGGGAAGGGTGTCTGTACTGACGGACAGAAGGGTGTCTGTACAAATGGAGAGAAGGGTGTCTGTACTAACAGAGAGAAGGGTGTCTGTACTAACGGAGAGAAGGGTGTCTGTACTAACGGAGGGAAGGGTGTCTGTACTGACGGACAGAAGGGTGTCTGTACAAATGGAGAGAAGGGTGTCTGTACTAACAGCGAGAAGGGTGTATGTACTAACAGAGAGAAGGGTGTCTGTACTAACGGAGAGAAGGGAGTCTGAATGAAGAGAAGGGTGTTTGTACTAATGGAGAGAAGGGTGTCTGTATCAATGGAGAGAAGGGTGTCTACTAACGGAGAGAAGGGAGTCTGCACTAATGGAGAGAAGGGTGTCTGTATGAATGGAGAGAAGGGTGTCTGTACTAACGGAGAGAAGGGTGCCTGTACTATTGGAGAGAAGGGTGTCTGTATGAATGAAGTGAAGGGTGTCGGTACTAACGGAGAGAAGGGTGTCTGTACTAACGGAGAGAAGGGTGTCTGTACTAACGGAGAGAACGGTGTCTGTACTAACGGAGAGAAGGGTGTCTGTACTAACGGAGAGAAGGGTGTCTGTACTAACAGAGAGAAGGGTGTCTGTACTAACAGAGAGTAGGGTGTCTGTGCGAACGGAGAGAAGGGTGTCTGTACTAACGGAGGGAAGGGTGTCTGTACTAACAGAGAGTAGGGTGTCTGTGCGAACGGAGAGAAGGGAGTCTGCACTACTGGAGAGAAGGGTGTCTGTATGAATGGAGAGAAGGGTGTCTGTACTAACGGAGAGAAGGGTGCCTGTTCTAATGGAGAGAAGGTTGTCTGTACTAACAGCGAGAAGGGTGGATGTACTAACAGAGAGAAGGGTGTCTGTACAAATGGAGAGCAGGATGTCTGTACTAACGGACAGAAGGGTGCCTGTATGATTGGAGGGACGGGTGTCTGTACGAATGGACAGAAGGGTGTTTGTACTAATGGAGAGAAGGGTGTCTGTACGAATGGAGAGAAGGATGTCTGTACTAACGGAGAGAAGGATGTCTGTACGAATGGAGAGAAGGGTTGTTGTACGAACGGAGAGACGGGTGTCTGTACTAACGGAGAGAAGGGTGTCATAACTAACAGGGAGAAGGGTGTCTGTACTTACGGAGAGAAGGGTGTCTGTACTAACGGAGTGAAGGGTGTCATAACTAACAGGGAGAAGGGTGTCTGTACGAACGGAGGGAAGGGTGTCTGTCCAGACGGAGAGAAGGGTGTCTGTACAAATGGAGAGAAGGGTGTCTGTATGAATGGAGCGAAGTGTGTCTGTACTAATGGAGAGAAGGGTGTCTGTACTAATGGAGAGAAGGGCGTCTGTACTATCGGAGGGAAGGGTGTCTGTACTAATGGAGAGAAGGGTGTCTGAACTAACGGAGGGAAGTGTGTCTGTACTAATGGAGAGAAGTGTGTCTGTACTAATGGAGAGAAGGGTGTCTGTACTAATGGAGAGAAGGGTGTCTGTACGAATGGAGAGAAGGGTGTCTGTACTAATGGAGAGAAGGGTGTCTGTCCTAATGGAGAGAAGGGTGTCTGTACTAATGGAGAGAAGGGTGTCTGTACGAATGGAGAGAAGGGTGTCTGTACTAACAGAGAGAAGGGTGTCTGTACGAACGGAGAGAAGGGTGTCTGTACTAACGGAGGGAAGGGTGTCTGTACTGACGGACAGAAGGGTGTCTGTACAAATGGAGAGAAGGGTGTCTGTACTAACAGAGAGAAGGGTGTCTGTACTAACGGAGAGAAGGGTGTCTGTACTAACGGAGGGAAGGGTGTCTGTACTGACGGACAGAAGGGTGTCTGTACAAATGGAGAGAAGGGTGTCTGTACTAACAGCGAGAAGGGTGTATGTACTAACAGAGAGAAGGGTGTCTGTACTAACGGAGAGAAGGGAGTCTGAATGAAGAGAAGGGTGTTTGTACTAATGGAGAGAAGGGTGTCTGTATCAATGGAGAGAAGGGTGTCTACTAACGGAGAGAAGGGAGTCTGCACTAATGGAGAGAAGGGTGTCTGTATGAATGGAGAGAAGGGTGTCTGTACTAACGGAGAGAAGGGTGCCTGTACTATTGGAGAGAAGGGTGTCTGTATGAATGAAGTGAAGGGTGTCGGTACTAACGGAGAGAAGGGTGTCTGTACTAACGGAGAGAAGGGTGTCTGTACTAACGGAGAGAACGGTGTCTGTACTAACGGAGAGAAGGGTGTCTGTACTAACGGAGAGAAGGGTGTCTGTACTAACAGAGAGAAGGGTGTCTGTACTAACAGAGAGTAGGGTGTCTGTGCGAACGGAGAGAAGGGTGTCTGTACTAACGGAGGGAAGGGTGTCTGTACTAACAGAGAGTAGGGTGTCTGTGCGAACGGAGAGAAGGGAGTCTGCACTACTGGAGAGAAGGGTGTCTGTATGAATGGAGAGAAGGGTGTCTGTACTAACGGAGAGAAGGGTGCCTGTTCTAATGGAGAGAAGGTTGTCTGTACTAACAGCGAGAAGGGTGGATGTACTAACAGAGAGAAGGGTGTCTGTACAAATGGAGAGCAGGATGTCTGTACTAACGGACAGAAGGGTGCCTGTATGATTGGAGGGACGGGTGTCTGTACGAATGGACAGAAGGGTGTTTGTACTAATGGAGAGAAGGGTGTCTGTACGAATGGAGAGAAGGATGTCTGTACTGACGGAGAGAAGGGTGTCTGTACTATCGGAGAGAAGGCTGTCTGTACTAACGGAGAGAAGGGTGTCTGTACAAATGGAGAGCAGGATGTCTGTAGTAACGGACAGAAGGGTGCCTGTATGAATGGAGGGACGGGTGTCTGTACGAATGGACAGAAGGGTGTTTGTACTAATGGAGAGAAGGGTGTCTGTACGAATGGAGAGAAGGATGTCTGTACTGACGGAGAGAAGGGTGTCTGTACGATCGGAGAGAAGGGTGTCTGTACTAATGGAGAGAAGGGTGTCTGTATGAATGGAGAGAAGTGTGTCTGTACTAATGGAGAGAAGGATGTCTGCACTAATGGAGAGAGCGGTGTTTCTACTAACGGAGAGAAGGGTGGCTGTACTAACGGAGAGAAGGATGTCTGTACTAATGGAGAGAAGGGTGTCTGTACTAATGGAGAGAAGGGTGTCTGTACTAACGGAGAGAAGGGTGTCTGTACTAACGGAGAGAAGGATGTCTGTACTAATGGAGAGAAGGGTGTCTGTACTAATGGAGAGAAGGGTGTCTGTACTATCGGAGAGAAGGATGTCTGTACTAACGGAGGGAAGGATGTCTGTACGAATGGAGAGAAGGGTGTCTGTACTAACAGAGAGAAGGGTGTCTGTTGGAATGGAGAGAAGGGTGTCTGTACTAACGGAGAGAAGGGTGTCTGTACTAACAGAGTGAAGGGTGTCTGTACTAACAGAGAAAAGGATGTCTGTAGGAACGGAGAGAATGGTGTCTGAACTAACGGAGTGAAGGGTGTCTGTACTAACGGAGTGAAGGGTGTCTGTACTAACGGAGTGAAGGGTGTCATAACTAACAGGGAGAAGGGTGTCTGTACGAACGGAGAGAAGGGTGTCATAACTAACAGGGAGAAGGGTGTCTGTACTAACGGAGAGAAGGCTGTCTGTACTAACAGAGAGAAGGCTGTCTGTACTAACGGAGAGAAGGGAGTCTGCACTAATGGAGAGAAGGGTGTCTGTATGAATGGAGAGAAGGGTGTCTGTACTAACGGAGAAAAGGGTGTCTGTACTATTGGAGGGAAGGGTGTCTGTACTAATGAAGAGAAGGGTGTCGGTTCTAACGGAGAGAAGGGTCTCTGTACTAACGGAGAGAAGGGTGTCTGTGCTAACGGAGAGAAGGGTGTCTGTACTAACGGAGAGAAGGGTGTCTGTACTAACGGAGAGAAGGGTGTCTGTATGAAGGAAGAGAAGGGTGTCGGTACTAATGGAGAGAAGGGTGTCTGTACGAACGGAGAGATGGGTGTCTGTACTAACAGAGAGAAGGGTGTCTTTACTAACGGAGAGTAGGGTGTCTGTACTAACGGAGAGAAGGGTGTCTGTCCAAACGGCGAGAAGGATGACTGTATGAATGGAGAGAAGAGTGTTTGTACGAACAGACAGAAGGGTGTCTGCACTAACGGAGAGAAGGGTGTCTGTACTATCGGAGAGAAGGATGTCTGTACTAACGGAGGGAAGGATGTCTGCACGAATGGAGAGAAGGGTGTTTGTACTAACAGACAGAAGGGTGTCTGTACTATCGGAGAGAAGGATGTCTGTACTAACAGAGAGAAGGGTGTCATAACTAACAGGGAGAAGGGTGTCTGTACTAACGGAGGGAAGGGTGTCTGTACAGACGGAGAGTAGGGTGTCTGTACTAACGGAGAGAAGGGTGTCTGTACTAACGGAGTGAAGGGTGTCATAACTAACAGGGAGAAGGGTGTCTGTACTAACGGAGGGAAGGGTGTCTGTACAGACGGAGAGAAGGGTGTCTGTACAAATGGAGAGAAGGGTGTCTGTATGAATGGAGAGAAGTGTGTCTGTACTAATGGAGAGAAGGGTGTCTGTACTAATGGAGAGAAGGGTGTCTGTACTATCGGAGGGAAGGGTGTCTGTACTAATGGAGAGAAGGGTGTCTGAACTAACGGAGAGAAGGGTGTCTGTACTATCGGCGAGAAGGATGTCTGTACTAACGGAGGGAAGGATGTCTGCACGAATGGAGAGAAGGGTGTTTGTACTAACAGCCAGAAGGGTGTCTGTACTAA
This sequence comes from Mustelus asterias, assembly GCF_964213995.1. Taxonomy (NCBI): domain Eukaryota; kingdom Metazoa; phylum Chordata; class Chondrichthyes; order Carcharhiniformes; family Triakidae; genus Mustelus; species Mustelus asterias. The sequence goes on along the minus strand of NC_135805.1, from coordinate 125,789,496 downwards.
CGGAGAGAAGGGTGTCTGTACTATCGGAGAGAAGGATGTCTGTACTAACGGAGAGAAGGATGTCTGTACGAATGGAGAGAAGGGTTGTTGTACGAACGGAGAGACGGGTGTCTGTACTAACGGAGAGAAGGGTGTCATAACTAACAGGGAGAAGGGTGTCTGTACTAACGGAGGGAAGGGTGTCTGTACAGACGGAGAGAAGGGTGTCTGTACTTACGGAGAGAAGGGTGTCTGTACTAACGGAGTGAAGGGTGTCATAACTAACAGGGAGAAGGGTGTCTGTACGAACGGAGGGAAGGGTGTCTGTCCAGACGGAGAGAAGGGTGTCTGTACAAATGGAGAGAAGGGTGTCTGTATGAATGGAGCGAAGTGTGTCTGTACTAATGGAGAGAAGGGTGTCTGTACTAATGGAGAGAAGGGCGTCTGTACTATCGGAGGGAAGGGTGTCTGTACTAATGGAGAGAAGGGTGTCTGAACTAACGGAGGGAAGTGTGTCTGTACTAATGGAGAGAAGTGTGTCTGTACTAATGGAGAGAAGGGTGTCTGTACTAATGGAGAGAAGGGTGTCTGTACGAATGGAGAGAAGGGTGTCTGTACTAATGGAGAGAAGGGTGTCTGTACTAATGGAGAGAAGGGTGTCTGTACTAATGGAGAGAAGGGTGTCTGTACGAATGGAGAGAAGGGTGTCTGTACTAACAGAGAGAAGGGTGTCTGTACGAACGGAGAGAAGGGTGTCTGTACTAACGGAGGGAAGGGTGTCTGTACTGACGGACAGAAGGGTGTCTGTACAAATGGAGAGAAGGGTGTCTGTACTAACAGAGAGAAGGGTGTCTGTACTAACGGAGAGAAGGGTGTCTGTACTAACGGAGGGAAGGGTGTCTGTACTGACGGACAGAAGGGTGTCTGTACAAATGGAGAGAAGGGTGTCTGTACTAACAGCGAGAAGGGTGTATGTACTAACAGAGAGAAGGGTGTCTGTACTAACGGAGAGAAGGGAGTCTGAATGAAGAGAAGGGTGTTTGTACTAATGGAGAGAAGGGTGTCTGTATCAATGGAGAGAAGGGTGTCTACTAACGGAGAGAAGGGAGTCTGCACTAATGGAGAGAAGGGTGTCTGTATGAATGGAGAGAAGGGTGTCTGTACTAACGGAGAGAAGGGTGCCTGTACTATTGGAGAGAAGGGTGTCTGTATGAATGAAGTGAAGGGTGTCGGTACTAACGGAGAGAAGGGTGTCTGTACTAACGGAGAGAAGGGTGTCTGTACTAACGGAGAGAACGGTGTCTGTACTAACGGAGAGAAGGGTGTCTGTACTAACGGAGAGAAGGGTGTCTGTACTAACAGAGAGAAGGGTGTCTGTACTAACAGAGAGTAGGGTGTCTGTGCGAACGGAGAGAAGGGTGTCTGTACTAACGGAGGGAAGGGTGTCTGTACTAACAGAGAGTAGGGTGTCTGTGCGAACGGAGAGAAGGGAGTCTGCACTACTGGAGAGAAGGGTGTCTGTATGAATGGAGAGAAGGGTGTCTGTACTAACGGAGAGAAGGGTGCCTGTTCTAATGGAGAGAAGGTTGTCTGTACTAACAGCGAGAAGGGTGGATGTACTAACAGAGAGAAGGGTGTCTGTACAAATGGAGAGCAGGATGTCTGTACTAACGGACAGAAGGGTGCCTGTATGATTGGAGGGACGGGTGTCTGTACGAATGGACAGAAGGGTGTTTGTACTAATGGAGAGAAGGGTGTCTGTACGAATGGAGAGAAGGATGTCTGTACTGACGGAGAGAAGGGTGTCTGTACTATCGGAGAGAAGGCTGTCTGTACTAACGGAGAGAAGGGTGTCTGTACAAATGGAGAGCAGGATGTCTGTACTAACGGACAGAAGGGTGCCTGTATGAATGGAGGGACGGGTGTCTGTACGAATGGACAGAAGGGTGTTTGTACTAATGGAGAGAAGGGTGTCTGTACGAATGGAGAGAAGGATGTCTGTACTGACGGAGAGAAGGGTGTCTGTACGATCGGAGAGAAGGGTGTCTGTACTAATGGAGAGAAGGGTGTCTGTATGAATGGAGAGAAGTGTGTCTGTACTAATGGAGAGAAGGATGTCTGCACTAATGGAGAGAGCGGTGTTTCTACTAACGGAGAGAAGGGTGGCTGTACTAACGGAGAGAAGGATGTCTGTACTAATGGAGAGAAGGGTGTCTGTACTAATGGAGAGAAGGGTGTCTGTACTAACGGAGAGAAGGGTGTCTGTACTAATGGAGAGAAGGTTGTCTGTACTAATGGAGAGAAGGGTGTCTGTACTAATGGAGAGAAGGGTGTCTGTACTATCGGAGAGAAGGATGTCTGTACTAACGGAGAGAAGGATGTCTGTACGAATGGAGAGAAGGGTGTCTGTACTAACAGAGAGAAGGGTGTCTGTTGGAATGGAGAGAAGGGTGTCTGTACTAACGGAGAGAAGGGTGTCTGTACTAACAGAGAGAAAGGTGTCTGTACTAACGGAGAGAAGGGTGTCTGTACTAACAGAGAGAAGGGTGTCTGTACTAATGGAGAGAAGGGTGTCTGTACTAACGGAGAGAAGGGTGTTTCTACTAACAGAGAGAAGGGTGTCTGTACTAATGGGGAGAAGGGAGACTGCACTAATGGAGAGAAGGGTGTCTGTACTAATGGAGAGAAGGGTGTCTATACTAACGGAGAGAAGGGTGCCTGTACTATTGGAGAGAAGGGTGTCTGTGTGAATGAAGAGAAGGGTGTCGGTACTAACGGAGAGAAGGGTGTCTGTACTAACGGAGAGAAGGCTGTCTGTACTAACGGAGAGAAGGTGTCTGTACTAACGGAGAGAAGGGTGTCTGTACTAACAGAGAGAAGGGTGTCTGTACTAACAGAGAGAAGGGTGTCTGTACTAACGGAGAGAAGGATGTCTGTACTAACGGAGAGAAGGGTGTCTGTACTAACGGAGAGAAGGGAGTCTGCACTAATGGAGAGAAGGGTGCCTGTACTATTGGAGAGAAGGGTGTCCGTGTGAATGAAGAGAAGGGTGTCGGTACTAACGGAGAGAAGGGAGTCTGCACTAATGGAGAGAAGGGTGTCTGTATGAATGGAGAGAAGAGTGTCTGGACTAACGGAGAGAAGGGTGTCTGTACTAACGGAGAGAAGGGTGCCTGTACTATTGGAGAGAAGGATGTCCGTGTGAATGAAGAGAAGGGTGTCGGTACTAACGGAGAGAAGGGAGTCTGCACTAATGGAGAGAAGGGTGTCTGTATGAATGGAGAGAAGAGTGTCTGGACTAACGGAGAGAAGGGTGTCTGTACTAACGGAGAGAAGGGTGCCTGTACTATTGGAGAGAAGGGTGTCTGTGTGAATGAAGAGAAGGGTGTCGGTACTATTGGAGAGAAGGGTGTCTATACTAACGGAGAGAAGGCTGTCTGTACTAACGGAGAGAAGGGTGTCTGTACTAACGGAGAGAAGGGTGTCTGTACGAATGGAGAGAAGGGTGTCTGTACTAACAGAGAGAAGGGTGTCTGTTGGAATGGAGAGAAGGGTGTCTGTACTAACGGAGAGAAGGGTGTCTGTACTAACAGAGAGAAAGGTGTCTGTACTAACGGAGAGAAGGGTGTCTGTACTAACAGAGAGAAGGGTGTCTGTACTAATGGAGAGAAGGGTGTCTGTACTAACGGAGAGAAGGGTGTTTCTACTAACAGAGAGAAGGGTGTCTGTACTAATGGGGAGAAGGGAGACTGCACTAATGGAGAGAAGGGTGTCTGTTCTAATGGAGAGAAGGTTGTCTATACTAACGGAGAGAAGGGTGCCTGTACTATTGGAGAGAAGGGTGTCTGTGTGAATGAAGAGAAGGGTGTCGGTACTAACGGAGAGAAGGGTGTCTGTACTAACGGAGAGAAGGCTGTCTGTACTAACGGAGAGAAGGGTGTCTGTACTAACGGAGAGAAGGGTGTCTGTACTAACAGAGAGAAGGGTGTCTGTACTAACGGAGAGAAGGGTGTCTGTACTAACGGAGAGAAGGGTGTCTGTACTAACAGAGAGAAGGGTGTCTGTACTAACGGAGAGAAGGGTGTCTGGACTAAAGGAGAGAAGGGTGTCTGTATGAATGAAGAGAAGGGTGTCGGTTCTAACAGAGAGAAGGGTGTCTGTACTAATGGAGAGAAGGGTGTCTGTCCTAACAGAGAGAAGGGTGTCTGTACTAACAGAGAGAAGGGTGTCTGGACTAACGGAGGGTTGGGTGTCTGTACTGACGGAGAGAAGGGTGTCTGTACTAACAGAGAGAAGGGTGCCTGGACTAACGGAGGGTTGGGTGTCTGTACTGACGGAGAGAAGGGTGTCTGTACTAACGGAGAGAAGGGTGCCTGTACTATTGGAGAGAAGGGTGTCTGTATGAATGAAGAGAAGGGTGTCGGTTCTAACGGAGAGAAGGGTGTCATAACTAACAGGGAGAAGGGTGTCTGTACGAACGGAGGGAAGGGTGTCTGTCCAGACGGAGAGAAGGGTGTCTGTACAAATGGAGAGAAGGGTGTCTGTATGAATGGAGCGAAGTGTGTCTGTACTAATGGAGAGAAGGGTGTCTGTACTAATGGAGAGAAGGGCGTCTGTACTATCGGAGGGAAGGGTGTCTGTACTAATGGAGAGAAGGGTGTCTGAACTAACGGAGGGAAGTGTGTCTGTACTAATGGAGAGAAGTGTGTCTGTACTAATGGAGAGAAGGGTGTCTGTACTAATGGAGAGAAGGGTGTCTGTACGAATGGAGAGAAGGGTGTCTGTACTAATGGAGAGAAGGGTGTCTGTACTAATGGAGAGAAGGGTGTCTGTACTAACGGAGAGAAGGATGTCTGTACTAACAGAGAGAAGGGAGTCTGCACTAATGGAGAGAAGGGTGCCTGTACTATTGGAGAGAAGGGTGTCCGTGTGAATGAAGAGAAGGGTGTCGGTACTAACGGAGAGAAGGGAGTCTGGACTAATGGAGAGAAGGGTGTCTGTATGAATGGAGAGAAGAGTGTCTGGACTAACGGAGAGAAGGGTGTCTGTACTAACGGAGAGAAGGGTGCCTGTACTATTGGAGAGAAGGATGTCCGTGTGAATGAAGAGAAGGGTGTCGGTCCTAACGGAGAGAAGGGAGTCTGCACTAATGGAGAGAAGGGTGTCTGTATGAATGGAGAGAAGAGTGTCTGGACTAACGGAGAGAAGGGTGTCTGTACTAACGGAGAGAAGGGTGCCTGTACTATTGGAGAGAAGGGTGTCTGTGTGAATGAAGAGAAGGGTGTCGGTACTATTGGAGAGAAGGGTGTCTATACTAACGGAGAGAAGGCTGTCTGTACTAACGGAGAGAAGGGTGTCTGTACTAACAGAGAGAAGGGTGTCTGTACTAACGGAGAGAAGGGTGTCTGTACTAACGGAGAGAAGGGTGTCTGTACTAACAGAGAGAAGGGTGTCTGTACTAACGGAGAGAAGGGTGTCTGGACTAAAGGAGAGAAGGGTGTCTGTATGAATGAAGAGAAGGGTGTCGGTTCTAACAGAGAGAAGGGTGTCTGTACTAATGGAGAGAAGGGTGTCTGTCCTAACAGAGAGAAGGGTGTCTGTACTAACAGAGAGAAGGGTGTCTGGACTAACGGAGGGTTGGGTGTCTGTACTGACGGAGAGAAGGGTGTCTGTACTAACAGAGAGAAGGGTGCCTGGACTAACGGAGGGTTGGGTGTCTGTACTGACGGAGAGAAGGGTGTCTGTACTAACGGAGAGAAGGGTGCCTGTACTATTGGAGAGAAGGGTGTCTGTATGAATGAAGAGAAGGGTGTCGGTTCTAACGGAGAGAAGGGTGTCTGTACTAATGGAGAGAAGGGTGTCTTTACTAACAGAGAGATGGGTGTCTGTACTAACGGAGAGAAGGGTGTCTGTATGAAGGAAGAGAAGGGTGTCGGTACTAATGGAGAGAAGGGTGTCTGTACGAACGGAGAGATGGGTGTCTGTACTAACAGAGAGAAGGGTGTCTTTACTAACGGAGAGTAGGGTGTCTGTACTAACGGAGAGAAGGGTGTCTGTCCAAACGGCGAGAAGGATGACTGTATGAATGGAGAGAAGAGTGTTTGTACGAACAGACAGAAGGGTGTCTGCACTAACGGAGAGAAGGGTGTCTGTACTATCGGAGAGAAGGATGTCTGTACTAACGGAGGGAAGGATGTCTGCACGAATGGAGAGAAGGGTGTTTGTACTAACAGACAGAAGGGTGTCTGTACTATCGGAGAGAAGGATGTCTGTACTAACAGAGAGAAGGGTGTCATAACTAACAGGGAGAAGGGTGTCTGTACTAACGGAGGGAAGGGTGTCTGTACAGACGGAGAGTAGGGTGTCTGTACTAACGGAGAGAAGGGTGTCTGTACTAACGGAGTGAAGGGTGTCATAACTAACAGGGAGAAGGGTGTCTGTACTAACGGAGGGAAGGGTGTCTGTACAGACGGAGAGAAGGGTGTCTGTACAAATGGAGAGAAGGGTGTCTGTATGAATGGAGAGAAGTGTGTCTGTACTAATGGAGAGAAGGGTGTCTGTACTAATGGAGAGAAGGGTGTCTGTACTATCGGAGGGAAGGGTGTCTGTACTAATGGAGAGAAGGGTGTCTGAACTAACGGAGAGAAGGGTGTCTGTACTATCGGCGAGAAGGATGTCTGTACTAACGGAGGGAAGGATGTCTGCACGAATGGAGAGAAGGGTGTTTGTACTAACAGACAGAAGGGTGTCTGTACTAACGGAGAGAAGGGTGTCTGTACTATCGGAGAGAAGGATGTCTGTACTAACGGAGAGAAGGATGTCTGTACGAATGGAGAGAAGGGTTGTTGTACGAACGGAGAGACGGGTGTCTGTACTAACGGAGAGAAGGGTGTCATAACTAACAGGGAGAAGGGTGTCTGTACTAACGGAGGGAAGGGTGTCTGTACAGACGGAGAGAAGGGTGTCTGTACTTACGGAGAGAAGGGTGTCTGTACTAACGGAGTGAAGGGTGTCATAACTAACAGGGAGAAGGGTGTCTGTACGAACGGAGGGAAGGGTGTCTGTCCAGACGGAGAGAAGGGTGTCTGTACAAATGGAGAGAAGGGTGTCTGTATGAATGGAGCGAAGTGTGTCCGTACCAATGGAGAGAAGGGTGTCTGTACTAATGGAGAGAAGGGCGTCTGTACTATCGGAGGGAAGGGTGTCTGTACTAATGGAGAGAAGGGTGTCTGAACTAACGGAGGGAAGTGTGTCTGTACTAATGGAGAGAAGTGTGTCTGTACTAATGGAGAGAAGGGTGTCTGTACTAATGGAGAGAAGGGTGTCTGTACGAATGGAGAGAAGGGTGTCTGTACTAATGGAGAGAAGGGTGTCTGTACTAATGGAGAGAAGGGTGTCTGTACTAATGGAGAGAAGGGTGTCTGTACGAATGGAGAGAAGGGTGTCTGTACTAACAGAGAGAAGGGTGTCTGTACGAACGGAGAGAAGGGTGTCTGTACTAACGGAGGGAAGGGTGTCTGTACTGACGGACAGAAGGGTGTCTGTACAAATGGAGAGAAGGGTGTCTGTACTAACAGAGAGAAGGGTGTCTGTACTAACGGAGAGAAGGGTGTCTGTACTAACGGAGGGAAGGGTGTCTGTACTGACGGACAGAAGGGTGTCTGTACAAATGGAGAGAAGGGTGTCTGTACTAACAGCGAGAAGGGTGTATGTACTAACAGAGAGAAGGGTGTCTGTACTAACGGAGAGAAGGGAGTCTGAATGAAGAGAAGGGTGTTTGTACTAATGGAGAGAAGGGTGTCTGTATCAATGGAGAGAAGGGTGTCTACTAACGGAGAGAAGGGAGTCTGCACTAATGGAGAGAAGGGTGTCTGTATGAATGGAGAGAAGGGTGTCTGTACTAACGGAGAGAAGGGTGCCTGTACTATTGGAGAGAAGGGTGTCTGTATGAATGAAGTGAAGGGTGTCGGTACTAACGGAGAGAAGGGTGTCTGTACTAACGGAGAGAAGGGTGTCTGTACTAACGGAGAGAACGGTGTCTGTACTAACGGAGAGAAGGGTGTCTGTACTAACGGAGAGAAGGGTGTCTGTACTAACAGAGAGAAGGGTGTCTGTACTAACAGAGAGTAGGGTGTCTGTGCGAACGGAGAGAAGGGTGCCTGTACTAACGGAGGGAAGGGTGTCTGTACTAACAGAGAGTAGGGTGTCTGTGCGAACGGAGAGAAGGGAGTCTGCACTACTGGAGAGAAGGGTGTCTGTATGAATGGAGAGAAGGGTGTCTGTACTAACGGAGAGAAGGGTGCCTGTTCTAATGGAGAGAAGGTTGTCTGTACTAACAGCGAGAAGGGTGGATGTACTAACAGAGAGAAGGGTGTCTGTACAAATGGAGAGCAGGATGTCTGTACTAACGGACAGAAGGGTGCCTGTATGATTGGAGGGACGGGTGTCTGTACGAATGGACAGAAGGGTGTTTGTACTAATGGAGAGAAGGGTGTCTGTACGAATGGAGAGAAGGATGTCTGTACTGACGGAGAGAAGGGTGTCTGTACTATCGGAGAGAAGGCTGTCTGTACTAACGGAGAGAAGGGTGTCTGTACAAATGGAGAGCAGGATGTCTGTACTAACGGACAGAAGGGTGCCTGTATGAATGGAGGGACGGGTGTCTGTACGAATGGACAGAAGGGTGTTTGTACTAATGGAGAGAAGGGTGTCTGTACGAATGGAGAGAAGGATGTCTGTACTGACGGAGAGAAGGGTGTCTGTACGATCGTAGAGAAGGGTGTCTGTACTAATGGAGAGAAGGGTGTCTGTATGAATGGAGAGAAGTGTGTCTGTACTAATGGAGAGAAGGATGTCTGCACTAATGGAGAGAGCGGTGTTTCTACTAACGGAGAGAAGGGTGGCTGTACTAACGGAGAGAAGGATGTCTGTACTAATGGAGAGAAGGGTGTCTGTACTAATGGAGAGAAGGGTGTCTGTACTAACGGAGAGAAGGGTGTCTGTACTAACGGAGAGAAGGATGTCTGTACTAATGGAGAGAAGGGTGTCTGTACTAATGGAGAGAAGGGTGTCTGTACTAACGGAGAGAAGGGTGTCTGTACTAACGGAGAGAAGGTTGTCTGTACTAATGGAGAGAAGGGTGTCTGTACTAATGGAGAGAAGGGTGTCTGTACTATCGGAGAGAAGGATGTCTGTACTAACGGAGAGAAGGATGTCTGTACGAATGGAGAGAAGGGTGTCTGTACTAACAGAGAGAAGGGTGTCTGTTGGAATGGAGAGAAGGGTGTCTGTACTAACGGAGAGAAGGGTGTCTGTACTAACAGAGAGAAAGGTGTCTGTACTAACGGAGAGAAGGGTGTCTGTACTAACAGAGAGAAGGGTGTCTGTACTAATGGAGAGAAGGGTGTCTGTACTAACGGAGAGAAGGGTGTTTCTACTAACAGAGAGAAGGGTGTCTGTACTAATGGGGAGAAGGGAGACTGCACTAATGGAGAGAAGGGTGTCTGTACTAATGGAGAGAAGGGTGTCTATACTAACGGAGAGAAGGGTGCCTGTACTATTGGAGAGAAGGGTGTCTGTGTGAATGAAGAGAAGGGTGTCGGTACTAACGGAGAGAAGGGTGTCTGTACTAACGGAGAGAAGGCTGTCTGTACTAACGGAGAGAAGGTGTCTGTACTAACGGAGAGAAGGGTGTCTGTACTAACAGAGAGAAGGGTGTCTGTACTAACAGAGAGAAGGGTGTCTGTACTAACGGAGAGAAGGATGTCTGTACTAACAGAGAGAAGGGTGTCTGGACTAAAGGAGAGAAGGGTGTCTGTATGAATGGAGAGAAGGATGTCTGTACTGACGGAGAGAAGGGTGTCTGTACGATCGGAGAGAAGGGTGTCTGTACTAATGGAGAGAAGGGTGTCTGTATGAATGGAGAGAAGTGTGTCTGTACTAATGGAGAGAAGGATGTCTGCACTAATGGAGAGAAGGATGTCTGTACTAACGGAGAGAAGGCTGTCTGTACTAACGGAGAGAAGGATGTCTGTAGTAATGGAGAGAAGGATGTCTGTACTAACGGAGAGAAGGGTGTCTGTACTAACGGAGAGAAGGGTGTCTGTACTAATGGAGAGATGGGTGTCTGTACTAACAGAGAGAAGGGTGTCTGTCCTAACAGAGAGAAGGGTGTCTGTACTAACAGAGAGTAGGGTGTCTGTACTAACGGAGCGAAGGGTGTCTGTACTAACGGAGAAAAGGATGTCTGTAGGAACGGAGTGAAGGGTGTCTGTACTAACGGAGAGAAGGGTGTCTGTACTAATGGAGAGAAGGATGTCTGTACTAACAGTGAGAAGGGTGTCTGTCCTAATGGAGAGAAGGGTGTATGTATGAATGGAGAGAAGGGTGTCTGTACTAACGGAGAGAAGGGTGTCTGTACTAATGGAGAGAAGGGTGTATGTACTAACGGAGAGAAGGGTGCCTGTACTGTTGGAGAGAAGGGTGTCTGTGTGAATGAAGAGAAGGGTGTCGGTACTATTGGAGAGAAGGGTGTCTATACTAACGGAGAGAAGGCTGTCTGTACTAACGGAGAGAAGGGTGTCTGTACTAACGGAGAGAAGGGTGTCTGTACTAACAGAGAGAAGGGTGTCTGTACTAACGGAGAGAAGGGTGTCTGTACTAACGGAGAGAAGGGTGTCTGTACTAACAGAGAGAAGGGTGTCTGTACTAACGGAGAGAAGGGTGTCTGGACTAAAGGAGAGAAGGGTGTCTGTATGAATGAAGAGAAGGGTGTCTGTCCTAACAGAGAGAAGGGTGTCTGTACTAACAGAGAGAAGGGTGTCTGGACTAACGGAGGGTTGGGTGTCTGTACTGACGGAGAGAAGGGTGTCTGTACTAACAGAGAGAAGGGTGCCTGGACTAACGGAGGGTTGGGTGTCTGTACTGACGGAGAGAAGGGTGTCTGTACTAACGGAGAGAAGGGTGCCTGTACTATTGGAGAGAAGGGTGTCTGTATGAATGAAGAGAAGGGTGTCGGTTCTAACGGAGAGAAGGGTGTCTGTACTAATGGAGAGAAGGGTGTCTGTACTAACAGAGAGACGGGTGTCTGTACTAACGGAGAGAAGGGTGTCTGCACTAACGGAGAGAAGGGTGTCTGTACTAATGGAGAGAAGGATGTCTGTACTAACGGAGAGAAGGGTGTCTGTACTAAAGGAGAGAAGGGTGTCTGTACTAATGGAGAGATGGGTGTCTGTACTAACAGAGAGAAGGGTGTCTGTCCTAACAGAGAGAAGGGTGTCTGTACTAACAGAGAGTAGGGTGTCTGTACTAACGGAGCGAAGGGTGTCTGTACTAACGGAGAAAAGGATGTCTGTAGGAACGGAGTGAAGGGTGTCTGTACTAACGGAGAGAAGGGTGTCTGTACTAATGGAGAGAAGGATGTCTGTACTAACAGTGAGAAGGGTGTCTGTCCTAATGGAGAGAAGGGTGTATGTATGAATGGAGAGAAGGGTGTCTGTACTAACGGAGAGAAGGGTGTCTGTACTAATGGAGAGAAGGGTGTATGTATGAATGGAGAGAAGGGTGTCTGTACTAACGGAGAGAAGGGTGTTTTTACTAATGGAGAGAAGGGTGTCTGTACAAATGGAGAGCAGGATGTCTATACTAACAGAGAGAAGGGTGTCTGTACTCATGGAGAGAAGGGTGTCTGTACTAATGGAGAGAAGGGTGTCTGTACTAACAGAGAGATGGGTGTCTGCACTAATGGAGAGAAGGGTGTCTGTACTAACGGAGAGAAGGGTGTCTGTACTAACGGAGAGAAGGGTGTCTGTACGAACGGAGAGACGGGTGTCTGTACTCACGGAGAGAAGGGTGTCTGTACGAACGGAGAGACGGGTGTCTGTACTAACGGAGAGAAGGGTGTCTGTACTAACGGAGTGAAGGGTGTCTGTACTAACGGAGAGAAGGGTGTCTGTACTGACGGAGAGAAGGATGTCTGTACGAATGGAGAGAAGGTTGTCTGTACTAACAGAGAAAAGGATGTCTGTAGGAACGGAGTGAAGGGTGTCTGTACGAACGGAGAGAAGGGTGCCTGTACTAACGGAGTGAAGGGTGTCTGAACAAACGGAGAGGAGGGTGTCTGTCCTAACGGAGAGAAGGGTGTCTGAACAAACGGAGAGGAGGGTGTCTGTACGAATGGAGAGAAGGTGTCTGTACTAACAGAGAAAAGGATGTCTGTAGGAACGGAGTGAAGGGTGTCTGTACGAACGGAGAGAAGGGTGCCTGTACTAACGGAGAGAAGGATGTCTGCACGAATGGAGAGAAGGTGTCTGTACTAACAGAGAAAAGAATGTAGGAACGGAGTGAAGGGTGTTTGTACTAACAGACAGAAGGGCATCTGTACTAACGGAGAGAAGGGTGTCTGTACTATCGGAGAGAAGGATGTCTGTACTAACAGACAGAAGGGTGTCTGTACGAATGGAGAGACGGGTGTCTGTACTAACGGAGAGAAGGGTGTCTGTACTAACGGAGGGAAGGGTGTCTGTACTGACGGAGAGAAGGGTGTCTGTACAAATGGATAGAAGGGTGTCTGTCCTAACGGATTGAAGGGTGTCTGTACGAACGGAGGGAAGGGTGTCTGTACTGACGGAGAGAAGGGTGTCTGTACTAACGGAGTGAAGGGTGTCTGTACTAACGGAGAGAAGGGTGTCTGTATGAATGAAGAGAAGGGTGTCTGTACTGACGGAGAGAAGGGTGTCTGTACTAACGGAGAGAAGGGAGTCGGTACTAACGGAGTGAAGGGTGTCTGTACTAACGGAGAGAAGGGTGTCTGTATGAATGAAGAGAAGGGTGTCTGTACTGACGGAGAGAAGGGTGTCTGTACAGACGGAGAGAAGGGTGTCTGTACTAACAGAGAGAAGGGTGTCTTTACTAACGGAGAGAAGGGTGTCTTTACTAACGGAGAGAAGGGCGTCTGTACTAACAGAGAGAAGGGTGTCTTTACTAACGGAGAGAAGGGTGTCTGTACTATCGGAGAGAAGGGTGTCTGTACTGACGGAGTGAAGGGTGTCTGTATGAATGAAGAGAAGGGTGTCTGTACTTACGGAGAGAAGGGTGTCTGTACTGACGGAGAGAAGGGTGTCTGTACTAACGGAGAGAAGGGTGTCTGTACTAACGGAGAGAAGGATGTCTGTACTGACGGAGAGAAGGGTGTCTGTACTAACGGAGAGAAGGGTGTCTGTAGGAACGGAGAGAAGGGTGTCTGTACTAAGGGAGAGAAGGGTGTCTGTACTAACAGAGAGAAGGGTGTCTGCACTAAGGGAGAGAAGGGTGTCTGTACTAACAGAGAGAAGGGTGTCTGTACTAACAGCGAAAAGGATGTCTGTAGGAACGGAGAGAAGGGTGTCTGTACTAAGGGAGAGAAGGGTGTCTGTACTAACAGAGAGAAGGGTGTCTGTACTAACAGAGAGTAGGGCGTCTGTACTAACAGAGAGAAGGGTGTCTTTACTAACGGAGAGAAGGGTGTCTGTACTATCGGAGAGAAGGGTGTCTGTACTGACGGAGTGAAGGGTGTCTGTACTCACGGAGTGTAGGGTGTCTGTACTAACAGAGAAAAGGATGTCTGTAGGAACGGAGTGAAGGGTGTCTGTACGAACGGAGAGACGGGTGTCTGTACTAACGGAGTGAAGGGTGTAATAACTAACAGGGAGAAGGGTGTCTGTACTAACGGAGGGAAGGGTGTCTGTAATGACGGAGAGAAGGATGTCTGTACGAATGGAGAGAAGGTTGTCTGTACTAACAGAGAAAAGGATGTCTGTAGGAACGGAGTGAAGGGTGTCTGTACGAACAGAGAGAAGGCTGTCTGTACTAACGGAGAGAAGGCTGTCTGTACTAACGGAGAGAAGGATGTCTGTACTCACGGAGAGAAGGATGTCTGTACGAATGGAGAGAAGGGTGTCTGTACTAACAGAGAAAAGGATGTCTGTCCAACGGAGAGAAGGGCGTCTGTACTAACGGAGAGAAGGGTGTCTGAACAAACGGAGAGGAGGGTGTCTGTCCTAATGGAGAGAAGGATGACTGTATGAATGGAGAGAAGGGTGTTTGTAATAACAGAGAGAAGGGTGTCTGTACTAACGGAGAGAAGGATGTCTGTACGAATGGAGAGAAGGGTGTCTCTACTAACAGAGAGAAGGGTGTCTGTACTAACAGTGAGAAGGGTGTCTGTAGTAACGTAGAGAAGGCTGTCTGTACTCACGGAGAGAAGAGTGTGTTTACTAATGGAGAGCTGGATGTCTGTACGAACGGAGAGAAGGGTGCCTGTACTAATGGAGAGAAGGGTGTCTATACTAACAGAGAGAAGGGTGTCTATACTAACAGAGAGAAGGATGTCTGTACTCATGGAGAGAAGGGTGTCTGTACTAATGGAGAGAAGGGTGTCTGTCCTAACGGAGAGAAGGGTGTCTGTATGAATGAAGAGAAGGGTGTCGGTACTAACGGAGAGACGGGTGTCTGTACTAACGGAGAGAAGGGTGCCTGTATGAATGGAGGGAAGGGTGTCTGTACTAATGGAGAGAAGGGTGTCTATACTAACAGAGAGAAGGGTGTCTATACTAACAGAGAGAAGGGTGTCTGGACTAATGGAGAGAAGGGTGTCTGTACTAACGGAGAGATGGGTGCCTGTACTATTGGAGAGAAGGGTGTCTGTATGAATGAAGAGAAGGGTGTCGGTACTAACGGAGAGACGGGTGTCTGGACTAACGGAGAGAAGGCTGTCTGTACTCCCGGAGAGAAGGGTGTCTGTACTAATGGAGAGAAGGGTGTCTGCACAAACAGAGAGAAGGGTGTCTGTACTAACGGAGAGAAGCGTGTCTGTACTAACGGAGGGAAGGGTGTCTGTACTGACGGAGAGAAGGGTGTCTGTACAAATGGAGAGAAGGGTGTCTGTACTTAGAGCGAGAAGGGTGTCTGTGCTAACAGAGAGAAGGGTGTCTGTACTAACGGAGAGAAGGGAGTCTGCACTAATGGAGAGAAGGGTGTCTGTATGAATGGAGAGAAGGGTGTCTGTACTAACGGAGAGAAGGGTGTCTGTACGAACGGAGAGAAGGGTGTCTGTACTAACGGAGGGAAGGGTGTCCGTACTGACGGACAGAAGGGTGTCTGTACAAATGGAGAGAAGGGTGTCTGTACTAACAGAGAGAAGGGTGTCTGTACTAACGGAGAGAAGGGTGTCTGTACTAACGGAGGGAAGGGTGTCTGTACTGACGGACAGAAGGGTGTCTGTACAAATGGAGAGAAGGGTGTCTGTACTAACAGCGAGAAGGGTGTATGTACGAACAGAGAGAAGGGTGTCTGTACTAACGGAGAGAAGGGAGTCTGAATGAAGAGAAGGGTGTTTGTACTAATGGAGAGAAGGGTGTCTGTATCAATGGAGAGAAGGGTGTCTACTAACGGAGAGAAGGGAGTCTGCACTAATGGAGAGAAGGGTGTCTGTATGAATGGAGAGAAGGGTGTCTGTACTAACGGAGAGAAGGGTGCCTGTACTATTGGAGAGAAGGGTGTCTGTATGAATGAAGTGAAGGGTGTCGGTACTAACGGAGAGAAGGGTGTCTGTACTAACGGAGAGAAGGGTGTCTGTACTAACGGAGAGAACGGTGTCTGTACTAACGGAGAGAAGGGTGTCTGTACTAACGGAGAGAAGGGTGTCTGTACTAACAGAGAGAAGGGTGTCTGTACTAACAGAGAGTAGGGTGTCTGTGCGAACGGAGAGAAGGGTGTCTGTACTAACGGAGGGAAGGGTGTCTGTACTAACAGAGAGTAGGGTGTCTGTGCGAACGGAGAGAAGGGAGTCTGCACTACTGGAGAGAAGGGTGTCTGTATGAATGGAGAGAAGGGTGTCTGTACTAACGGAGAGAAGGGTGCCTGTTCTAATGGAGAGAAGGTTGTCTGTACTAACAGCGAGAAGGGTGGATGTACTAACAGAGAGAAGGGTGTCTGTACAAATGGAGAGCAGGATGTCTGTACTAACGGACAGAAGGGTGCCTGTATGATTGGAGGGACGGGTGTCTGTACGAATGGACAGAAGGGTGTTTGTACTAATGGAGAGAAGGGTGTCTGTACGAATGGAGAGAAGGATGTCTGTACTGACGGAGAGAAGGGTGTCTGTACTATCGGAGAGAAGGCTGTCTGTACTAACGGAGAGAAGGGTGTCTGTACAAATGGAGAGCAGGATGTCTGTACTAACGGACAGAAGGGTGCCTGTATGAATGGAGGGACGGGTGTCTGTACGAATGGACAGAAGGGTGTTTGTACTAATGGAGAGAAGGGGGTCTGTACGAATGGAGAGAAGGATGTCTGTACTGACGGAGAGAAGGGTGTCTGTACGATCGGAGAGAAGGGTGTCTGTACTAATGGAGAGAAGGGTGTCTGTATGAATGGAGAGAAGTGTGTCTGTACTAATGGAGAGAAGGATGTCTGCACTAATGGAGAGAGCGGTGTTTCTACTAATGGAGAGAGCGGTGTTTCTACTAACGGAGAGAAGGGTGGCTGTACTAACGGAGAGAAGGATGTCTGTACTAATGGAGAGAAGGGTGTCTGTACTAATGGAGAGAAGGGTGTCTGTACTAACGGAGAGAAGGGTGTCTGTACTAACGGAGAGAAGGATGTCTGTACTAATGGAGAGAAGGGTGTCTGTACTAATGGAGAGAAGGGTGTCTGTACTATCGGAGAGAAGGATGTCTGTACTAACGGAGAGAAGGATGTCTGTACGAATGGAGAGAAGGGTGTCTGTACTAACAGAGAGAAGGGTGTCTGTTGGAATGGAGAGAAGGGTGTCTGTACTAACGGAGAGAAGGGTGTCTGTACTAACAGAGAGAAAGGTGTCTGTAGTAACGGAGAGAAGGGTGTCTGTACTAACAGAGAGAAGGGTGTCTGTACTAATGGAGAGAAGGGTGTCTGTACTAACGGAGAGAAGGGTGTTTCTACTAACAGAGAGAAGGGTGTCTGTACTAATGGGGAGAAGGGAGACTGCACTAATGGAGAGAAGGGTGTCTGTACTAATGGAGAGAAGGGTGTCTATACTAACGGAGAGAAGGGTGCCAGTACTATTGGAGAGAAGGGTGTCTGTGTGAATGAAGAGAAGGGTGTCGGTACTAACGGAGAGAAGGGTGTCTGTACTAACGGAGAGAAGGCTGTCTGTACTAACGGAGAGAAGGTGTCTGTACTAACGGAGAGAAGGGTGTCTGTACTAACAGAGAGAAGGGTGTCTGTACTAACAGAGAGAAGGGTGTCTGTACTAACGGAGAGAAGGGTGTCTGTACTAACAGAGAGAAGGGTGTCTGTACTAACGGAGAGAAGGGAGTCTGCACTAATGGAGAGAAGGGTGTCTGTATGAATGGAGAGAAGAGTGTCTGTACTAACGGAGAGAAGGGTGTCTGTCCTAACGGAGAGAAGGGTGCCTGTACTATTGGAGAGAAGGGTGTCCGTGTGAATGAAGAGAAGGGTGTCGGTACTAACGGAGAGAAGGGAGTCTGCACTAATGGAGAGAAGGGTGTCTGTATGAATGGAGAGAAGAGTGTCTGTACTAACGGAGAGAAGGGTGTCTGTACTAACGGAGAGAAGGGTGCCTGTACTATTGGAGAGAAGGGTGTCTGTGTGAATGAAGAGAAGGGTGTCGGTACTATTGGAGAGAAGGGTGTCTATACTAACGGAGAGAAGGCTGTCTGTACTAACGGAGAGAAGGGTGTCTGTACTAACGGAGAGAAGGGTGTCTGTACTAACAGAGAGAAGGGTGTCTGTACTAACGGAGAGAAGGGTGTCTGTACTAACGGAGAGAAGGGTGTCTGTACTAACAGAGAGAAGGGTGTCTGTACTAACGGAGAGAAGGGTGTCTGGACTAACGGAGAGAAGGGTGTCTGTATGAATGAAGAGAAGGGTGTCGGTACTATTGGAGAGAAGGGTGTCTATACTAACGGAGAGAAGGCTGTCTGTACTAACGGAGAGAAGGGTGTCTGTACTAACGGAGAGAAGGGTGTCTGTACTAACAGAGAGAAGGGTGTCTGTACTAACGGAGAGAAGGGTGTCTGTACTAACGGAGAGAAGGGTGTCTGTACTATCAGAGAGAAGGGTGTCTGTACTGACAGAGAGAAGGGTGTCTGTACTAATGGAGAGAAGGGTGTCTGTACTAACAGAGAGAAGGGTGTCTGTACTAACAGAGAGAAGGGTGTCTGGACTAACGGAGGGTTGGGTGTCTGTACTGACGGAGAGAAGGGTGTCTGTACTAACAGAGAGAAGGGTGCCTGGACTAACGGAGGGTTGGGTGTCTGTACTGACGGAGAGAAGGGTGTCTGTACTAACGGAGAGAAGGGTGTCTGTACTATCAGAGAGAAGGGTGTCTGTACTGACAGAGAGAAGGGTGTCTGTACTAATGGAGAGAAGGGTGTCTGTCCTAACAGAGAGAAGGGTGTCTGTACTAACAGAGAGAAGGGTGTCTGTACTAACAGAGAGTAGGGCGTCTGTACTAACAGAGAGAAGGGTGTCTTTACTAACGGAGAGAAGGGTGTCTGTACTATCGGAGAGAAGGGTGTCTGTACTGACGGAGTGAAGGGTGTCTGTACTCACGGAGTGTAGGGTGTCTGTACTAACAGAGAAAAGGATGTCTGTAGGAACGGAGTGAAGGGTGTCTGTACGAACGGAGAGACGGGTGTCTGTACTAACGGAGTGAAGGGTGTAATAACTAACAGGGAGAAGGGTGTCTGTACTAACGGAGGGAAGGGTGTCTGTAATGACGGAGAGAAGGATGTCTGTACGAATGGAGAGAAGGTTGTCTGTACTAACAGAGAAAAGGATGTCTGGAGGAACGGAGTGAAGGGTGTCTGTACGAACAGAGAGAAGGCTGTCTGTACTAACGGAGAGAAGGCTGTCTGTACTAACGGAGAGAAGGATGTCTGTACTCACGGAGAGAAGGATGTCTGTACGAATGGAGAGAAGGGTGTCTGTACTAACAGAGAAAAGGATGTCTGTCCAACGGAGAGAAGGGCGTCTGTACTAACGGAGAGAAGGGTGTCTGAACAAACGGAGAGGAGGGTGTCTGTCCTAATGGAGAGAAGGATGACTGTATGAATGGAGAGAAGGGTGTTTGTAATAACAGAGAGAAGGGTGTCTGTACTAACGGAGAGAAGGATGTCTGTACGAATGGAGAGAAGGGTGTCTCTACTAACAGAGAGAAGGGTGTCTGTACTAACAGTGAGAAGGGTGTCTGTAGTAACGTAGAGAAGGCTGTCTGTACTCACGGAGAGAAGAGTGTGTTTACTAATGGAGAGCTGGATGTCTGTACGAACGGAGAGAAGGGTGCCTGTACTAATGGAGAGAAGGGTGTCTATACTAACAGAGAGAAGGGTGTCTATACTAACAGAGAGAAGGATGTCTGTACTCATGGAGAGAAGGGTGTCTGTACTAATGGAGAGAAGGGTGTCTGTCCTAACGGAGAGAAGGGTGTCTGTATGAATGAAGAGAAGGGTGTCGGTACTAACGGAGAGACGGGTGTCTGTACTAACGGAGAGAAGGGTGCCTGTATGAATGGAGGGAAGGGTGTCTGTACTAATGGAGAGAAGGGTGTCTATACTAACAGAGAGAAGGGTGTCTATACTAACAGAGAGAAGGGTGTCTGGACTAATGGAGAGAAGGGTGTCTGTACTAACGGAGAGATGGGTGCCTGTACTATTGGAGAGAAGGGTGTCTGTATGAATGAAGAGAAGGGTGTCGGTACTAACGGAGAGACGGGTGTCTGGACTAACGGAGAGAAGGCTGTCTGTACTCCCGGAGAGAAGGGTGTCTGTACTAATGGAGAGAAGGGTGTCTGCACAAACAGAGAGAAGGGTGTCTGTACTAACGGAGAGAAGCGTGTCTGTACTAACGGAGGGAAGGGTGTCTGTACTGACGGAGAGAAGGGTGTCTGTACAAATGGAGAGAAGGGTGTCTGTACTTACAGCGAGAAGGGTGTCTGTGCTAACAGAGAGAAGGGTGTCTGTACTAACGGAGAGAAGGGAGTCTGCACTAATGGAGAGAAGGGTGTCTGTATGAATGGAGAGAAGGGTGTCTGTACTAACGGAGAGAAGGGTGTCTGTACGAACGGAGAGAAGGGTGTCTGTACTAACGGAGGGAAGGGTGTCCGTACTGACGGACAGAAGGGTGTCTGTACAAATGGAGAGAAGGGTGTCTGTACTAACAGAGAGAAGGGTGTCTGTACTAACGGAGAGAAGGGTGTCTGTACTAACGGAGGGAAGGGTGTCTGTACTGACGGACAGAAGGGTGTCTGTACAAATGGAGAGAAGGGTGTCTGTACTAACAGCGAGAAGGGTGTATGTACGAACAGAGAGAAGGGTGTCTGTACTAACGGAGAGAAGGGAGTCTGAATGAAGAGAAGGGTGTTTGTACTAATGGAGAGAAGGGTGTCTGTATCAATGGAGAGAAGGGTGTCTACTAACGGAGAGAAGGGAGTCTGCACTAATGGAGAGAAGGGTGTCTGTATGAATGGAGAGAAGGGTGTCTGTACTAACGGAGAGAAGGGTGCCTGTACTATTGGAGAGAAGGGTGTCTGTATGAATGAAGTGAAGGGTGTCGGTACTAACGGAGAGAAGGGTGTCTGTACTAACGGAGAGAAGGGTGTCTGTACTAACGGAGAGAACGGTGTCTGTACTAACGGAGAGAAGGGTGTCTGTACTAACGGAGAGAAGGGTGTCTGTACTAACAGAGAGAAGGGTGTCTGTACTAACAGAGAGTAGGGTGTCTGTGCGAACGGAGAGAAGGGTGTCTGTACTAACGGAGGGAAGGGTGTCTGTACTAACAGAGAGTAGGGTGTCTGTGCGAACGGAGAGAAGGGAGTCTGCACTACTGGAGAGAAGGGTGTCTGTATGAATGGAGAGAAGGGTGTCTGTACTAACGGAGAGAAGGGTGCCTGTTCTAATGGAGAGAAGGTTGTCTGTACTAACAGCGAGAAGGGTGGATGTACTAACAGAGAGAAGGGTGTCTGTACAAATGGAGAGCAGGATGTCTGTACTAACGGACAGAAGGGTGCCTGTATGATTGGAGGGACGGGTGTCTGTACGAATGGACAGAAGGGTGTTTGTACTAATGGAGAGAAGGGTGTCTGTACGAATGGAGAGAAGGATGTCTGTACTGACGGAGAGAAGGGTGTCTGTACTATCGGAGAGAAGGCTGTCTGTACTAACGGAGAGAAGGGTGTCTGTACAAATGGAGAGCAGGATGTCTGTACTAACGGACAGAAGGGTGCCTGTATGAATGGAGGGACGGGTGTCTGTACGAATGGACAGAAGGGTGTTTGTACTAATGGAGAGAAGGGGGTCTGTACGAATGGAGAGAAGGATGTCTGTACTGACGGAGAGAAGGGTGTCTGTACGATCGGAGAGAAGGGTGTCTGTACTAATGGAGAGAAGGGTGTCTGTATGAATGGAGAGAAGTGTGTCTGTACTAATGGAGAGAAGGATGTCTGCACTAATGGAGAGAGCGGTGTTTCTACTAACGGAGAGAAGGGTGGCTGTACTAACGGAGAGAAGGATGTCTGTACTAATGGAGAGAAGGGTGTCGGTACTAATGGAGAGAAGGGTGTCTGTACTAACGGAGAGAAGGGTGTCTGTACTAACGGAGAGAAGGATGTCTGTACTAATGGAGAGAAGGGTGTCTGTACTAATGGAGAGAAGGGTGTCTGTACTATCGGAGAGAAGGATGTCTGTACTAACGGAGAGAAGGATGTCTGTACGAATGGAGAGAAGGGTGTCTGTACTAACAGAGAGAAGGGTGTCTGTTGGAATGGAGAGAAGGGTGTCTGTACTAACGGAGAGAAGGGTGTCTGTACTAACAGAGAGAAAGGTGTCTGTACTAACGGAGAGAAGGGTGTCTGTACTAACAGAGAGAAGGGTGTCTGTACTAATGGAGAGAAGGGTGTCTGTACTAACGGAGAGAAGGGTGTTTCTACTAACAGAGAGAAGGGTGTCTGTACTAATGGGGAGAAGGGAGACTGCACTAATGGAGAGAAGGGTGTCTGTACTAATGGAGAGAAGGGTGTCTATACTAACGGAGAGAAGGGTGCCAGTACTATTGGAGAGAAGGGTGTCTGTGTGAATGAAGAGAAGGGTGTCGGTACTAACGGAGAGAAGGGTGTCTGTACTAACGGAGAGAAGGCTGTCTGTACTAACGGAGAGAAGGTGTCTGTACTAACGGAGAGAAGGGTGTCTGTACTAACAGAGAGAAGGGTGTCTGTACTAACAGAGAGAAGGGTGTCTGTACTAACGGAGAGAAGGGTGTCTGTACTAACAGAGAGAAGGGTGTCTGTACTAACGGAGAGAAGGGAGTCTGCACTAATGGAGAGAAGGGTGTCTGTATGAATGGAGAGAAGAGTGTCTGTACTAACGGAGAGAAGGGTGTCTGTACTAACGGAGAGAAGGGTGCCTGTACTATTGGAGAGAAGGGTGTCTGTGTGAATGAAGAGAAGGGTGTCGGTACTATTGGAGAGAAGGGTGTCTATACTAACGGAGAGAAGGCTGTCTGTACTAACGGAGAGAAGGGTGTCTGTACTAACGGAGAGAAGGGTGTCTGTACTAACAGAGAGAAGGGTGTCTGTACTAACGGAGAGAAGGGTGTCTGTACTAACGGAGAGAAGGGTGTCTGTACTAACAGAGAGAAGGGTGTCTGTACTAATGGAGAGAAGGGTGTCTGGACGAACGGAGAGAAGGGTGTCTGTATGAATGAAGAGAAGGGTGTCGGTACTATTGGAGAGAAGGGTGTCTATACTAACGGAGAGAAGGCTGTCTGTACTAACGGAGAGAAGGGTGTCTGTACTAACGGAGAGAAGGGTGTCTGTACTAACAGAGAGAAGGGTGTCTGTACTAACGGAGAGAAGGGTGTCTGTACTAACGGAGAGAAGGGTGTCTGTACTATCAGAGAGAAGGGTGTCTGTACTGACAGAGAGAAGGGTGTCTGTACTAATGGAGAGAAGGGTGTCTGTCCTAACAGAGAGAAGGGTGTCTGTACTAACAGAGAGAAGGGTGTCTGGACTAACGGAGGGTTGGGTGTCTGTACTGACGGAGAGAAGGGTGTCTGTACTAACAGAGAGAAGGGTGCCTGGACTAACGGAGGGTTGGGTGTCTGTACTGACGGAGAGAAGGGTGTCTGTACTAACGGAGAGAAGGGTGCCTGTACTATTGGAGAGAAGGGTGTCTGTATGAATGAAGAGAAGGGTGTCGGTTCTAACGGAGAGAAGGGTGTATGTACTAACGGAGAGAAGGGTGTCTGCACTAACGGAGAGAAGGGTGTCTGTACTAATGGAGAGAAGGGTGTCTGTACTAATGGAGAGAAGGGTGTCTGTACTAATGGAGAGAAGGATGTCTGTACTAACGGAGAGAAGGGTGTCTGTATGAATGGAGAGAAGGGTGTCTGTACTAACGGAGAGAAGGGTGTCTGTACTAATGGAGAGAAGGGTGTCTGTACTAACGGAGAGATGGGTGTCTGTACTAATGGAGAGAAGGGTGTCTGTACTAACGGAGAGAAGGGTGTCTGTACTAATGGAGGGAAGGGTGTCTGTACTAACGGAGAGAAGGGTGTCTGTACTAACAGAGAGATGGGTGTCTGCACTAATGGAGAGAAGGGTGTCTGTACTAACGGAGAGAAGGGTGTCTGTACTAACGGAGAGAAGGGTGTCTGTACTAACGGAGAGAAGGGTGTCTACTAATGGAGAGAAGGATGTCTGTACTAATGGAGAGAAGGATGTCTGTACTAACGGAGAGAAGGGTGTCTGTACTAACGGAGAGAAGGATGTCTGTACTAATGGAGAGAAGGATGTCTGTACTAACGGAGAGAAGGGTGTCTGGACTAACGGAGAGAAGGATGTCTGTACTAATGGAGAGAAGGATGTCTGTACTAACGGAGAGAAGGCTGTCTGTACTAACGGAGAGAAGGATGTCTGTACTAATGGAGAGAAGGATGTCTGTACTAACGGAGAGAAGGGTGTCTGTACTAACGGAGAGAAGGGTGTCTGTACTAACGGAGAGATGGGTGTCTGTACTAACAGAGAGAAGGGTGTCTGTACTAACAGAGAGAAGGGTGTCTGTACTAACAGAGAGTAGGGTGTCTGTACTAACGGAGCGAAGGGTGTCTGTACTAACGGAGAAAAGGATGTCTGTAGGAACGGAGTGAAGGGTGTCTGTTCTAACGGAGAGAAGGGTGTCTGTACTAATGGAGAGAAGGATGTCTGTACTAACAGTGAGAAGGGTGTCTGTACTAATGGAGAGAAGGGTGTATGTATGAATGGAGAGAAGGGTGTCTGTACTAACGGAGAGAAGGGTGGCTGTACTAATGGAGAGAAGGGTGTATGTATGAATGGAGAGAAGGGTGTCTGTACTAACGGAGAGAAGGGTGTTTTTACTAATGGAGAGAAGGGTGTCTGTACAAATGGAGAGCAGGATGTCTATACTAACAGAGAGACGGGTGTCTGTACTCATGGAGAGAAGGGTGTCTGTACTAATGGAGAGAAGGGTGTCTGTACTAACAGAGAGATGGGTGTCTGCACTAATGGAGAGAAGGGTGTCTGTACTAACGGAGAGAAGGGTGTCTGTACTAACGGAGAGAAGGGTGTCTGTACGAACGGAGAGACGGGTGTCTGTACTCACGGAGAGAAGGGTGTCTGTACGAACGGAGAGACGGGTGTCTGTACTAACGGAGAGAAGGGTGTCTGTACTAACGGAGTGAAGGGTGTCTGTACTAACGGATAGAAGGGTGTCTGTACTGACGGAGAGAAGGATGTCTGTACGAATGGAGAGAAGGTTGTCTGTACTAACAGAGAAAAGGATGTCTGTAGGAACGGAGTGAAGGGTGTCTGTACGAACGGAGAGAAGGGTGCCTGTACTAACGGAGTGAAGGGTGTCTGAACAAACGGAGAGGAGGGTGTCTGTCCTAACGGAGAGAAGGGTGTCTGAACAAACGGAGAGGAGGGTGTCTGTACGAATGGAGAGAAGGTGTCTGTACTAACAGAGAAAAGGATGTCTGTAGGAACGGAGTGAAGGGTGTCTGTACGAACGGAGAGAAGGGTGCCTGTACTAACGGAGAGAAGGATGTCTGCACGAATGGAGAGAAGGTGTCTGTACTAACAGAGAAAAGAATGTAGGAACGGAGTGAAGGGTGTTTGTACTAACAGACAGAAGGGCATCTGTACTAACGGAGAGAAGGGTGTCTGTACTATCGGAGAGAAGGATGTCTGTACTATCGGAGAGAAGGATGTCTGTACTAACAGACAGAAGGGTGTCTGTACGAATGGAGAGACGGGTGTCTGTACTAACGGAGAGAAGGGTGTCTGTACTAACGGAGGGAAGGGTGTCTGTACTGACGGAGAGAAGGGTGTCTGTACAAATGGATAGAAGGGTGTCTGTCCTAACGGATTGAAGGGTGTCTGTACGAACGGAGGGAAGGGTGTCTGTACTGACGGAGAGAAGGGTGTCTGTACTAACGGAGTGAAGGGTGTCTGTACTAACGGAGAGAAGGGTGTCTGTATGAATGAAGAGAAGGGTGTCTGTACTGACGGAGAGAAGGGTGTCTGTACTAACGGAGAGAAGGGAGTCGGTACTAACGGAGTGAAGGGTGTCTGTACTAACGGAGAGAAGGGTGTCTGTATGAATGAAGAGAAGGGTGTCTGTACTGACGGAGAGAAGGGTGTCTGTACAGACGGAGAGAAGGGTGTCTGTACTAACAGAGAGAAGGGTGTCTTTACTAACGGAGAGAAGGGTGTCTTTACTAACGGAGAGAAGGGCGTCTGTACTAACAGAGAGAAGGGTGTCTTTACTAACGGAGAGAAGGGTGTCTGTACTATCGGAGAGAAGGGTGTCTGTACTGACGGAGTGAAGGGTGTCTCTATGAATGAAGAGAAGGGTGTCTGTACTTACGGAGAGAAGGGTGTCTGTACTGACGGAGAGAAGGGTGTCTGTACTAACGGAGAGAAGGGTGTCTGTACTAACGGAGAGAAGGATGTCTGTACTGACGGAGAGAAGGGTGTCTGTACTAACGGAGAGAAGGGTGTCTGTAGGAACGGAGAGAAGGGTGTCTGTACTAAGGGAGAGAAGGGTGTCTGTACTAACAGAGAGAAGGGTGTCTGCACTAAGGGAGAGAAGGGTGTCTGTACTAACAGAGAGAAGGGTGTCTGTACTAACAGAGAAAAGGATGTCTGTAGGAACGGAGAGAAGGGTGTCTGTACTAAGGGAGAGAAGGGTGTCTGTACTAACAGAGAGAAGGGTGTCTGTACTAACAGAGAGTAGGGCGTCTGTACTAACAGAGAGAAGGGTGTCTTTACTAACGGAGAGAAGGGTGTCTGTACTATCGGAGAGAAGGGTGTCTGTACTGACGGAGTGAAGGGTGTCTGTACTCACGGAGTGTAGGGTGTCTGTACTAACAGAGAAAAGGATGTCTGTAGGAACGGAGTGAAGGGTGTCTGTACGAACGGAGAGACGGGTGTCTGTACTAACGGAGTGAAGGGTGTAATAACTAACAGGGAGAAGGGTGTCTGTACTAACGGAGGGAAGGGTGTCTGTACTGACGGAGAGAAGGATGTCTGTACGAATGGAGAGAAGGTTGTCTGTACTAACAGAGAAAAGGATGTCTGTAGGAACGGAGTGAAGGGTGTCTGTACGAACAGAGAGAAGGCTGTCTGTACTAACGGAGAGAAGGCTGTCTGTACTAACGGAGAGAAGGATGTCTGTACTCACGGAGAGAAGGATGTCTGTACGAATGGAGAGAAGGGTGTCTGTACTAACAGAGAAAAGGATGTCTGTCCAACGGAGAGAAGGGCGTCTGTACTAACGGAGAGAAGGGTGTCTGAACAAACGGAGAGGAGGGTGTCTGTCCTAATGGAGAGAAGGATGACTGTATGAATGGAGAGAAGGGTGTTTGTAATAACAGAGAGAAGGGTGTCTGTACTAACGGAGAGAAGGATGTCTGTACGAATGGAGAGAAGGGTGTCTCTACTAACAGAGAGAAGGGTGTCTGTACTAACAGTGAGAAGGGTGTCTGTAGTAACGTAGAGAAGGCTGTCTGTACTGACGGAGAGAAGAGTGTGTTTACTAATGGAGAGCTGGATGTCTGTACGAACGGAGAGAAGGGTGCCTGTACTAATGGAGAGAAGGGTGTCTATACTAACAGAGAGAAGGGTGTCTATACTAACAGAGAGAAGGGTGTCTGTACTCATGGAGAGAAGGGTGTCTGTACTAATGGAGAGAAGGGTGTCTGTACTAACGGAGAGAAGGGTGTCTGTATGAATGAAGAGAAGGGTGTCGGTACTAACGGAGAGACGGGTGTCTGTACTAACGGAGAGAAGGGTGCCTGTATGAATGGAGGGAAGGGTGTCTGTACTAATGGAGAGAAGGGTGTCTATACTAACAGAGAGAAGGGTGTCTATACTAACAGAGAGAAGGGTGTCTGGACTAATGGAGAGAAGGGTGTCTGTACTAACGGAGAGATGGGTGCCTGTACTATTGGAGAGAAGGGTGTCTGTATGAATGAAGAGAAGGGTGTCGGTACTAAGGGAGAGAAGGGTGTCTGTACTAACAGAGAGAAGGGTGTCTGTACTAACAGAGAGTAGGGCGTCTGTACTAACAGAGAGAAGGGTGTCTTTACTAACGGAGAGAAGGGTGTCTGTACTATCGGAGAGAAGGGTGTCTGTACTGACGGAGTGAAGGGTGTCTGTACTCACGGAGTGTAGGGTGTCTGTACTAACAGAGAAAAGGATGTCTGTAGGAACGGAGTGAAGGGTGTCTGTACGAACGGAGAGACGGGTGTCTGTACTAACGGAGTGAAGGGTGTAATAACTAACAGGGAGAAGGGTGTCTGTACTAACGGAGGGAAGGGTGTCTGTACTGACGGAGAGAAGGATGTCTGTACGAATGGAGAGAAGGTTGTCTGTACTAACAGAGAAAAGGATGTCTGTAGGAACGGAGTGAAGGGTGTCTGTACGAACAGAGAGAAGGCTGTCTGTACTAACGGAGAGAAGGCTGTCTGTACTAACGGAGAGAAGGATGTCTGTACTCACGGAGAGAAGGATGTCTGTACGAATGGAGAGAAGGGTGTCTGTACTAACAGAGAAAAGGATGTCTGTCCAACGGAGAGAAGGGCGTCTGTACTAACGGAGAGAAGGGTGTCTGAACAAACGGAGAGGAGGGTGTCTGTCCTAATGGAGAGAAGGATGACTGTATGAATGGAGAGAAGGGTGTTTGTAATAACAGAGAGAAGGGTGTCTGTACTAACGGAGAGAAGGATGTCTGTACGAATGGAGAGAAGGGTGTCTCTACTAACAGAGAGAAGGGTGTCTGTACTGACAGTGAGAAGGGTGTCTGTAGTAACGTAGAGAAGGCTGTCTGTACTCACGGAGAGAAGAGTGTGTTTACTAATGGAGAGCTGGATGTCTGTACGAACGGAGAGAAGGGTGCCTGTACTAATGGAGAGAAGGGTGTCTATACTAACAGAGAGAAGGGTGTCTATACTAACAGAGAGAAGGGTGTCTTTACTAACGGAGAGAAGGGTGTCTTTACTAACGGAGAGAAGGGCGTCTGTACTAACAGAGAGAAGGCTGTCTGTACTCCCGGAGAGAAGGGTGTCTGTACTAATGGAGAGAAGGGTGTCTGCACAAACAGAGAGAAGGGTGTCTGTACTAACGGAGAGAAGCGTGTCTGTACTAACGGAGAGAAGGGTGTCTGTACTTACAGCGAGAAGGGTGTCTGTGCTAACAGAGAGAAGGGTGTCTGTACTAACGGAGAGAAGGGAGTCTGCACTAATGGAGAGAAGGGTGTCTGTATGAATGGAGAGAAGGGTGTCTGTACTAACGGAGAGAAGGGTGCCTGTACTATTGGAGAGAAGGGTGTCTGTATGAATGAAGAGAAGGGTGTCGGTACGAACGGAGAGAAGGGTGTCGGTACGAACGGAGAGAAGGGTGTCGGTACGAATGGAGAGAAGGGTGTCTGTCCTAACAGAGAGAAGGGTGTCTGTCCTAACAGAGAGAAGGGTGTCTGTACTAACAGAGAGAAGGGTGTCTGTACTAACAGAGAGTAGGGCGTCTGTACTAACAGAGAGAAGGGTGTCTTTACTAACGGAGAGAAGGGTGTCTGTACTATCGGAGAGAAGGGTGTCTGTACTAACGGAGTGAAGGGTGTCGACTAACGGAGTGAAGGATGTCTGTACTAACGGAGTGAAGGGTGTCTGTACTAACGGAGAGACGGGTGTCTGTACTAACGGAGAGAAGGGTGTCTGTACTGACGGAGAGAAGGGTGTCTGTACTGACGGAGTGAAGGGTGTCTACTAACGGAGTGAAGGGTGTCTGTACTAACGGAGTGAAGGGTGTCTGTACTAACGGAGTGAAGGGTGTCTGTAATAACGGAGAGACGGGTGTCTGTACTAACGGAGAGAAGGGTGTCTGTACTAACGGAGAGAAGGGTGTCTGGACTAACGGAGAGAAGGGTGTCTGTACTAACGGAGTGACGGGTGTCTGTACTAACGGAGAGAAGGGTGTAATAACTAACAGGGAGAAGGGTGTCTGTACTCCCGGAGGGAAGGGTGTCTGTCCTAACGGATTGAAGGGTGTCTGTACGAACAGAGGGAAGGGTGTCTGTACTGACGGAGAGAAGGGTGTCTGTACTAACGGAGTGAAGGGTGTCTGTACTAACGGAGAGAAGGGTGTCTGTATGAATGAAGAGAAGGGTGTCTGTACTGACGGAGAGAAGGGTGTCTGTGCTAACGGAGAGAAGGGTGTCGGTACTAACGGAGTGAAGGGTGTCTGTACTAACGGAGAGAAGGGTGTCTGTATGAATGAAGAGAAGGGTGTCTGTACTGACGGAGAGAAGGGTGTCTGTACTGACGGAGAGAAGGGTGTCTGTACTAACGGAGAGAAGGGTGTCTGTACTAACGGAGAGAAGGGTGTCTGTACTATCGGAGAGAAGGGTGTCTGTACTGACGGAGAGAAGGGTGTCTGTACTAACGGAGAGAAGGGTGTCTGTACTAACAGAGAAATGGATGTCTGTACTAACGGAGAGAAGGGTGTCTGTACTAAGGGAGAGAAGGGTGTCTGTACTAACAGAGAGAAGGGTGTCTGCACTAAGGGAGAGAAGGGTGTCTGTACTAACAGAGAGTAGGGCGTCTGTACTAACAGAGAGAAGGGTGTCTTTACTAACGGAGAGAAGGGTGTCTGTACTATCGGAGAGAAGGGTGTCTGTACTGACGGAGTGAAGGGTGTCTGTACTAACGGAGTGTAGGGTGTCTGTACTAACGGAGTGAAGGGTGTAATAACTAACAGGGAGAAGGGTGTCTGTACTAACGGAGGGAAGGGTGTCTGTACTGACGGAGAGAAGGCTGTCTGTACTAACAGAGAAACGGATGTCTGTAGGAACGGAGTGAAGGGTGTCTGTACGAACAGAGAGAAGGCTGTCTGTACTAACGGAGAGAAGGGTGTCTGTACTATCGGAGAGAAGGATGTCTGTACTCACGGAGAGAAGGATGTCTGTACGAATGGAGAGAAGGGTGTCTGTACTAACAGAGATAAGGATGTCTGTACTAACGGAGAGAAGGGCGTCTGTACTAACGGAGAGAAGGGTGTCTGAACAAACGGAGAGGAGGGTGTCTGTCCTAATGGAGAGAAGGATGACTGTATGAATGGAGAGAAGGGTGTTTGTAATAACAGAGAGAAGGGTGTCTGTACTAACGGAGGGAAGGGTGTCTGTACTGACGGAGAGAAGGATGTCTGTACTAACGGAGAGAAGGATGTCTGTACGAATGGAGAGAAGGGTGTCTCTACTAACAGAGAGAAGGGTGTCTGTACTAACAGTGAGAAGGGTGTCTGTAGTAACGTAGAGAAGGCTGTCTGTACTCACGGAGAGAAGAGTGTGTTTACTAATGGAGAGCAGGATGTCTGTACGAACGGAGAGAAGGGTGCCTGTATGAATGGAGGGAAGGGTGTCTGTACTAATGGAGAGAAGGGTGTCTATACTAACAGAGAGAAGGGTGTCTATACTCACAGAGAGAAGGGTGTCTGTACTCAAGGAGAGAAGGGTGTCTGTACTAATGGAGAGAAGGGTGTCTGTACTAACGGAGAGATGGGTGCCTGTACTATTGGAGAGAAGGGTGACTGTATGAATGAAGAGAAGGGTGTCGGTACTAACGGAGAGACGGGTGTCTGGACTAACGGAGAGAAGGCTGTCTGTACTCACGGAGAGAAGGGTGTCTGTACTAATGGAGAGAAGGGTGTCTGCACAAACAGAGAGAAGGGTGTCTGTACTAACGGAGAGAAGGGTGTCTGTACTAACAGAGAGGAGTGTGTCTGCACTAACGGAGGGAAGGGTGTCTGTACTGATGGAGGGAAGGGTGTCTGTACAAATGGAGAGAAGGGTGTCTGTACTTACAGCGAGAAGGGTGTCTGTGCTAACAGAGAGAAGGGTGTCTGTACTAACGAAGAGAAGGGTGTCGGTACTAACGGAGAGGAAGGGTGTCTGTCCTAACGGAGAGAAGGGTGTCTGTACTGACGGAGAGAAGGGTGTCTGTACTAACGGAGGGAAGGGTGTCTGTACTAACGGAGAGAAGGGTGTCTGTACTGACGGAGAGAAGGGTGTCTGTACTAACGGAGAGAAGGGTGTCTGTACTGACGGAGAGAAGGGTGTCTGTACTAACGGAGAGAAGGGTGTCTGTACTGACGGAGTGAAGGGTGTCTACTAACGGAGTGAAGGGTGTCTGTACTAACGGAGAGAAGGGTGTCTGTACTAACGGAGAGAAGGGTGTCTGTAGTAACAGAGAAAAGGATGTCTGTAGGAGCGGAGTGAAGGGTGTCTGTACTAACGGAGAGAAGGGTGTCTGTACTAACGGAGTGAAGGGTGTCTGTACTAACGGAGAGAACGGTGTAATAACTAACAGGGAGAAGGGTGTCTGTACTAACGGAGGGAAGGGTGTCTGTACTGACGGAGAGAAGGATGTCTGTACGAATGGAGAGAAGGTTGTCTGTACTAACAGAGAAAAGGATGTCTGTAGGAACGGAGTGAAGGGTGTCTGTACGAACAGAGAGAAGGGTGTCTGTACTAACGGAGAGAAGGGTGTCTACTAATGGAGAGACGGGTGTCTGTACTATCGGAGAGAAGGATGTCTGTACTCACGGAGAGAAGGATGTCTGTACGAATGGAGAGAAGGGTGTCTGTACTAACAGAGAAAAGGATGTCTGTAGGAACGGAGTGAAGGGTGTCTGTACGAACGGAGAGAAGGGCGTCTGTACTAACGGAGAGAAGGGTGTCTGTACGAACAGAGAGAAGGGTGTCTGTACTAACAGAGAGTAGGGTGGCTGTACTAACGGAGAGAAGGGTGTCTGTACTAACGGAGAGAAGGGTGTCTGTACGAACAGAGAGAAGGGTGTCTGTACTAACGGAGAGAAGGGTGTCTGTACTAACGGAGAGAAGGGTGTCTGTACGAACAGAGAGAAGGGTGTCTGTACTAACAGAGAGTAGGGTGTCTGTACTAACGGAGAGAAGGGTGTCTGTACTAACGGAGAGAAGGATGTCTGTACTAACGGAGAGAACGATATCTGTACGAATGGAGAGAAGGTGTCTGTACTAACAGAGAAAAGGATGTCTGTAGGAACGGAGTGAAGGGTGTTTGTACTAACAGACAGAAGGGTGTTTGTACTAACAGACAGAAGGGTGTCTGCACTAACGGAGAGAAGGGTGTCTGTACTATCGGAGAGAAGGGTGTCTGCATGAATGAAGAGAAGGGTGTCGGTACTAACGGAGAAAAGGGTGTCTGTACTCACGGAGAGAAGGGTGTCTGTACTAATGGAGAGAAGGGTGTCTGCACAAACAGAGAGAAGGGTGTCTGTACTAACGGAGAGAACGGTGTCTGTACTAACGGAGGGAAGGGTGTCTGTACTAACAGAGAGAAGGGAGTCTGCACTAATGGAGAGAAGGGTGTCTGTATGAATGGAGAGAAGGGTGTCTGTACTAACGGAGAGAAGGGTGCCTGTACTATTGGAGAGAAGGGTGTCTGTATGAATGAAGAGAAGGGTGTCTGTATGAATGGAGAGAAGGGTGTCGGTACTAATGGAGAGAAGGGTGTCTGCACAAACAGAGAGAAGGGTGTCTGTACTAACGGAGAGAACGGTGTCTGTACAAATGGAGAGAAGGGTGTCTGTACTTACAGCGAGAAGGGTGTCTGTGCTAACAGAGAGAAGGGTGTCTGTACTAACGGAGAGAAGGGAGTCTGTGTGAATGGAGAGAAGGGTGTCTGTACTAACGGAGAGAAGGGTGCCTGTACTATTGGAGAGAAGGGTGTCTGTATGAATGAAGAGAAGGGTGTCTGTATGAATGGAGAGAAGGGTGTCTGTACTAACGGAGAGAAGGGTGTCTGTACTAACGGAGAGAAGGGTGTCTGTATGAATGGAGAGAAGGGTGTCTGTACTGACGGAGAGAAGGGTGTCTGTACTAACAGAGAGGAGGGTGTCTGTACGAACGGAGAGAAGGGTGTCTGTCCTAACGGAGAGAAGGCTGTCTGTACTAACGGAGAGAAGGGTGTCTGTATGAATGGAGAGAAGGGTGTCTGTACTGACGGAGAGAAGGGTGTCTGTACTAACAGAGAGGAGGGTGTCTGTACTATCGGAGAGAAGGGTGTCTGTATGAATGGAGAGAAGGGTGTCTTTACTAACGGAGAGAAGGGTGTCTGTACTATCGGAGAGAAGGGTGTCTGTACTAACAGAGAGTAGGGTGTCTGTACTAACGGAGAGAAGGGTGTCTGTACTATCGGAGAGAAGGGTGTCTGTACTGACAGAGAGAAGGGTGTCTGTACTAACGGAGAGAAGGGTGTCTGTACTAACAGAGAGTAGGGTGTCTGTACTAACGGAGAGAAGGGTGTCTGTACTAACGGAGAGAAGGGTGTCTGTACTAACGGAGTGAAGGGTGTCTGTACTAACGGAGAGAAGGGTGTCTGTACTATCGGAGAGAAGGATGTCTGTACTAACGGAGAGAAGGATGTCTGTACGAACAGAGAAAAGGATGTCTGTAGGAACGGAGTGACGGGTGTCTGTACGAACGGAGAGAAGGGTGTCTGTACGAATGGAGAGAAGGTGTCTGTACTAACAGAGGAAAGGATGTCTGTAGGAACGGAGTGAAGGGTGTTTATACGAACAGACAGAAGGGCGTCTGTACGAATGGAGAGACGGGTGTCTGTACTAACGGAGAGAAGGGTGTCTGTACTAACGGAGGGAAGGGTGTCTGTACTGACGGAGAGAAGGGTGTCTGTACAAATGGATAGAAGGGTGTCTGTCCTAACGGATTGAAGGGTGTCTGTACTAACGGATTGAAGTGTGTTTGTACGAACGGAGAGAAGGATGTCTGTACTAACGGAGAGAAGGGTGTCTGTACTATCGGAGAGAAGGAAGTCTGTACTAACAGACAGACGGGTGTCTGTACGAACGGAGAGAAGGGTGTCTGTACTAACGGAGGGAAGGGTGTCTGTACTGACGGAGAGAAGGATGTCTGTACAAATGGATAGAAGGGTGTCTGTCCTAACGGATTGAAGGGTGTCTGTACTAACGGAGAGGATGGTGTCTGTACTAACAGAGAGAAGGGTGTCTGTACTAACGGAGAGAAGGGTGTCTGTACTAACGGAGAGAAGGGTGTCTGTACTAACAGAGAGAAGGGTGTCTGTACTAACGGAGAGAAGGGTGTCTGGACTAACGGAGAGAAGGGTGTCTGTACTAACGGAGAGAAGGGTGTCTGTACTAACAGAGGGAAGGGTGTCTGTACTAACGGAGAGAAGGGTGTCTGTACTAACGGCGGGTTGGGTGTCTGTACTGACGGAGAGAAGGGTGTCTGTACTAACAGAGAGAAGGGTGTCTGGACGAACGGAGGGTTGGGTGTCTGTACTGACGGAGAGAAGGGTGTCTGTACTAACGGAGAGAAGGGTGCCTGTACTATTGGAGAGAAGGGTGTCTGTATGAATGAAGAGAAGGGTGTCGGTTCTAACGGAGAGAAGGGTGTCTGTGCTAATGGAGAGAAGGGTGTCTGTACTAACAGAGAGAAGGGTGTCTGTACTAACAGAGAGAAGGGTGTCTGGACTAACGGAGGGTTGGGTGTCTGTACTGACGGAGAGAAGGGTGTCTGTACGAACAGAGAGAAGTGTGTCTGGACTAACGGAGGGTTGGGTGTCTGTACTGACGGAGAGAAGGGTGTATGTACTAACGGAGAGAAGGGTGCCTGTACTATTGGAGAGAAGGGTGTCTGTATGAATGAAGAGAAGGGTGTCGGTTCTAACGGAGAGAAGGGTGTCTGTACTAATGGAGAGAAAGGTGTCTGTACTAACAGAGAGACGGGTGTCTGTACTAACGGAGAGAAGGGTGTCTGCACTAACGGAGAGAAGGGTGTCTGTACTAATGGAGAGAAGGGTGTCTGTACTAACGGAGAGAAGGGTGTCTGTACTAATGGAGAGAAGGATGTCTGTACTAACGGAGAGAAAGGTGTCTGTATGAATGGAGAGAAGGGTGTCTGTACTAACGGAGAGAAGGGTGTCTGTACTAATGGAGAGAAGGGTGTCTGTACTAACGGAGAGATGGGTGTCTGTACTAACGGAGAGAAGGGTGTCTGTACTAACGGAGAGAAGGGTGTCTGTACTAATGGAGAGAAGGGTGTCTGTACTAACGGAGAGAAGGGTGTCTGTACTAACGGAGAGATGGGTGTCTGCACTAATGGAGAGAAGGGTGTCTGTACTAACGGAGAGAAGGGTGTCTGTACTAACGGAGAGAAGGGTGTCTGTACTAACGGAGAGAAGGGTGTCTGTACTAATGGAGAGAAGGATGTCTGTACTAATGGAGAGAAGGATGTCTGTACTAACGGAGAGAAGGGTGTCTGTACTAACGGAGAGAAGGATGTCTGTACTAATGGAGAGAAGGATGTCTGTACTAACGGAGAGAAGGGTGTCTGTACTAACGGAGAGAAGGATGTCTGTACTAATGCAGAGAAGGATGTCTGTACTAACGGAGAGAAGGGTGTCTGTACTAACGGAGAGAAGGGTGTCTGTACTAACGGAGAGATGGGTGTCTGTACTAACAGAGAGAAGGGTGTCTGTACTAACGGAGAGAAGGGTGTCTGTACTAACAGAGAGAAGGGTGTCTGTACTAACAGAGAGTTGGGTGTCTGTACTAACGGAGCGAAGGGTGTCTGTACTAACGGAGAAAAGGATGTCTGTAGGAACGGAGTGAAGGGTGTCTGTACTAACGGAGAGAAGGGTGTCTGTACTAACGGAGAGAAGGGTGTCTGTACTAATGGAGAGAAGGATGTCTGTACTAACGGAGAGAAAGGTGTCTGTATGAATGGAGAGAAGGGTGTCTGTACTAACGGAGAGAAGGGTGTCTGTACTAATGGAGAGAAGGGTGTCTGTACTAACGGAGAGATGGGTGTCTGTACTAACGGAGAGAAGGGTGTCTGTACTAACAGAGAGAAGGGTGTCTGGACTAACGGAGAGAAGGGTGTCTGTACTAACGGAGAGAAGGGTGTCTGTACTAACAGAGGGAAGGGTGTCTGTACTAACGGAGAGAAGGGAGTCTGTGTGAATGGAGAGAAGGGTGTCTGTACTAACGGAGAGAAGGGTGCCTGTACTATTGGAGAGAAGGGTGTCTGTATGAATGAAGAGAAGGGTGTCTGTATGAATGGAGAGAAGGGTGTCTGTACTAACGGAGAGAAGGGTGTCTGTACTAACGGAGAGAAGGGTGTCTGTATGAATGGAGAGAAGGGTGTCTGTACTGACGGAGAGAAGGGTGTCTGTACTAACAGAGAGGAGGGTGTCTGTACGAACGGAGAGAAGGGTGTCTGTCCTAACGGAGAGAAGGCTGTCTGTACTAACGGAGAGAAGGGTGTCTGTATGAATGGAGAGAAGGGTGTCTGTACTGACGGAGAGAAGGGTGTCTGTACTAACAGAGAGGAGGGTGTCTGTACTATCGGAGAGAAGGGTGTCTGTATGAATGGAGAGAAGGGTGTCTTTACTAACGGAGAGAAGGGTGTCTGTACTATCGGAGAGAAGGGTGTCTGTACTAACAGAGAGTAGGGTGTCTGTACTAACGGAGAGAAGGGTGTCTGTACTATCGGAGAGAAGGGTGTCTGTACTGACGGAGAGAAGGGTGTCTGTACTAACGGAGAGAAGGGTGTCTGTACTAACAGAGAGTAGGGTGTCTGTACTAACGGAGAGAAGGGTGTCTGTACTAACGGAGAGAAGGGTGTCTGTACTAACGGAGTGAAGGGTGTCTGTACTAACGGAGAGAAGGGTGTCTGTACTATCGGAGAGAAGGATGTCTGTACTAACGGAGAGAAGGATGTCTGTACGAACAGAGAAAAGGATGTCTGTAGGAACGGAGTGACGGGTGTCTGTACGAACGGAGAGAAGGGTGTCTGTACGAATGGAGAGAAGGTGTCTGTACTAACAGAGGAAAGGATGTCTGTAGGAACGGAGTGAAGGGTGTTTATACGAACAGACAGAAGGGCATCTGTACGAATGGAGAGACGGGTGTCTGTACTAACGGAGAGAAGGGTGTCTGTACTAACGGAGGGAAGGGTGTCTGTACTGACGGAGAGAAGGGTGTCTGTACAAATGGATAGAAGGGTGTCTGTCCTAACGGATTGAAGGGTGTCTGTACTAACGGATTGAAGTGTGTTTGTACGAACGGAGAGAAGGATGTCTGTACTAACGGAGAGAAGGGTGTCTGTACTATCGGAGAGAAGGAAGTCTGTACTAACAGACAGACGGGTGTCTGTACGAACGGAGAGAAGGGTGTCTGTACTAACGGAGGGAAGGGTGTCTGTACTGACGGAGAGAAGGATGTCTGTACAAATGGATAGAAGGGTGTCTGTCCTAACGGATTGAAGGGTGTCTGTACTAACGGAGAGGATGGTGTCTGTACTAACAGAGAGAAGGGTGTCTGTACTAACGGAGAGAAGGGAGTCTGTGTGAATGGAGAGAAGGGTGTCTGTACTAACGGAGAGAAGGGTGCCTGTACTATTGGAGAGAAGGGTGTCTGTATGAATGAAGAGAAGGGTGTCTGTATGAATGGAGAGAAGGGTGTCTGTACTAACGGAGAGAAGGGTGTCTGTACTAACGGAGAGAAGGGTGTCTGTATGAATGGAGAGAAGGGTGTCTGTACTGACGGAGAGAAGGGTGTCTGTACTAACAGAGAGGAGGGTGTCTGTACGAACGGAGAGAAGGGTGTCTGTCCTAACGGAGAGAAGGCTGTCTGTACTAACGGAGAGAAGGGTGTCTGTATGAATGGAGAGAAGGGTGTCTGTACTGACGGAGAGAAGGGTGTCTGTACTAACAGAGAGGAGGGTGTCTGTACTATCGGAGAGAAGGGTGTCTGTATGAATGGAGAGAAGGGTGTCTTTACTAACGGAGAGAAGGGTGTCTGTACTATCGGAGAGAAGGGTGTCTGTACTAACAGAGAGTAGGGTGTCTGTACTAACGGAGAGAAGGGTGTCTGTACTATCGGAGAGAAGGGTGTCTGTACTGACAGAGAGAAGGGTGTCTGTACTAACGGAGAGAAGGGTGTCTGTACTAACAGAGAGTAGGGTGTCTGTACTAACGGAGAGAAGGGTGTCTGTACTAACGGAGAGAAGGGTGTCTGTACTAACGGAGTGAAGGGTGTCTGTACTAACGGAGAGAAGGGTGTCTGTACTATCGGAGAGAAGGATGTCTGTACTAACGGAGAGAAGGATGTCTGTACGAACAGAGAAAAGGATGTCTGTAGGAACGGAGTGACGGGTGTCTGTACGAACGGAGAGAAGGGTGTCTGTACGAATGGAGAGAAGGTGTCTGTACTAACAGAGGAAAGGATGTCTGTAGGAACGGAGTGAAGGGTGTTTATACGAACAGACAGAAGGGCGTCTGTACGAATGGAGAGACGGGTGTCTGTACTAACGGAGAGAAGGGTGTCTGTACTAACGGAGGGAAGGGTGTCTGTACTGACGGAGAGAAGGGTGTCTGTACAAATGGATAGAAGGGTGTCTGTCCTAACGGATTGAAGGGTGTCTGTACTAACGGATTGAAGTGTGTTTGTACGAACGGAGAGAAGGATGTCTGTACTAACGGAGAGAAGGGTGTCTGTACTATCGGAGAGAAGGAAGTCTGTACTAACAGACAGACGGGTGTCTGTACGAACGGAGAGAAGGGTGTCTGTACTAACGGAGGGAAGGGTGTCTGTACTGACGGAGAGAAGGATGTCTGTACAAATGGATAGAAGGGTGTCTGTCCTAACGGATTGAAGGGTGTCTGTACTAACGGAGAGGATGGTGTCTGTACTAACAGAGAGAAGGGTGTCTGTACTAACGGAGAGAAGGGTGTCTGTACTAACGGAGAGAAGGGTGTCTGTAC
This sequence comes from Mustelus asterias, assembly GCF_964213995.1. Classification (NCBI taxonomy): domain Eukaryota; kingdom Metazoa; phylum Chordata; class Chondrichthyes; order Carcharhiniformes; family Triakidae; genus Mustelus; species Mustelus asterias. The sequence continues at coordinate 125,750,124 of NC_135805.1, read as the reverse complement.
TAACAGAGAGAAGGGTGTCTGTACTAACGGAGAGAAGGGTGTCTGGACTAACGGAGAGAAGGGTGTCTGTACTAACGGAGAGAAGGGTGTCTGTACTAACAGAGGGAAGGGTGTCTGTACTAACGGAGAGAAGGGTGTCTGTACTAACGGCGGGTTGGGTGTCTGTACTGACGGAGAGAAGGGTGTCTGTACTAACAGAGAGAAGGGTGTCTGGACGAACGGAGGGTTGGGTGTCTGTACTGACGGAGAGAAGGGTGTCTGTACTAACGGAGAGAAGGGTGCCTGTACTATTGGAGAGAAGGGTGTCTGTATGAATGAAGAGAAGGGTGTCGGTTCTAACGGAGAGAAGGGTGTCTGTGCTAATGGAGAGAAGGGTGTCTGTACTAACAGAGAGAAGGGTGTCTGTACTAACAGAGAGAAGGGTGTCTGGACTAACGGAGGGTTGGGTGTCTGTACTGACGGAGAGAAGGGTGTCTGTACGAACAGAGAGAAGTGTGTCTGGACTAACGGAGGGTTGGGTGTCTGTACTGACGGAGAGAAGGGTGTATGTACTAACGGAGAGAAGGGTGCCTGTACTATTGGAGAGAAGGGTGTCTGTATGAATGAAGAGAAGGGTGTCGGTTCTAACGGAGAGAAGGGTGTCTGTACTAATGGAGAGAAAGGTGTCTGTACTAACAGAGAGACGGGTGTCTGTACTAACGGAGAGAAGGGTGTCTGCACTAACGGAGAGAAGGGTGTCTGTACTAATGGAGAGAAGGGTGTCTGTACTAACGGAGAGAAGGGTGTCTGTACTAATGGAGAGAAGGATGTCTGTACTAACGGAGAGAAAGGTGTCTGTATGAATGGAGAGAAGGGTGTCTGTACTAACGGAGAGAAGGGTGTCTGTACTAATGGAGAGAAGGGTGTCTGTACTAACGGAGAGATGGGTGTCTGTACTAACGGAGAGAAGGGTGTCTGTACTAACGGAGAGAAGGGTGTCTGTACTAATGGAGAGAAGGGTGTCTGTACTAACGGAGAGAAGGGTGTCTGTACTAACAGAGAGAAGGGTGTCTGTACTAACAGAGAGTTGGGTGTCTGTACTAACGGAGCGAAGGGTGTCTGTACTAACGGAGAAAAGGATGTCTGTAGGAACGGAGTGAAGGGTGTCTGTACTAACGGAGAGAAGGGTGTCTGTACTAACGGAGAGAAGGGTGTCTGTACTAATGGAGAGAAGGATGTCTGTACTAACGGAGAGAAAGGTGTCTGTATGAATGGAGAGAAGGGTGTCTGTACTAACGGAGAGAAGGGTGTCTGTACTAATGGAGAGAAGGGTGTCTGTACTAACGGAGAGATGGGTGTCTGTACTAACGGAGAGAAGGGTGTCTGTACTAACAGAGAGAAGGGTGTCTGGACTAACGGAGAGAAGGGTGTCTGTACTAACGGAGAGAAGGGTGTCTGTACTAACAGAGGGAAGGGTGTCTGTACTAACGGAGAGAAGGGAGTCTGTGTGAATGGAGAGAAGGGTGTCTGTACTAACGGAGAGAAGGGTGCCTGTACTATTGGAGAGAAGGGTGTCTGTATGAATGAAGAGAAGGGTGTCTGTATGAATGGAGAGAAGGGTGTCTGTACTAACGGAGAGAAGGGTGTCTGTACTAACGGAGAGAAGGGTGTCTGTATGAATGGAGAGAAGGGTGTCTGTACTGACGGAGAGAAGGGTGTCTGTACTAACAGAGAGGAGGGTGTCTGTACGAACGGAGAGAAGGGTGTCTGTCCTAACGGAGAGAAGGCTGTCTGTACTAACGGAGAGAAGGGTGTCTGTATGAATGGAGAGAAGGGTGTCTGTACTGACGGAGAGAAGGGTGTCTGTACTAACAGAGAGGAGGGTGTCTGTACTATCGGAGAGAAGGGTGTCTGTATGAATGGAGAGAAGGGTGTCTTTACTAACGGAGAGAAGGGTGTCTGTACTATCGGAGAGAAGGGTGTCTGTACTAACAGAGAGTAGGGTGTCTGTACTAACGGAGAGAAGGGTGTCTGTACTATCGGAGAGAAGGGTGTCTGTACTGACGGAGAGAAGGGTGTCTGTACTAACGGAGAGAAGGGTGTCTGTACTAACAGAGAGTAGGGTGTCTGTACTAACGGAGAGAAGGGTGTCTGTACTAACGGAGAGAAGGGTGTCTGTACTAACGGAGTGAAGGGTGTCTGTACTAACGGAGAGAAGGGTGTCTGTACTATCGGAGAGAAGGATGTCTGTACTAACGGAGAGAAGGATGTCTGTACGAACAGAGAAAAGGATGTCTGTAGGAACGGAGTGACGGGTGTCTGTACGAACGGAGAGAAGGGTGTCTGTACGAATGGAGAGAAGGTGTCTGTACTAACAGAGGAAAGGATGTCTGTAGGAACGGAGTGAAGGGTGTTTATACGAACAGACAGAAGGGCATCTGTACGAATGGAGAGACGGGTGTCTGTACTAACGGAGAGAAGGGTGTCTGTACTAACGGAGGGAAGGGTGTCTGTACTGACGGAGAGAAGGGTGTCTGTACAAATGGATAGAAGGGTGTCTGTCCTAACGGATTGAAGGGTGTCTGTACTAACGGATTGAAGTGTGTTTGTACGAACGGAGAGAAGGATGTCTGTACTAACGGAGAGAAGGGTGTCTGTACTATCGGAGAGAAGGAAGTCTGTACTAACAGACAGACGGGTGTCTGTACGAACGGAGAGAAGGGTGTCTGTACTAACGGAGGGAAGGGTGTCTGTACTGACGGAGAGAAGGATGTCTGTACAAATGGATAGAAGGGTGTCTGTCCTAACGGATTGAAGGGTGTCTGTACTAACGGAGAGGATGGTGTCTGTACTAACAGAGAGAAGGGTGTCTGTACTAACGGAGAGAAGGGTGTCTGTACTAACGGAGAGAAGGGTGTCTGTACTAACAGAGAGAAGGGTGTCTGTACTAACGGAGAGAAGGGTGTCTGGACTAACGGAGAGAAGGGTGTCTGTACTAACGGAGAGAAGGGTGTCTGTACTAACAGAGGGAAGGGTGTCTGTACTAACGGAGAGAAGGGTGTCTGTACTAACGGCGGGTTGGGTGTCTGTACTGACGGAGAGAAGGGTGTCTGTACTAACAGAGAGAAGGGTGTCTGGACGAACGGAGGGTTGGGTGTCTGTACTGACGGAGAGAAGGGTGTCTGTACTAACGGAGAGAAGGGTGCCTGTACTATTGGAGAGAAGGGTGTCTGTATGAATGAAGAGAAGGGTGTCGGTTCTAACGGAGAGAAGGGTGTCTGTGCTAATGGAGAGAAGGGTGTCTGTACTAACAGAGAGAAGGGTGTCTGTACTAACAGAGAGAAGGGTGTCTGGACTAACGGAGGGTTGGGTGTCTGTACTGACGGAGAGAAGGGTGTCTGTACGAACAGAGAGAAGTGTGTCTGGACTAACGGAGGGTTGGGTGTCTGTACTGACGGAGAGAAGGGTGTATGTACTAACGGAGAGAAGGGTGCCTGTACTATTGGAGAGAAGGGTGTCTGTATGAATGAAGAGAAGGGTGTCGGTTCTAACGGAGAGAAGGGTGTCTGTACTAATGGAGAGAAAGGTGTCTGTACTAACAGAGAGACGGGTGTCTGTACTAACGGAGAGAAGGGTGTCTGCACTAACGGAGAGAAGGGTGTCTGTACTAATGGAGAGAAGGGTGTCTGTACTAACGGAGAGAAGGGTGTCTGTACTAATGGAGAGAAGGATGTCTGTACTAACGGAGAGAAAGGTGTCTGTATGAATGGAGAGAAGGGTGTCTGTACTAACGGAGAGAAGGGTGTCTGTACTAATGGAGAGAAGGGTGTCTGTACTAACGGAGAGATGGGTGTCTGTACTAACGGAGAGAAGGGTGTCTGTACTAACGGAGAGAAGGGTGTCTGTACTAATGGAGAGAAGGGTGTCTGTACTAACGGAGAGAAGGGTGTCTGTACTAACGGAGAGATGGGTGTCTGCACTAATGGAGAGAAGGGTGTCTGTACTAACGGAGAGAAGGGTGTCTGTACTAACGGAGAGAAGGGTGTCTGTACTAACGGAGAGAAGGGTGTCTGTACTAATGGAGAGAAGGATGTCTGTACTAATGGAGAGAAGGATGTCTGTACTAACGGAGAGAAGGGTGTCTGTACTAACGGAGAGAAGGATGTCTGTACTAATGGAGAGAAGGATGTCTGTACTAACGGAGAGAAGGGTGTCTGTACTAACGGAGAGAAGGATGTCTGTACTAATGCAGAGAAGGATGTCTGTACTAACGGAGAGAAGGGTGTCCGTACTAACGGAGAGAAGGGTGTCTGTACTAACGGAGAGATGGGTGTCTGTACTAACAGAGAGAAGGGTGTCTGTACTAACGGAGAGAAGGGTGTCTGTACTAACAGAGAGAAGGGTGTCTGTACTAACAGAGAGTAGGGTGTCTGTACTAACGGAGCGAAGGGTGTCTGTACTAACGGAGAAAAGGATGTCTGTAGGAACGGAGTGAAGGGTGTCTGTACTAACGGAGAGAAGGGTGTCTGTACTAACGGAGAGAAGGGTGTCTGTACTAATGGAGAGAAGGATGTCTGTACTAACGGAGAGAAAGGTGTCTGTATGAATGGAGAGAAGGGTGTCTGTACTAACGGAGAGAAGGGTGTCTGTACTAATGGAGAGAAGGGTGTCTGTACTAACGGAGAGATGGGTGTCTGTACTAACGGAGAGAAGGGTGTCTGTACTAACAGAGAGAAGGGTGTCTGGACTAACGGAGAGAAGGGTGTCTGTACTAACGGAGAGAAGGGTGTCTGTACTAACAGAGGGAAGGGTGTCTGTACTAACGGAGAGAAGGGTGTCTGTACTAACGGCGGGTTGGGTGTCTGTACTGACGGAGAGAAGGGTGTCTGTACTAATGGAGAGAAGGGTGTCTGTACTAACAGAGAGAAGGGTGTCTGGACGAACGGAGGGTTGGGTGTCTGTACTGACGGAGAGAAGGGTGTCTGTACTAACGGAGAGAAGGGTGCCTGTACTATTGGAGAGAAGGGTGTCTGTATGAATGAAGAGAAGGGTGTCGGTTCTAACGGAGAGAAGGGTGTCTGTACTAATGGAGAGAAGGGTGTCTGTACTAACAGAGAGAAGGGTGTCTGTACTAACAGAGAGAAGGGTGTCTGGACTAACGGAGGGTTGGGTGTCTGTACTGACGGAGAGAAGGGTGTCTGTACGAACAGAGCGAAGTGTGTCTGGACTAACGGAGGGTTGGGTGTCTGTACTGACGGAGAGAAGGGTGTATGTACTAACGGAGAGAAGGGTGCCTGTACTATTGGAGAGAAGGGTGTCTGTATGAATGAAGAGAAGGGTGTCGGTTCTAACGGAGAGAAGGGTGTCTGTACTAATGGAGAGAAGGGTGTCTGTACTAACAGAGAGACGGGTGTCTGTACTAACGGAGAGAAGGGTGTCTGCACTAACGGAGAGAAGGGTGTCTGTACTAATGGAGAGAAGGGTGTCTGTACTAATGGAGAGAAGGGTGTCTGTACTAATGGAGAGAAGGATGTCTGTACTAACGGAGAGAAAGGTGTCTGTATGAATGGAGAGAAGGGTGTCTGTACTAACGGAGAGAAGGGTGTCTGTACTAATGGAGAGAAGGGTGTCTGTACTAACGGAGAGATGGGTGTCTGTACTAATGGAGAGAAGGGTGTCTGTACTAACGGAGAGAAGGGTGTCTGTACTAATGGAGAGAAGGGTGTCTGTACTAACGGGGAGATGGGTGTCTGCACTAATGGAGAGAAGGGTGTCTGTACTAACGGAGAGAAGGGTGTCTGTACTAACGGAGAGAAGGGTGTCTGTACTAACGGAGAGAAGGGTGTCTGTACTAATGGAGAGAAGGATGTCTGTACTAATGGAGAGAAGGATGTCTGTACTAATGGAGAGAAGGGTGTCTGTACTAACGGAGAGAAGGATGTCTGTACTAATGGAGAGAAGGATGTCTGTACTAACGGAGAGAAGGGTGTCTGTACTAACGGAGAGAAGGATGTCTGTACTAATGCAGAGAAGGATGTCTGTCCTAACGGAGAGAAGGGTGTCTGTACTAACGGAGAGAAGGGTGTCTGTACTAACGGAGAGATGGGTGTCTGTACTAACAGAGAGAAGGGTGTCTGTACTAACGGAGAGAAGGGTGTCTGTACTAACAGAGAGAAGGGTGTCTGTACTAACAGAGAGTAGGGTGTCTGTACTAACGGAGCGAAGGGTGTCTGTACTAACGGAGAAAAGGATGTCTGTAGGAACGGAGTGAAGGGTGTCTGTACTAATGGGGAGAAGGATGTCTGTACTAACAGTGAGAAGGGTGTCTGTACTAATGGAGAGAAGGGTGTATGTATGAATGGAGGGAAGGGTGTCTGTACTAACGGAGAGAAGGGTGTCTGTACTAATGGAGAGAAGGGTGTCTGTATGAATGGAGAGAAGGGTGTCTGTACTAACGGAGAGAAGGGTGTCTGAACTAACGGACAGAAGGGTGTTTTTACTAATGGAGAGAAGGGTGTCTGTACAAATGGAGAGCAGGATGTCTATACTAACAGAGAGAAGGGTGTCTGTACTCATGGAGAGAAGGGTGTCTGTACTAATGGAGAGAAGGGTGTCTGTACTCATGGAGAGAAGGGTGTCTGTATGAATGGAGAGAAGTGTGTCTGTACTAATGGAGAGAAGGATGTCTGTACGAATGGAGAGAAGGGTGTCTGTACTAACAGAGAGTAGGGTGTCTGTACTAACGGAGAGAAGGGTGTCTGTACTAATTGAGAGAAGGATGTCTGTACTAACAGAGAGTAGGGTGTCTGTACTAACAGAGAGTAGGGTGTCTGTACTAACAGAGAGTAGGGTGTCTGTACTAACGGAGAGAAGGGTGTCTGTACTAACGGAGCGAAGGGTGTCTGTACTATCGGAGAGAAGGGTGTCTATACTAACAGAGAGAAGGGTGTCTGTACTAACAGAGAGAACGGTGTCTGTACTAACGGAGAGAAGGGTGTCTGTACTAATGGAGAGAAGGGTGTCTGTACTAATGGAGAGAAGGATGTCTGTACGAATGGAGAGAAGGGTGTCTCTACTAACAGAGAAAGGGTGTCTGTACTAACGGAGAGAAGGGTGTCTGTACTAACAGAGAGAAGGGTGTCTGTACTAACAGAGAGTAGGGTGTCTGTACTAACGGAGAGAAGGGTGTCTGTACTATCGGAGAGAAGGGTGTCTGTACTAACAGAGAGAAGGGTGTCTGTACGAATGGAGAGAAAGGTGTCTGTACTAACAGAGAGAAGGGTGTCTGTACTAACGGAGCGAAGGGTGTCTGTACTATCAGAGAGAAGGGTGTCTGTACTGACAGAGAGAAGGGTGTCTGTACTAACGGAGAGAAGGGTGTCTGTACTAACGGAGCGAAGGGTCTCTGTACTATCGGAGAGAAGGATGTCTGTACTAACGGAGAGAAGGATGTCTGTACGATTGGAGAGAAGGGTGTCTGTACTAACAGAGAAAAGGATGTCTGTAGGAACGGAGTGAAGGGTGTCTGTACGAACGGAGAGAAGGGTGTCTGTCCTAACAGAGTGAAGGGTGTCTGTACTAACAGAGAAAAGGATGTCTGTAGGAACGGAGAGAATGGTGTCTGTACTAACGGAGTGAAGGGTGTCTGTACTAACGGAGTGAAGGGTGTCTGTAGTAACGGAGTGAAGGGTGTCATAACTAACAGGGAGAAGGGTGTCTGTACGAACGGAGAGAAGGGTGTCATAACTAACAGGGAGAAGGGTGTCTGTACTAACGGAGAGAAGGCTGTCTGTACTAACAGAGAGAAGGCTGTCTGTACTAACGGAGAGAAGGGAGTCTGCACTAATGGAGAGAAGGGTGTCTGTATGAATGGAGAGAAGGGTGTCTGTACTAACTGAGAAAAGGGTGTCTGTACTATTGGAGGGAAGGGTGTCTGTACTAATGAAGAGAAGGGTGTCGGTTCTAACGGAGAGAAGGGTCTCTGTACTAACGGAGAGAAGGGTGTCTGTACTCATGGAGAGAAGGGTGTCTGTACTAATGGAGAGAAGGGTGTCTGTACTCATGGAGAGAAGGGTGTCTGTATGAATGGAGAGAAGTGTGTCTGTACTAATGGAGAGAAGGATGTCTGTACGAATGGAGAGAAGGGTGTCTGTACTAACAGAGAGTAGGGTGTCTGTACTAACGGAGAGAAGGGTGTCTGTACTAATTGAGAGAAGGATGTCTGTACGAATGGAGAGAAGGGTGTCTGTACTAACAGAGAGTAGGGTGTCTGTACTAACAGAGAGTAGGGTGTCTGTACTAACGGAGAGAAGGGTGTCTGTACTAACGGAGCGAAGGGTGTCTGTACTATCGGAGAGAAGGGTGTCTGTACTAACAGAGAGAAGGGTGTCTGTACTAACAGAGAGAACGGTGTCTGTACTAACGGAGAGAAGGGTGTCTGTACTAACGGAGAGAAGGGTGTCTGTACTAATGGAGAGAAGGATGTCTGTACGAATGGAGAGAAGGGTGTCTCTACTAACAGAGAAAGGGTGTCTGTACTAACGGAGAGAAGGGTGTCTGTACTAACAGAGAGAAGGGTGTCTGTACTAACAGAGAGTAGGGTGTCTGTACTAACGGAGAGAAGGGTGTCTGTACTATCGGAGAGAAGGGTGTCTGTACTAACAGAGAGAAGGGTGTCTGTACGAATGGAGAGAAAGGTGTCTGTACTAACAGAGAGAAGGGTGTCTGTACTAACGGAGCGAAGGGTGTCTGTACTATCAGAGAGAAGGGTGTCTGTACTGACAGAGAGAAGGGTGTCTGTACTAACGGAGAGAAGGGTGTCTGTACTAACGGAGCGAAGGGTCTCTGTACTATCGGAGAGAAGGATGTCTGTACTAACGGAGAGAAGGATGTCTGTACGATTGGAGAGAAGGGTGTCTGTACTAACAGAGAAAAGGATGTCTGTAGGAACGGAGTGAAGGGTGTCTGTACGAACGGAGAGAAGGGTGTCTGTCCCAACAGAGTGAAGGGTGTCTGTACTAACAGAGAAAAGGATGTCTGTAGGAACGGAGAGAATGGTGTCTGTACTAACGGAGTGAAGGGTGTCTGTACTAACGGAGTGAAGGGTGTCTGTAGTAACGGAGTGAAGGGTGTCATAACTAACAGGGAGAAGGGTGTCTGTACGAACGGAGAGAAGGGTGTCATAACTAACAGGGAGAAGGGTGTCTGTACTAACGGAGAGAAGGCTGTCTGTACTAACAGAGAGAAGGCTGTCTGTACTAACGGAGAGAAGGGAGTCTGCACTAATGGAGAGAAGGGTGTCTGTATGAATGGAGAGAAGGGTGTCTGTACTAACGGAGAAAAGGGTGTCTGTACTATTGGAGGGAAGGGTGTCTGTACTAATGAAGAGAAGGGTGTCGGTTCTAACGGAGAGAAGGGTCTCTGTACTAACGGAGAGAAGGGTGTCTGTGCTAACGGAGAGAAGGGTGTCTGTACTAACGGAGAGAAGGGTGTCTGTACTAACGGAGAGAAGGATGTCTGTACTAACGGAGAGAAGGGTGTCTGTATGAAGGAAGAGAAGGGTGTCGGTACTAATGGAGAGAAGGGTGTCTGTACTAACGGAGAGATGGGTGTCTGTACTAACAGAGAGAAGGGTGTCTTTACTAACGGAGAGTAGGGTGTCTGTACTAACGGAGAGAAGGGTGTCTGTCCAAACGGCGAGAAGGATGACTGTATGAATGGAGAGAAGAGTGTTTGTACGAACAGACAGAAGGGTGTCTGCACTAACGGAGAGAAGGGTGTCTGTACTATCGGAGAGAAGGATGTCTGTACTAACGGAGGGAAGGATGTCTGCACGAATGGAGAGAAGGGTGTTTGTACTAACAGACAGAAGGGTGTCTGTACTATCGGAGGGACGGGTGTCTGTACAGACGGAGAGAAGGGTGTCTGTACAAATGGAGAGAAGGGTGTCTGTATGAATGGAGAGAAGTGTGTCTGTACTAATGGAGAGAAGGGTGTCTGTACTAATGGAGAGAAGGGTGTCTGTACTATCGGAGGGAAGGGTGTCTTTACTAATGGAGAGAAGGGTGTCTGAAATAACGGAGAGAAGGGTGTCTGTACTATCGGCGAGAAGGATGTCTGTACTAACGGAGGGAAGGATGTCTGCACGAATGGAGAGAAGGGTGTTTGTACTAACAGACAGAAGGGTGTCTGTACTAACGGAGAGAAGGGTGTCTGTACTATCGGAGAGAAGGATGTCTGTACTAACGGAGAGAAGGATGTCTGTACGAATGGAGAGACGGGTGTCTGTACTAACGGAGAGAAGGGTGTCATAACTAACAGGGAGAAGGGTGTCTGTACTAACGGAGGGAAGGGTGTCTGTACGGACGGAGAGAAGGGTGTCTGTACTTACGGAGAGAAGGGTGTCTGTACTAACGGAGTGAAGGGTGTCATAACTAACAGGGAGAAGGGTGTCTGTACGAACGGAGGGAAGGGTGTCTGTCCAGACGGAGAGAAGGGTGTCTGTACAAATGGAGAGAAGGGTGTCTGTATGAATGGAGCGAAGTGTGTCTGTACTAATGGAGAGAAGGGTGTCTGTACTAATGGAGAGAAGGGCGTCTGTACTATCGGAGGGAAGGGTGTCTGTACTAATGGAGAGAAGGGTGTCTGAACTAACGGAGGGAAGTGTGTCTGTACTAATGGAGAGAAGTGTGTCTGTACTAATGGAGAGAAGGGTGTCTGTACTAATGGAGAGAAGGATGTCTGTACTAATGGAGAGAAGGATGTCTGTACTAACGGAGAGAAGGATGTCTGTACTAATGCAGAGAAGGATGTCTGTACTAACGGAGAGAAGGGTGTCTGTACTAACGGAGAGAAGGGTGTCTGTACTAACGGAGAGATGGGTGTCTGTACTAACAGAGAGAAGGGTGTCTGTACTAACGGAGAGAAGGGTGTCTGTACTAACAGAGAGAAGGGTGTCTGTACTAACAGAGAGTAGGGTGTCTGTACTAACGGAGCGAAGGGTGTCTGTACTAACGGAGAAAAGGATGTCTGTAGGAACGGAGTGAAGGGTGTCTGTACTAACGGAGAGAAGGGTGTCTGTACTAACGGAGAGATGGGTGTCTGTACTAATGGAGAGAAGGATGTCTGTACTAACGCAGAGAAAGGTGTCTGTATGAATGAAGAGAAGGGTGTCTGTACTAACGGAGAGAAGGGTGTCTGTACTAATGGAGAGAAGGGTGTCTGTACTAACGGAGTGAAGGGTGTCATAACTAACAGGGAGAAGGGTGTCTGTACGAACGGAGGGAAGGGTGTCTGTCCAGACGGAGAGAAGGGTGTCTGTACAAATGGAGAGAAGGGTGTCTGTATGAATGGAGCGAAGTGTGTCTGTACTAATGGAGAGAAGGGTGTCTGTACTAATGGAGAGAAGGGCGTCTGTACTATCGGAGGGAAGGGTGTCTGTACTAATGGAGAGAAGGGTGTCTGAACTAACGGAGGGAAGTGTGTCTGTACTAATGGAGAGAAGTGTGTCTGTACTAATGGAGAGAAGGGTGTCTGTACTAATGGAGAGAAGGATGTCTGTACTAATGGAGAGAAGGATGTCTGTACTAACGGAGAGAAGGGTGTCTGTACTAACGGAGAGAAGGATGTCTGTACTAATGCAGAGAAGGATGTCTGTACTAACGGAGAGAAGGGTGTCTGTACTAACGGAGAGAAGGGTGTCTGTACTAACGGAGAGATGGGTGTCTGTACTAACAGAGAGAAGGGTGTCTGTACTAACGGAGAGAAGGGTGTCTGTACTAACAGAGAGAAGGGTGTCTGTACTAACAGAGAGTAGGGTGTCTGTACTAACGGAGCGAAGGGTGTCTGTACTAACGGAGAAAAGGATGTCTGTAGGAACGGAGTGAAGGGTGTCTGTACTAACGGAGAGAAGGGTGTCTGTACTAACGGAGAGATGGGTGTCTGTACTAATGGAGAGAAGGATGTCTGTACTAACGGAGAGAAAGGTGTCTGTATGAATGAAGAGAAGGGTGTCTGTACTAACGGAGAGAAGGGTGTCTGTACTAATGGAGAGAAGGGTGTCTGTACTAACGGAGAGATGGGTGTCTGTACTAATGGAGAGAAGGGTGTCTGTACTAACGGAGAGAAGGGTGTCTGTACTAATGGAGAGAAGGGTGTCTGTACTAACGGAGAGAAGGGTGTCTGTACTAACGGAGGGAAGTGTGTCTGTACTAATGGAGAGAAGTGTGTCTGTACTAATGGAGAGAAGGGTGTCTGTACTAACGGAGAGAAGGATGTCTGTACTAATGGAGAGAAGGATGTCTGTACTAACGGAGAGAAGGGTGTCTGTACTAACGGAGAGAAGGATGTCTGTACTAACGGAGAGAAGGGTGTCTGTATGAAGGAAGAGAAGGGTGTCGGTACTAATGGAGAGAAGGGTGTCTGTACTAACGGAGAGATGGGTGTCTGTACTAACAGAGAGAAGGGTGTCTTTACTAACGGAGAGTAGGGTGTCTGTACTAACGGAGAGAAGGGTGTCTGTCCAAACGGCGAGAAGGATGACTGTATGAATGGAGAGAAGAGTGTTTGTACGAACAGACAGAAGGGTGTCTGCACTAACGGAGAGAAGGGTGTCTGTACTATCGGAGAGAAGGATGTCTGTACTAACGGAGGGAAGGATGTCTGCACGAATGGAGAGAAGGGTGTTTGTACTAACAGACAGAAGGGTGTCTGTACTATCGGAGGGACGGGTGTCTGTACAGACGGAGAGAAGGGTGTCTGTACAAATGGAGAGAAGGGTGTCTGTATGAATGGAGAGAAGTGTGTCTGTACTAATGGAGAGAAGGGTGTCTGTACTAATGGAGAGAAGGGTGTCTGTACTATCGGAGGGAAGGGTGTCTTTACTAATGGAGAGAAGGGTGTCTGAAATAACGGAGAGAAGGGTGTCTGTACTATCGGCGAGAAGGATGTCTGTACTAACGGAGGGAAGGATGTCTGCACGAATGGAGAGAAGGGTGTTTGTACTAACAGACAGAAGGGTGTCTGTACTAACGGAGAGAAGGGTGTCTGTACTATCGGAGAGAAGGATGTCTGTACTAACGGAGAGAAGGATGTCTGTACGAATGGAGAGACGGGTGTCTGTACTAACGGAGAGAAGGGTGTCATAACTAACAGGGAGAAGGGTGTCTGTACTAACGGAGGGAAGGGTGTCTGTACGGACGGAGAGAAGGGTGTCTGTACTTACGGAGAGAAGGGTGTCTGTACTAACGGAGTGAAGGGTGTCATAACTAACAGGGAGAAGGGTGTCTGTACGAACGGAGGGAAGGGTGTCTGTCCAGACGGAGAGAAGGGTGTCTGTACAAATGGAGAGAAGGGTGTCTGTATGAATGGAGCGAAGTGTGTCTGTACTAATGGAGAGAAGGGTGTCTATACTAATGGAGAGAAGGGCGTCTGTACTATCGGAGGGAAGGGTGTCTGTACTAATGGAGAGAAGGGTGTCTGAACTAACGGAGGGAAGTGTGTCTGTACTAATGGAGAGAAGTGTGTCTGTACTAATGGAGAGAAGGGTGTCTGTACTAATGGAGAGAAGGATGTCTGTACTAATGGAGAGAAGGATGTCTGTACTAACGGAGAGAAGGGTGTCTGTACTAACGGAGAGAAGGATGTCTGTACTAATGCAGAGAAGGATGTCTGTACTAACGGAGAGAAGGGTGTCTGTACTAACGGAGAGAAGGGTGTCTGTACTAACGGAGAGATGGGTGTCTGTACTAACAGAGAGAAGGGTGTCTGTACTAACGGAGAGAAGGGTGTCTGTACTAACAGAGAGAAGGGTGTCTGTACTAACAGAGAGTAGGGTGTCTGTACTAACGGAGCGAAGGGTGTCTGTACTAACGGAGAAAAGGATGTCTGTAGGAACGGAGTGAAGGGTGTCTGTACTAACGGAGAGAAGGGTGTCTGTACTAACGGAGAGATGGGTGTCTGTACTAATGGAGAGAAGGATGTCTGTACTAACGGAGAGAAAGGTGTCTGTATGAATGAAGAGAAGGGTGTCTGTACTAACGGAGAGAAGGGTGTCTGTACTAATGGAGAGAAGGGTGTCTGTACTAACGGAGAGATGGGTGTCTGTACTAATGGAGAGAAGGGTGTCTGTACTAACGGAGAGAAGGGTGTCTGTACTAATGGAGAGAAGGGTGTCTGTACTAACGGAGAGAAGGGTGTCTGTACTAACGGAGGGAAGTGTGTCTGTACTAATGGAGAGAAGTGTGTCTGTACTAATGGAGAGAAGGGTGTCTGTACTAACGGAGAGAAGGATGTCTGTACTAATGGAGAGAAGGATGTCTGTACTAACGGAGAGAAGGGTGTCTGTACTAACGGAGAGAAGGATGTCTGTACTAATGCAGAGAAGGATGTCTGTACTAACGGAGAGAAGGGTGTCTGTACTAACGGAGAGAAGGGTGTCTGTACTAACGGAGAGATGGGTGTCTGTACTAACAGAGAGAAGGGTGTCTGTACTAACGGAGAGAAGGGTGTCTGTACTAACAGAGAGAAGGGTGTCTGTACTAACAGAGAGTAGGGTGTCTGTACTAACGGAGCGAAGGGTGTCTGTACTAACGGAGAAAAGGATGTCTGTAGGAACGGAGTGAAGGGTGTCTGTACTAACGGAGAGAAGGGTGTCTGTACTAACGGAGAGATGGGTGTCTGTACTAATGGAGAGAAGGATGTCTGTACTAACGGAGAGAAAGGTGTCTGTATGAATGAAGAGAAGGGTGTCTGTACTAACGGAGAGAAGGGTGTCTGTACTAATGGAGAGAAGGGTGTCTGTACTAACGGAGAGATGGGTGTCTGTACTAATGGAGAGAAGGGTGTCTGTACTAACGGAGAGAAGGGTGTCTGTACTAATGGAGAGAAGGGTGTCTGTACTAACGGAGAGAAGAGTGTCTGTACTAACGGAGAGATGGGTGTCTGCACTAATGGAGAGAAGGGTGTCTGTACTAACGGAGAGAAGGGTGTCTGTACTAACGGAGAGAAGGGTGTCTGTACTAATGGAGAGAAGGATGTCTGTACTAATGGAGAGAAGGATGTCTGTACTAACGGAGAGAAGGGTGTCTGTACTAACGGAGAGAAGGATGTCTGTACTAACGGAGAGAAGGATGTCTGTACTAACGGAGCGAAGGGTGTCTGTACTAACGGAGAGAAGGATGTCTGTACTAATGCAGAGAAGGATGTCTGTACTAACGGAGAGAAGGGTGTCTGTACGAACGGAGAGAAGGGTGTCTGTACTAACGGAGAGATGGGTGTCTGTACTAACAGAGAGAAGGGTGTCTGTACTAACGGAGAGAAGGGTGTCTGTACTAACAGAGAGAAGGGTGTCTGTACTAACAGAGAGTAGGGTGTCTGTACTAACGGAGCGAAGGGTGTCTGTACTAACGGAGAAAAGGATGTCTGTAGGAACGGAGTGAAGGGTGTCTGTACTAACGGAGAGAAGGGTGTCTGTACTAATGGAGAGAAGGATGTCTGTACTAACAGTGAGAAGGGTGTCTGTACTAATGGAGAGAAGGGTGTATGTATGAATGGAGGGAAGGGTGTCTGTACTAACGGAGAGAAGGGTGTCTGTACTAATGGAGAGAAGGGTGTCTGTATGAATGGAGAGAAGGGTGTCTGTACTAACGGAGAGAAGGGTGTCTGAACTAACGGACAGAAGGGTGTTTTTACTAATGGAGAGAAGGGTGTCTGTACAAATGGAGAGCAGGATGTCTATACTAACAGAGAGAAGGGTGTCTGTACTCATGGAGAGAAGGGTGTCTGTACTAATGGAGAGAAGGGTGTCTGTACTCATGGAGAGAAGGGTGTCTGTATGAATGGAGAGAAGTGTGTCTGTACTAATGGAGAGAAGGATGTCTGTACGAATGGAGAGAAGGGTGTCTGTACTAACAGAGAGTAGGGTGTCTGTACTAACGGAGAGAAGGGTGTCTGTACTAATGGAGAGAAGGATGTCTGTACGAATGGAGAGAAGGGTGTCTGTACTAACAGAGAGTAGGGTGTCTGTACTAACAGAGAGTAGGGTGTCTGTACTAACGGAGAGAAGGGTGTCTGTACTAACGGAGCGAAGGGTGTCTGTACTATCGGAGAGAAGGGTGTCTGTACTAACAGAGAGAAGGGTGTCTGTACTAACAGAGAGAACGGTGTCTGTACTAACGGAGAGAAGGGTGTCTGTACTAACGGAGAGAAGGGTGTCTGTACTAATGGAGAGAAGGATGTCTGTACGAATGGAGAGAAGGGTGTCTCTACTAACAGAGAAAGGGTGTCTGTACTAACGGAGAGAAGGGTGTCTGTACTAACAGAGAGAAGGGTGTCTGTACTAACAGAGAGTAGGGTGTCTGTACTAACGGAGAGAAGGGTGTCTGTACTATCGGAGAGAAGGGTGTCTGTACTAACAGAGAGAAGGGTGTCTGTTCGAATGGAGAGAAGGGTGTCTGTACTAACAGAGAGAAGGGTGTCTGTACTAACGGAGCGAAGGGTGTCTGTACTATCAGAGAGAAGGGTGTCTGTACTAACAGAGAGAAGGGTGTCTGTACTAACGGAGAGAAGGGTGTCTGTACTAACGGAGCGAAGGGTCTCTGTACTATCGGAGAGAAGGATGTCTGTACTAACGGAGAGAAGGATGTCTGTACGATTGGAGAGAAGGGTGTCTGTACTAACAGAGAAAAGGATGTCTGTAGGAACGGAGTGAAGGGTGTCTGTACGAACGGAGAGAAGGGTGTCTGTACTAACAGAGAAAAGGATGTCTGTCGGAACGGAGAGAATGGTGTCTGTACTAACGGAGTGAAGGGTGTCTGTACTAACGGAGTGAAGGGTGTCTGTAGTAACGGAGTGAAGGGTGTCATAACTAACAGGGAGAAGGGTGTCTGTACGAACGGAGAGAAGGGTGTCATAACTAACAGGGAGAAGGGTGTCTGTACTAACGGAGAGAAGGCTGTCTGTACTAACAGAGAGAAGGCTGTCTGTACTAACGGAGAGAAGGGAGTCTGCACTAATGGAGAGAAGGGTGTCTGTATGAATGGAGAGAAGGGTGTCTGTACTAACGGAGAAAAGGGTGTCTGTACTATTGGAGGGAAGGGTGTCTGTACTAATGAAGAGAAGGGTGTCGGTTCTAACGGAGAGAAGGGTCTCTGTACTAACGGAGAGAAGGGTGTCTGTGCTAACGGAGAGAAGGGTGTCTGTACTAACGGAGAGAAGGGTGTCTGTACTAACGGAGAGAAGGATGTCTGTACTAACGGAGAGAAGGGTGTCTGTATGAAGGAAGAGAAGGGTGTCGGTACTAATGGAGAGAAGGGTGTCTGTACGAACGGAGAGATGGGTGTCTGTACTAACAGAGAGAAGGGTGTCTTTACTAACGGAGAGTAGGGTGTCTGTACTAACGGAGAGAAGGGTGTCTGTCCAAACGGCGAGAAGGATGACTGTATGAATGGAGAGAAGAGTGTTTGTACGAACAGACAAAAGGGTGTCTGCACTAACGGAGAGAAGGGTGTCTGTACTATCGGAGAGAAGGATGTCTGTACTAACGGAGGGAAGGATGTCTGCACGAATGGAGAGAAGGGTGTTTGTACTAACAGACAGAAGGGTGTCTGTACTATCGGAGAGAAGGATGTCTGTACTAACAGAGAGAAGGGTGTCATAACTAACAGGGAGAAGGGTGTCTGTACTAACGGAGGGAAGGGTGTCTGTACAGACGGAGAGTAGGGTGTCTGTACTAACGGAGAGATGGGTGTCTGTACTAACGGAGTGAAGGGTGTCATAACTAACAGGGAGAAGGGTGTCTGTACTAACGGAGGGAAGGGTGTCTGTACAGACGGAGAGAAGGGTGTCTGTACAAATGGAGAGAAGGGTGTCTGTATGAATGGAGAGAAGTGTGTCTGTACTAATGGAGAGAAGGGTGTCTGTACTAATGGAGAGAAGGGTGTCTGTACTATCGGAGGGAAGGGTGTCTGTACTAATGGAGAGAAGGGTGTCTGAACTAACGGAGAGAAGGGTGTCTGTACTATCGGCGAGAAGGATGTCTGTACTAACGGAGGGAAGGATGTCTGCACGAATGGAGAGAAGGGTGTTTGTACTAACAGACAGAAGGGTGTCTGTACTAACGGAGAGAAGGGTGTCTGTACTATCGGAGAGAAGGATGTCTGTACTAACGGAGAGAAGGATGTCTGTACGAATGGAGAGACGGGTGTCTGTACTAACGGAGAGAAGGGTGTCATAACTAACAGGGGGAAGGGTGTCTGTACTAACGGAGGGAAGGGTGTCTGTACAGACGGAGAGAAGGGTGTCTGTACTTACGGAGAGAAGGGTGTCTGTACTAACGGAGTGAAGGGTGTCATAACTAACAGGGAGAAGGGTGTCTGTACGAACGGAGGGAAGGGTGTCTGTCCAGACGGAGAGAAGGGTGTCTGTACAAATGGAGAGAAGGGTGTCTGTATGAATGGAGCGAAGTGTGTCTGTACTAATGGAGAGAAGGGTGTCTGTACTAATGGAGAGAAGGGCGTCTGTACTATCGGAGGGAAGGGTGTCTGTACTAATGGAGAGAAGGGTGTCTGAACTAACGGAGGGAAGTGTGTCTGTACTAATGGAGAGAAGTGTGTCTGTACTAATGGAGAGAAGGGTGTCTGTACTAATGGAGAGAAGGGTGTCTGTACGAATGGAGAGAAGGGTGTCTGTACTAATGGAGAGAAGGGTGTCTGTACTAATGGAGAGAAGGGTGTCTGTACTAATGGAGAGAAGGGTGTCTGTACGAATGGAGAGAAGGGTGTCTGTACTAACAGAGAGAAGGGTGTCTGTACGAACGGAGAGCAGGGTGTCTGTACTAACGGAGGGAAGGGTGTCTGTACTGACGGACAGAAGGGTGTCTGTACAAATGGAGAGAAGGGTGTCTGTACTAACAGAGAGAAGGGTGTCTGTACTAACGGAGAGAAGGGTGTCTGTACTAACGGAGGGAAGGGTGTCTGTACTGACGGACAGAAGGGTGTCTGTACAAATGGAGAGAAGGGTGTCTGTACTAACAGCGAGAAGGGTGTATGTACTAACAGAGAGAAGGGTGTCTGTACTAACGGAGAGAAGGGAGTCTGAATGAAGAGAAGGGTGTTTGTACTAATGGAGAGAAGG
Organism: Mustelus asterias; assembly: GCF_964213995.1. Classification (NCBI taxonomy): domain Eukaryota; kingdom Metazoa; phylum Chordata; class Chondrichthyes; order Carcharhiniformes; family Triakidae; genus Mustelus; species Mustelus asterias. Next base: position 125,731,014 of record NC_135805.1, on the reverse strand, counting down.
GTGTCTGTATCAATGGAGAGAAGGGTGTCTACTAACGGAGAGAATGGAGTCTGCACTAATGGAGAGAAGGGTGTCTGTATGAATGGAGAGAAGGGTGTCTGTACTAACGGAGAGAAGGGTGCCTGTACTATTGGAGAGAAGGGTGTCTGTATGAATGAAGTGAAGGGTGTCGGTACTAACGGAGAGAAGGGTGTCTGTACTAACGGAGAGAAGGGTGTCTGTACTAACGGAAAGAACGGTGTCTGTACTAACGGAGAGAAGGGTGTCTGTACTAACGGAGAGAAGGGTGTCTGTACTAACAGAGAGAAGGGTGTCTGTACTAACAGAGAGTAGGGTGTCTGTGCGAACGGAGAGAAGGGTGTCTGTACTAACGGAGGGAAGGGTGTCTGTACTAACAGAGAGTAGGGTGTCTGTGCGAACGGAGAGAAGGGAGTCTGCACTACTGGAGAGAAGGGTGTCTGTATGAATGGAGAGAAGGGTGTCTGTACTAACGGAGAGAAGGGTGCCTGTTCTAATGGAGAGAAGGTTGTCTGTACTAACAGCGAGAAGGGTGGATGTACTAACAGAGAGAAGGGTGTCTGTACAAATGGAGAGCAGGATGTCTGTACTAACGGACAGAAGGGTGCCTGTATGATTGGAGGGACGGGTGTCTGTACGAATGGACAGAAGGGTGTTTGTACTAATGGAGAGAAGGGTGTCTGTACGAATGGAGAGAAGGATGTCTGTACTGACGGAGAGAAGGGTGTCTGTACTATCGGAGAGAAGGCTGTCTGTACTAACGGAGAGAAGGGTGTCTGTACAAATGGAGAGCAGGATGTCTGTACTAACGGACAGAAGGGTGCCTGTATGAATGGAGGGACGGGTGTCTGTACGAATGGACAGAAGGGTGTTTGTACTAATGGAGAGAAGGGTGTCTGTACGAATGGAGAGAAGGATGTCTGTACTGACGGAGAGAAGGGTGTCTGTACGATCGGAGAGAAGGGTGTCTGTACTAATGGAGAGAAGGGTGTCTGTATGACTGGAGAGAAGTGTGTCTGTACTAATGGAGAGAAGGATGTCTGCACTAATGGAGAGAGCGGTGTTTCTACTAACGGAGAGAAGGGTGGCTGTACTAACGGAGAGAAGGATGTCTGTACTAATGGAGAGAAGGGTGTCTGTACTAATGGAGAGAAGGGTGTCTGTACTAACGGAGAGAAGGGTGTCTGTACTAACGGAGAGAAGGATGTCTGTACTAATGGAGAGAAGGGTGTCTGTACTAATGGAGAGAAGGGTGTCTGTACTAACAGAGAGAAGGGTGTCTGTTGGAATGGAGAGAAGGGTGTCTGTACTAACGGAGAGAAGGGTGTCTGTACTAACGGAGAGAAGGATGTCTGTACGAATGGAGAGAAGGGTGTCTGTACTAACAGAGAGAAGGGTGTCTGTTGGAATGGAGAGAAGGGTGTCTGTACTAACGGAGAGAAGGGTGTCTGTACTAACAGAGAGAAAGGTGTCTGTACTAACGGAGAGAAGGGTGTCTGTACTAACAGAGAGAAGGGTGTCTGTACTAATGGAGAGAAGGGTGTCTGTACTAACGGAGAGAAGGGTGTTTCTACTAACAGAGAGAAGGGTGTCTGTACTAATGGGGAGAAGGGAGACTGCACTAATGGAGAGAAGGGTGTCTGTACTAATGGAGAGAAGGGTGTCTATACTAACGGAGAGAAGGGTGCCTGTACTATTGGAGAGAAGGGTGTCTGTGTGAATGAAGAGAAGGGTGTCGGTACTAACGGAGAGAAGGGTGTCTGTACTAACGGAGAGAAGGCTGTCTGTACTAACGGAGAGAAGGTGTCTGTACTAACGGAGAGAAGGGTGTCTGTACTAACAGAGAGAAGGGTGTCTGTACTAACAGAGAGAAGGGTGTCTGTACTAACGGAGAGAAGGGTGTCTGTACTAACAGAGAGAAGGGTGTCTGTACTAACGGAGAGAAGGGAGTCTGCACTAATGGAGAGAAGGGTGTCTGTATGAATGGAGAGAAGAGTGTCTGTACTAACGGAGAGAAGGGTGTCTGTACTAACGGAGAGAAGGGTGCCTGTACTATTGGAGAGAAGGGTGTCCGTGTGAATGAAGAGAAGGGTGTCGGTACTAACGGAGAGAAGGGAGTCTGCACTAATGGAGAGAAGGGTGTCTGTATGAATGGAGAGAAGAGTGTCTGTACTAACGGAGAGAAGGGTGTCTGTACTAACGGAGAGAAGGGTGCCTGTACTATTGGAGAGAAGGGTGTCTGTGTGAATGAAGAGAAGGGTGTCGGTACTATTGGAGAGAAGGGTGTCTATACTAACGGAGAGAAGGCTGTCTGTACTAACGGAGAGAAGGGTGTCTGTACTAACGGAGAGAAGGGTGTCTGTACTAACAGAGAGAAGGGTGTCTGTACTAACGGAGAGAAGGGTGTCTGTACTAACGGAGAGAAGGGTGTCTGTACTAACAGAGAGAAGGGTGTCTGTACTAACGGAGAGAAGGGTGTCTGGACTAACGGAGAGAAGGGTGTCTGTATGAATGAAGAGAAGGGTGTCGGTTCTAACAGAGAGAAGGGTGTCTGTACTAATGGAGAGAAGGGTGTCTGTCCTAACAGAGAGAAGGGTGTCTGTACTAACAGAGAGAAGGGTGTCTGGACTAACGGAGGGTTGGGTGTCTGTACTGACGGAGAGAAGGGTGACTGTACTAACAGAGAGAAGGGTGCCTGGACTAACGGAGGGTTGGGTGTCTGTACTGACGGAGAGAAGGGTGTCTGTACTAACGGAGAGAAGGGTGCCTGTACTATTGGAGAGAAGGGTGTCTGTATGAATGAAGAGAAGGGTGTCGGTTCTAACGGAGAGAAGGGTGTCTGTACTAATGGAGAGAAGGGTGTCTGTACTAACAGAGAGACGGGTGTCTGTACTAACGGAGAGAAGGGTGTCTGCACTAACGGAGAGAAGGGTGTCTGTACTAATGGAGAGAAGGGTGTCTGTACTAACGGAGAGAAGGGTGTCTGTACTAATGGAGAGAAGGATGTCTGTACTAACGGAGAGAAGGGTGACTGTATGAATGGAGAGAAGGGTGTATGTACTAACGGAGAGAAGGGTGTCTGTACTAATGGAGAGAAGGGTGTCTGTACTAACGGAGAGATGGGTGTCTGTACTAATGGAGAGAAGGGTGTCTGTACTAACGGAGAGAAGGGTGTCTGTACTAATGGAGGGAAGGGTGTCTGTACAACGGAGAGAAGGGTGTCTGTACTAACAGAGAGATGGGTGTCTGCACTAATGGAGAGAAGGGTGTCTGTACTAATGGAGAGAAGGGTGTCTGTACTAACGGAGAGAAGGGTGTCTGTACTAACGGAGAGAAGGGTGTCTACTAATGGAGAGAAGGATGTCTGTACAAATGGAGAGAAGGATGTCTGTACTAACGGAGAGAAGGGTGTCTGTACTAACGGAGAGAAGGATGTCTGTACTAATGGAGAGAAGGATGTCTGTACTAACGGAGAGAAGGCTGTCTGTACTAACGGAGAGAAGGATGTCTGTACTAATGGAGAGAAGGATGTCTGTACTAACGGAGAGAAGGGTGTCTGTACTAACGGAGAGAAGGGTGTCTGTACTAACGGAGAGATGGGTGTCTGTACTAACAGAGAGAAGGGTGTCTGTACTAACAGAGAGAAGGGTGTCTGTACTAACGGAGCGAAGGGTGTCTGTACTAACGGAGAAAAGGATGTCTGTAGGAACGGAGTGAAGGGTGTCTGTACTAACGGAGAGAAGGGTGTCTGTACTAATGGAGAGAAGGATGTCTGTACTAACAGTGAGAAGGGTGTCTGTACTCATGGAGAGAAGGGTGTATGTATGAATGGAGAGAAGGGTGTCTGTACTAACGGAGAGAAGGGTGTCTGTACTAATGGAGAGAAGGGTGTATGTATGAATGGAGAGAAGGGTGTCTGTACTAACGGAGAGAAGGGTGTTTTTACTAATGGAGAGAAGGGTGTCTGTACAAATGGAGAGCAGGATGTCTATACTAACAGAGAGAAGGGTGTCTGTACTCATGGAGAGAAGGGTGTCTGTACTAATGGAGAGAAGGGTGTCTGTATGAATGGAGAGAAGTGTGTCTGTACTAATGGAGAGAAGGGTGTCTGTACGAATGGAGAGAAGGGTGTCTGTACGAATGGAGAGAAGGGTGTCTGTACTAACAGAGAGTAGGGTGTCTGTACTAACGGAGAGAAGGGTTTCTGTACTAATGGAGAGAAGGATGTCTGTACGAATGGAGAGAAGGGTGTCTGTACTAACAGAGAGAAGGGTGTCTGTACTAACAGAGAGTGGGGTGTCTGTACTAACGGAGAGAAGGGTTTCTGTACGAATGGAGAGAAGGATGTCTGTACGAATGGAGAGAAGGGTGTCTGTACTAACAGAGAGAAGGGTGTCTGTACTAACAGAGAGTAGGGTGTCTGTACTAACGGAGAGAAGGGTGTCTGGACTAACGGAGCGAAGGGTGTCTGTACTATCGGAGAGAAGGGTGTCTGTACTAACAGAGAGAAGGGTGTCTGTACTAACGGAGAGAAGGGTGTCTGTACTAACGGAGAGAAGGGTGTCTGTACTAATGGAGAGAAGGATGTCTGTACAAATGGAGAGAAGGGTGTCTGTACTAACAGAGAGAAGGGTGTCTCTACTAACAGAGAAAGGGTGTCTGTACTAACGGAGAGAAGGGTGTCTGTACTAACAGAGAGAAGGGTGTCTGTACTAACGGAGAGAAGGGTGTCTGTACTAACGGAGAGAAGGGTGTCTGTACTAACGGAGGGAACGGTGTCTGTACTAATGGAGAGAAGGGTGGCTGTACTAATGGAGAGAAGGGTGTCTGTATGAATGGAGAGAACAGTGTCTGTACAAACGGAGAGAAGGGTGTCTGTACTAACGGAGAGAAGGGTGTCTGTACTAACGGAGAGAAGGGTGTCTGTACTAACGGACAGAAGGGTGTCTGTACTAACGGAGAGAAGGGTGTCTGTACTAACGGAGGGAAGGGTGTCTGTACTAATGGAGAGAAGGGTGTCTGTACTCACGGAGAGAAGGATGTCTGGACTAACGGAGAGAAGGGTGTCTGTATTAAAAGAGAGAAGGGTGTCTGTACTAACGTAGAGAAGGGTGTCTGAACTCATGGAGTGAAGGGTGTCTGTACTAACGGAGAGAAGGCTGTCTGTACTAACGGAGAGAAGGGTGTCTGTAGTAACGGAGACAATGGTGCCGGTACTAACGGAGAGAAGGGTGTCTGTACTAACGGAGAGAAGGGTGTCTGTATGAATGCATAGAAGGGTGTCTATATGAATGGAGGGAAGGATGTTTGTGCAAACGGAGAGAAGTGTGTCTGTACTAATGGAGAGCAGGATGTCTGTACTAACGGACAGAAGGGTGTCTGTACTAATGGAGGGAAGGGTGTCTGTACTAACGGAGAGAAGGGTGTCTGTACTAACGGAGAGAAGGGTGTCTGTACTAACGGAGAGAAGGGTGTCTGTACTAACGGAGAGAAGGGTGTCTGTACTAATGGAGAGAAGGGTGTCCGTATGAATGGAGAGAAGTGTGTCTGTACTAATGGAGAGAAGGATGTCTGTACTAATGGAGAGACGGGTGTCTGTATGAATGGAGAGAAGTGTGTCTGTACTAATGGAGAGAAGGATGTCTGTACTAACGCAGAGAAGGGTGTCTGGAGTCACGGAGAGAAGGGTGTCTGTCGTAACGGAGAGAAGGGTGTCTGTCCTGACGGAGAGAAGGGTGTCTGTACTAACGGAGGGAAGGGTGTCTGTACTGACGGAGAGAAGGGTGGCTGTACTCATGGAGAGATGGGTGTCTGTACTAACGGAGAGAAGGGTGTTTGTACTAACGGAGAGAAGGGTGTCTGTACTAATGGAGAGATGGGTGTCTGTACTAACGGAGGGAAGGCTGTCTGTACGAATGGAGAGAAGGGTGTCTGTACTAATGGAGAGATGGGTGTCTGTACTAACGGAGAGAAGGGTGTCTGTACTAACGGAGAGAAGGGTGTCTGGACTAATGGAGAGAAGGGTGTCTGGAGTCACGGAGAGACGGGTGTCTGTACTAACGGAGAGAAGGGTGTTTATACTAACAGAGAGAAGGGTGTTTGTACGAACGGAGAGAAGGGAGTCTGTACTAACGGAGAGAAGGGTGTCTGTACTAACGGAGAGAAGGGTGTCTGTACTAACGGAGAGAAGGGTGTCTGTACTAACGGAGAGAAGGGTGTCTGTGCTAACGGAGAGAAGGGTGTCTGTACTAACGGAGAGAAGGTTGTCTGTTCTAATGGAGAGAAGGGTGTCTGTATGAATGGAGAGAAGGATGTCTGTACTGACGGAGAGAAGGGTGATTGTACGAACAGAGAGAAGGGTGTCTGTATGAATTGAGAGAAGTGCGTCTGGACTAATGGAGAGAAGGATGTCTGTACTAATGGAGAGAACGGTGTTTCTACGAACGGAGAGAAGGTTGTCTGTACTAATGGAGAGAAGGGTGTCTGGAGTCACGGAGAGATGGGTGTCTGTTGTAACGGAGAGAAGGGTGTCTGTCCTAACGGAGAGAAGGGTGTCTGTCCTAACGGAGAGAAGTGTGTCTGTCCTAACGGAGAGAAGGGTGTCTGTCGTAACGGAGAGAAGGGTGTCTGTATGAATGGAGAGAAGGGTGTCTGTACTAACGGAGAGAAGGGTGTCTGTACTAACGGAGAGGAGGGTGTCTGTACTAACGGAGAGGAGGGAGTCTGTACTAACGGAGAGAAGGGTGTCTGTACTAACGGAGGGAAGGGTGTCTGTACTAATGGAGAGAAGGGTGGCTGTACTCATGGAGAGAAGGGTGTCTGTATGAATGGAGAGAACGGTGTCTGTACTAACGGAGAGAACGGTGTCTGTACGAACGGAGAGAAGGGTGTCTGTACTAACGGAGAGAAGGGTGTCTGTACTAACGGAGAGAAGGGTGTCTGTACTAACGGACAGAAGGGTGTCTGTACTAACGGAGAGAAGGGTGTCTGTACTTACGGAGGGAAGGGTGTCTGTACTAATGGAGAGAACGGTGGCTGTACTCATGGAGAGAAGGGTGTCTGTACTCACGGAGAGAAGGATGTCTAGACTAACGGAGAGAAGGGTGTCTGTATTAATAGAGAGAAGGGTGTCTGTACTAACGTAGAGAAGGGTGTCTGTACTCATGGAGTGAAGGGTGTCTGTACTAACGGAGAGAAGGCTGTCTGTACTAACGGAGAGAAGGGTGTCTGTAGTAACGGAGACAATGGTGCCGGTACTAACGGAGAGAAGGGTGTCTGTACTAACGGAGAGAAGGGTGTCTGTACTAACGGAGAGAAGGGTGTCTGTATGAATGGAGACGAGGGTGTCTGTACTTACGGAGAGATGGGTGTCTGTACTGACAGAGAGAAGGATGTCTGTACGAATGGAGAGAAGGGTGTCTGTACTAACAGAGAGAAGGGTGTCTGTACGAACAGAGAGAGGGTTGTGTGTACTAAGGGAGGGAAGGGTGTCTGTACTAACGGAGTGAAGGGAGTCTGTCCTAACGGAGAGAAGGGTGTCTGTACTGACGGAGGGAAGGGTGTCTGTACAAATGGGGAGAAGGGTGTCTGTACTAACGGAGAGAAGGGTGTCTGTACTAACGGAGAGAAGGGTGTCTGTACTAACGGAGAGAAGGGTGTCTGTACTAACGGAGAGAAGGGTGTCTGGAGTCACGGAGAGAAGGGTGTCTGTACTAACGGAGAGAAGGGTGTTTATACTAACAGAGAGAAGGGTGTTTGTACGAACGGAGAGAAGGGTGTCTGTACTAACGGAGAGAAGGGTGTCTGTATTAACGGAGAGAAGGGTGTCTGTACTAACGGAGAGAAGGGTGTCTGTACTAACGGAGAGAAGGGTCTCTGTACGAACGGAGAGAAGGGTGTCTGTACTAACCGAGAGAAGGGTGTCTGTACTAATGGAGAGAAGGGTGTCTGTACTAATGGAGAGATGGGTGTCTGTATGAATGGAGAGAAGGGTGTTTGTACTAATGGAGAGAACGGTGTCTGTTCTAACGGAGGGAAGGGTGTCTGTACTCATGGAGAGAAGGGCGTCTGTACTAACAGAGAGAAGGGTGTCTGTCCTAATGGAGAGAAGGGTGTCTCTATGAATGGAGAGAAGGATGTCTGTACTGACGGAGAGAAGGGTGATTGTACGAACAGAGAGAAGGGTGTCTGTATGAATTGAGAGAAGTGCGTCTGGACTAATGGAGAGAAGGATGTCTGTGCTAATGGAGAGAACGGTGTTTCTACGAACGGAGAGAAGGTTGTCTGTCCTAATGGAGAGAAAGGTGTCTGGAGTCACGGAGAGATGGGTGTCTGTTGTAACGGAGAGAAGGGTGTCTGTCCTAACGGAGAGAAGGGTGTCTGTCATAACGGAGAGAAGGGTGTCTGTCGTGACGGAGAGAAGGGTGTCTGTACTAACGGAGAGAAGGGAGTCTGTACTAACGGAGAGGAAGGTGTCTGTACTAACGGAGAGAAGGGTGTCTGTAGTAACGGAGAGGAGGGTGTCTGTACTAACGGAGAGAAGGGTGACTGTACTAACGGAGGGAAGGGTGTCTGTACTAATGGAGAGGAGGGTGTCTGTACTAACGGAGAGAAGGGTGTCTGTACTAACGGAGAGAAGGGTGTCTGTAGTAACGGAGAGGAGGGTGTCTGTACTAACGGAGAGAAGGGTGTCTGTACTAACGGAGGGAAGGGTGTCTGTATGAATGGAGAGAACGGTGTCTGTACAAACGGAGAGAAGGGTGTCTGTACTAACGGAGAGAAGGGTGTCTGTACTAACGGAGAGAAGGGTGTCTGTACTAACGGACAGAAGGGTGTCTGTACTAACGGAGAGAAGGGTGTCTGTACTAACGGAGGGAAGGGTGTCTGTACTAATGGAGAGAAGGGTGGCTGTACTCATGGAGAGAAGGGTGTCTGTACTCACGGAGAGAAGGATGTCTGGACTAACGGAGAGAAGGGTGTCTGTATTAAAAGAGAGAAGGGTGTCTGTACTAACGTAGAGAAGGGTGTCTGTACTAACGTAGAGAAGGGTGTCTGTACTCATGGAGTGAAGGGTGTCTGTAGTAACGGAGACAATGGTGCCGGTACTAACGGAGAGAAGGGTGTCTGTATGAATGGAGACGAGGGTGTCTGTACTAACGGAGAGAAGTGTTTCTGTATGAATGGAGACGAGGGTGTCTGTACTAACGGAGAGATGGGTGTCTGTACTGACAGAGAGAAGGATGTCTGTACGAATGGAGAGAAGGGTGTCTGTACTAACAGAGAGAAGGGTGCCTGTACGAACAGAGAGAGGGTTGTGTGTACTAAGGGAGGGAAGGGTGTCTGTACTGACGGAGAGAAGGGTGTCTGTACTAACGGAGTGAAGGGTGTCTGCCCTAACGGAGAGAAGGGTGTCTGTACTGACGGAGGGAAGGGTGTCTGTACAAATGGAGAGAAGGGTGTCTGTACTAACGGAGTGAAGGGTGTCTGTACGAATGGAGAGAAGGGTGTCTGTGCTAACAGAGAGAAGGGTGTCTGTACGAACAGAGAGAGGGTTGTGTGTACTAACGGAGAGAAGGGTGTCTGTACTAACGGAGAGAAGGGTGTCTGTACTAACGGAGAGAAGGGTGTCTGTACTAACGGAGAGAAGGGTCTCTGTACTAACGGAGAGAAGGGTGTCTGTACGAACCGAGAGAAGGGTGTCTGTACTAATGGAGAGAAGGGTGTCTGTACTAATGGAGAGATGGGTGTCTGTATGAATGGAGAGAAGGGTGTCTGTAGTAACGGAGACAATGGTGCCGGGACTAACGGAGAGAAGGGTGTCTGTACTAACGGAGAGAAGGGTGTCTGTATGAATGCATAGGAGGGTGTCTATATGAATGGAGGGAAGGATGTTTGTGCAAACGGAGAGAAGGGTGTTTGTACTAACGGAGAGAAGTGTGTCTATATGAATGGAGACGAGGGTGTCTGTACTAACGGAGAGAAGTGTGTCTGTATGAATGGAGACGAGGGTGTCTGTACTAACGGAGAGATGGGTGTCTGTACTGACAGAGAGAAGGATGTCTGTACGAATGGAGAGAAGGGTGTCTGTACTAACAGAGAGAAGGGTGTCTGTACGAACAGAGAGAGGGTTGTGTGTACTAAGGGAGGGAAGGGTGTCTGTACTGACGGAGAGAAGGGTGTCTGTACTAACGGAGTGAAGGGTGTCTGTCCTAACGGAGAGAAGGGTGTCTGTACTGACGGAGGGAAGGGTGTCTGTACAAATGGAGAGAAGGGTGTCTGTACTAACGGAGTGAAGGGTGTCTGTCCTAATGGCGAGAAGGGTGTCTGTGCTAACAGAGAGAAGGGTGTCTGTACGAACAGAGAGAGGGTTGTGTGTGCTAACGGAGAGAAGGGTGTCTGTACTAACGGAGAGAAGGGTGTCTGTACTAACGGAGAGAAGGGTGTCTGTACTAACGGAGAGAAGGGTCTCTGTACTAACGGAGAGAAGGGTGTCTGTACTAACCGAGAGAAAGGTGTCTGTACTAATGGAGAGAAGGGTGTCTGTACTAATGGAGAGATGGGTGTCTGTTCTAACGGAGGGAAGGGTGTCTGTACTCATGGAGCGAAGGGTGTCTGTACTAACAGAGAGAAGGGTGTCTGTATGAATGGAGAGAAGGATGTCTGTACTGACGGAGAGAAGGGTGATTGTACGAACAGAGAGAAGGGTGTCTGTATGAATTGAGAGAAGTGCGTCTGGACTAATGGAGAGAAGGATGTCTGTACTAATGGAGAGAACGGTGTTTCTACGAATGGAGAGAAGGTTGTCTGTACTAATGGAGAGAAGGGTGTCTGGAGTCACGGAGAGAAGGGTGTCTGTTGTAACGGAGAGAAGGGTGTCTGTCCTAACGGAGAGAAGGGTGTCTGTCCTAACGGAGAGAAGGGTGTCTGTCGTAACGGAGAGAAGGGTGTCTGTACTAACGGAGAGAAGGGAGTCTGTACTAACGGAGAGGAGGGTGTCTGTACTAACGGAGAGAAGGGTGTCTGTACTAACGGAGAGGAGGGTGTCTGTACTAACGGAGAGAAGGGTGTCTGTACTAACGGACAGAAGGGTGTCTGTACTAACGGAGGGAAGGGTGTCTGTACTAATGGAGAGAAGGGTGGCTGTACTAATGGAGAGAAGGGTGTCTGTATGAATGGAGAGAACGGTGTCTGTACAAACGGAGAGAAGGGTGTCTGTACTAACGGAGAGAAGGGTGTCTGTACTAACGGAGAGAAGGGTGTCTGTACTAACGGACAGAAGGGTGTCTGTACTAACGGAGAGAAGGGTGTCTGTACTAACGGAGGGAAGGGTGTCTGTACTAATGGAGAGAAGGGTGTCTGTACAAACGGAGAGAAGGGTGTCTGTACTAACGGAGAGAAGGGTGTCTGTACAAACGGAGAGAAGGGTGTCTGTACTAACGGAGAGAAGGGTGTCTGTACTAACGGAGAGAAGGGTGTCTGTACTAACGGACAGAAGGGTGTCTGTACTAACGGAGAGAAGGGTGTCTGTACTAACGGAGGGAAGGGTGTCTGTACTAATGGAGAGAAGGGTGGCTGTACTCATGGAGAGAAGGGTGTCTGTACTCACGGAGAGAAGGATGTCTGGACTAACGGAGAGAAGGGTGTCTGTATTAAAAGAGAGAAGGGTGTCTGTACTAACGTAGAGAAGGGTGTCTGAACTCATGGAGTGAAGGGTGTCTGTACTAACGGAGAGAAGGCTGTCTGTACTAACGGAGAGAAGGGTGTCTGTAGTAACGGAGACAATGGTGCCGGTACTAACGGAGAGAAGGGTGTCTGTACTAACGGAGAGAAGTGTGTCTGTATGAATGCATAGAAGGGTGTCTATATGAATGGAGGGAAGGATGTTTGTGCAAACGGAGAGATGGGTGTTTGTACTAACGGAGAGAAGTGTGTCTATATGAATGGAGACGAGGGTGTCTGTACTAACGGAGAGAAGTGTGTCTGTATGAATGGAGACGAGGGTGTCTGTACTAACGGAGAGATGGGTGTCTGTACTGACAGAGAGAAGGATGTCTGTACGAATGGAGAGAAGGGTGTCTGTACTAACAGAGAGAAGGGTGTCTGTACGACCAGAGAGAGGGTTGTGTGTACTAAGGGAGGGAAGGGTGTCTGTACTGACGGAGAGAAGGGTGTCTGTACTAACGGAGAGAAGGGTGTCTGTACTAACGGAGTGAAGGGTGTCTGTACGAATGGAGAGAAGGGTGTCTGTGCTAACAGAGAGAAGCGTGTCTGTACTCAGGGAGTCAAGGGTGTCTGTACTAACGGAGATAAGGGTGTCTGTACTAACGGATACAAGGGTGTCTGTACTAACGGAGACAAGGGTGTCTGTACGAATGGAGAGAAGGGTGTCTGTACTAACGGAGAGAAGGGTGTCTGTACTAACGGAGAGAAGGGTGTCTGTGCTAACAGAGAGAAGGGTGTCTGTACTCAGGGAGTCAAGGGTGTCTGTACTAACAGAGAGAAGGGTGTGTGTACTAACGGAGACAAGGGTGTCTGTACTAACGGAGACAAGGGTGTCTGTACTAACGGAGACAAGGGTGTCTGTACTAACGGAGAGAAGGGTGTCTGTACTAACAGAGAGAAGGGTGTCTGTGCTAACAGAGAGAAGGGTGTCTGTACTCAGGGAGTCAAGGGTGTCTGTACTAACAGAGAGAAGGGTGTGTGTACTAACGGAGACAAGGGTGTCTGTACTAACGGAGACAAGGGTGTCTGTACTAACGGAGACAAGGGTGTCTGTACTAACGGAGACAAGGGTGTCTGTACTAACGGAGAGAAGGGTGTCTGTACTAACAGAGAGAAGGGTGTCTGTACTAACGGAGAGAAGGGTGTCTGTACTAACGGAGAGAAGGGTGTCTGGACTAACGGAGAGAAGGGTGCCTGTACTATTGGAGAGAAGGGTGTCTGTACTAACGGAGAGAAGGGTGTTTATACTAACAGAGAGAAGGGTGTTTGTACGAACGGAGAGAAGGGTGTCTGTACTAACGGAGAGAAGGGTGTCTGTACTAACGGAGAGAAGGGTGTCTGTACTAACGGAGAGAAAGGTGTCTGTACTAGCGGATAGAAGGGTCTCTGTACTAACGGAGAGAAGGGTGTCTGTACTAACCGAGAGAAGGGTGTCTGTACTAATGGAGAGAAGGGTGTCTGTACTAATGGAGAGATGGGTGTCTGTATGAATGGAGAGAAGGGTGTTTGTACTAATGGAGAGAACGGTGTCTGTTCTAACGGAGGGAAGGGTGTCTGTACTCATGGAGAGAAGGGTGTCTGTCCTAATGGAGAGAAGGGTGTCTGTATGAATGGAGAGAAGGATGTCTGTACTGACGGAGAGAAGGGTGATTGTACGAACAGAGAGAAGGGTGTCTGTATGAATTGAGAGAAGTGCGTCTGGACTAATGGAGAGAAGGATGTCTGTACTAATGGAGAGAAGGGTGTCTGGAATCACGGAGAGAAGGGTGTCTGTCCTAACGGAGAGAAGGGTGTCTGTCCTAACGGAGAGAAGGGTGTCTGTCCTAACGGAGAGAAGGGTGTCTGTCGTAACGGAGAGAAGGGTGTCTGTATGAATGGAGAGAAGGGTGTCTGTACTAACAGAGAGAAGGGTGTCTGTACTAACGAAGAGAAGGGAGTCTGTACTAACGGAGAGGAGGGTGTCTGTACTAACGAAGAGAAGGGAGTCTGTACTAACGGAGAGGAGGGTGTCTGTACTAATGGAGAGTTGGGTGGCTGTACTAATGTAGAGAAGGGTGTCTGTACTAACGGAGAGTTGGGTGGCTGTACTAATGGAGAGAAGGGTGTCTGTACGAACGGAGAGTTGGGTGGCTGTACTAATGGAGAGAAGGGTGTCTGTATGAATGGAGAAAACGGTGTCTGTACTAACGGAGAGAAGGGTGTCTGTACTAACGGAGAGAAGGATGTCTGTACGAACGGAGAGAAGGTGTCTATACTAACGGACAGAAGGGTGTCTGTACTCATGGAGAGAAGGGTGTCTGTACTAACAGAGAGAAGGGTGTCTGTATGAATGGAGAGAAGGGTGTCTGGACTAACGGAGAGAAGGGTGTTTGTACTAAGGGAGAGAAGGGTGTCTGTACTAACGGAGAGAAGGGTGTTTGTACTAAGGGAGAGAAGGGTGTCTGTACTAACGGAGAGAAGGGTGTTTGTACTAACGGAGCGAAGGGTGTCTGTACTAACGGAGAGAAGGGTGTCTGTACTAACGGAGAGAAGGATGTCTGGACTAACGGAGAGAAGGGTGTCTGTATTAAAAGAGAGATGGGTGTCTGTACTAACGTAGAGAAGGGTGTCTGGTACTCATGGAGAGAAGGGTGTCTGTACTAACGGAGAGAAGGGTGTCTGTACTAACGGAGAGAAGGGTGTCTGTAGTAACGGAGACAATGGTGCCGGTACTAACGGAGAGAAGGGTGTCTGTACGAACGGAGAGAAGGGTGTCTGTATGAACGGAGAGAAGGGTGTCTGTCCTAACGGAGAGAAGGGTGTCTGTCCTAACGGAGAGAAGGGTGTCTGTCCTAACGGAGAGAAGGGTGTCTGTCCTAACGGAGAGAAGGGTGTCTGTCCTAACGGAGTGAAGGGTGTCTGTACTAACGGAGAGATGGGTGTCTGTACTAACGGAGAGAAGGGTGTCTGTACTCACGGAGAGAAGGGTGTCTGTACTCACGGAGAGAAGGGTGTCTGTGCGAACGGAGAGAAGGATGTCTGTATGAATGGAGAGAAGGGTGTCTGTACTAACGGAGAGAAGGGTGTCTGTATGAATGGAGAGAAGGGTGTCTGTACTAACGGAGAGAAGGGTGTTTGTACTAAGGGAGAGAAGGGTGTCTGTACTAACGGAGAGAAGGGTGTTTGTACTAAGGGAGAGAAGGGTGTCTGTACTAACGGAGAGAAGGGTGTCTGTACTAACGGAGAGAAGGGTGTCTACTAACGGAGAGAAGGGTGTTTGTACTCACGGAGCGAAGGGTGTCTGTACTAACGGAGAGAAGGGTGTCTGTACTAACGGAGAGAAGGGTGTCTGTACTCACGGAGCGAAGGGTGTCTGTAGTAATGGAGAGACGGGTGTCTGTACGAACGGAGAGAAGGGTGTCTGGACTAACGGAGAGAAAGGTGTTCGTTCTAACGGAGAGAAGGATGTCTGGACTCACGGAGAGAAGGGTGTTCGTTCTAACGCAGAGAAGGATGTCTGGACTAACGGAGAGAAGGTTGTCTGGACTAACGGAGAGAAGGGTGTCTGTAGTTAAAGAGAGAAGGGTGTCTGTACTAATGGAGAGAAGGGTGTCTGTACTGACGGAGAGAAGGGTGTCTGTACTGACGGAGGGAAGGGTGTCTGTACTGACGGAGAGAAGGGTGTCTGTACTGATGGAGAGAAGGGTGTCTGGACGAATGGAGAGAAGGGTGTTTGTACTGAGGGAGAGAAGGGTGTTTGTACTCATGGAGAGATGGGTGTCTGAATGAATGGAGAGAAGGGTGTCTGTACGAATGGAGAGAAGGGTGCCTGTACTAACGGAGGGAAGGGTTTCTGTACTAACGGAGGGAAGGAAGTCTGTACGAATGGAGAGAAGGGTGTCTCTATGAATGGAGGGAAGGATGTTTGTGCAAACGGAGAGAATGGTGTCTGTCCTAACGGAGAGAATTGTGTCTGTACTAACGGAGTGAAGGGTGTTTGTACCAACGGAGAGAAGGGTGTCTGTACTCACGGAGAGAAGGGTGTCTGTACTAGTGGAGAGAAGGGTGTCTGTACTAATGGAGAGAAGGGTGTCTGTACTAACAGAGAGAAGGGTGTTTGTACCAACGGAGAGAAGGGTGTCTGTACTCACGGAGAGAAGGGTGTCTGTACTAGTGGAGAGAAGGGTGTCTGTACTAATGGAGAGAAGGGTGTCTGTACTAACGGGGAGAAGGGTGTCTGTACTAACGGAGAGAAGGGTGTCTACTAACGGAGAGAATGGTGTCTGTACTAACGGAGAGAAGGGTGTCTGTACTAACGGAGAGAAGGGTGTCAGTACTAACGGAGAGAAGGGTGTCTGTACTAACGGAGAGAAGGGTGTCTGTACTAACGGAGAGAAGGGTGTCTGTACTAACGGAGAGAAGGGTGTCTGTACTAATGGAGAGAAGGGTGTCTGTACTAACAGAGAGAAGGGTGTTTGTACCAACGGAGAGAAGGGTGTCTGTACTCACGGAGAGAAGGGTGTCTGTACTAACGGAGAGAAGGGTGTCTGTACTAATGGAGAGAAGGGTGTCTGTACTAATGGAGAGAAGGGTGTCTGTACTAACGGGGAGAAGGGTGTCTGTACTAACGGAGAGAAGGGTGTCTACTAACGGAGAGAATGGTGTCTGTACTAACGGAGAGAAGGGTGTCTGTACTAACGGAGAGAAGGGTGTCTGTATTAACGGAGAGAAGGGTGTCTGTTCTAATGGAGAGAAGGGTGTCTGTACTCGCGGACATAAGTGTGTCTACTAATGGAGAGAAGGGTGTCTGTACTCGCGGACATAAGTGTGTCTACTAACGGAGAGAAGGGTGTCTGTACTAACGGAGGGAAGGGTGTCTGTACTAATGGAGAGAAGGGTGTCTGTACTAATGGAGAGAAGGGTGTCTGTACTAACGGAGAGAAGGGTGTCTGTACTAACAGAGAGAAGGGTGTCTGTACAAACACAGAGAAGGGTGTCTGTACTAACGGAGAGAAGGGTGTTTTTACGAACGGAGAGAAGAGTATCTGTAGTAATGGAGAGAAGGGTGTCTGTACGAACGGAGAGAAGGGTGTCTGTACTAACGGAGAGAAGGGTGTCTGTACTAACAGAGAGAAGGGTGTCTGTACAAACACAGAGAAGGGTGTCTGTTCTAACGGAGTGAAGGGTATCTGTACTAACGGAGTGAATGGTGTCTGTACTGACGGAGAGAACGGTGTCTGTACTAACGGAGAGAAGGGTGTCTGTACTAACGGAGAGAAGGGTGTCTGTACTAATGGAGAGAAGGGTGTCTGTTCTAATGGAGAGAAGGATGTCTGTACGAATGAAGAGAACGGTGTTTCTACCAACGGAGAGAAGGGTGTCTGGACTAATGGAGAGAAGGGTGTCTGGAGTCATGGAGAGAAGGGTGTCTGTACTAACGGAGAGAAGGGTGTTTGTACGAACGGAGAGAAGGGTGTTTATACGAACAGAGAGAAGGGTGTCTGTACTAACGGAGAGAAGGGTGTCTGTACTAACGGAGAGAAGGGTGTCTGTACTAACGGAGAGAAGGGTGTCTGTACTAACGGAGAGAAGGGTGTCTGTACGAACGGAGAGAAGGGTGTCTGTACTAACGGAGAGAAGGGTGTCTGTACTAACGGAGAGAAGGGTGTCTGTACTAACGGAGAGAAGGGTGTCTGTACTAATGGAGAGAACGGTGTCTGTTCTAACGAGGGAAGGGTGTCTGTACTCATGGAGAGAAGGGTGTCTGTACTAACAGAGAGAAGGGTGTCTGTACTAACGGAGAGAAGGGTGTCTGTACGACCGGAGGGAAGGGTGTCTGTACTAATGGAGAGAAGGGTGGCTGTACTCCTGGGGAGAAGGGTGTCTGTACTAACGGAGAGAAGGATGTCTGGACTAACGGAGAGAAGGGTGTCTGTATTAAAAGAGAGAAGGGTGTCTGTACTAACGTAGAGAAGGGAGTCTGTACTAACAGAGAGAAGGGTGTCTGTAGTAACGGAGACAATGGTGCCGGTACTAACGGAGAGAAGGGTGTCTGTACTAACGGAGAGAAGGGTGTCTGTATGAATGCATAGAAGGGTGTCTATATGAATGGAGGGAAGGATGTTTGTGCAAACGGAGAGAAGTGTGTCTGTGCTAACAGAGAGAAGGGTGTCTGTACTCAGGGAGTCAAGGGTGTATGTACTAACGGAGACAAGGGTGTCTGTACTAACGGAGACAAGGGTGTCTGTACTAACGGAGACAAGGTTGTCTGTACTAACGGAGACAAGGTTGTCTGTACTAACGGAGACAAGGTTGTCTGTACTAACGGAGACAAGGGTGTCTGTACTAACGGAGACAAGGGTGTCTGTACTAACGGAGATAAGGGTGTCTGTACTAACGGAGACAAGGGTGTCTGTACTAACGGAGACAAGGGTGTCTGTACTAACGGAGAGAAGGGTGTCTGTACTAACGGAGAGAAGGGTGTCTGTACTAACGGAGAGAAGGGTGTCTGTACCAACGGAGAAAAGGGTGTCTGTACTCACGGAGAGAAGGGTGTCTGTACTAACGCAGAGATGGGTGTCTGTACTAATGGAGAGAAGGGTGTCTGTACTAACGGAGAGAATGGTGTTTGTACTAACGGAGGGAAGGGTGTCTGTACGAACGGAGAGAAGGGTGTCTGTACGAACGGAGAGAAGGGTGTCTGTACCAACGGAGAGAAGGGTGTCTGTACTAACGGAGGGAAGGGTGTCTGTACTAACGGAGAGAAGGGTGTCTGTACTAACGGAGAGAAGGGTGTCTGTACTAACGGAGAGAAGGGTGTCTGTACTAATGGAGAGAAGGGTGTCTGTATGAATGGAGAGAAGGGTGTCTGTAGTAATGGAGAGACGGGTGTCTGTACGAACGGAGAGAAGGGTGTCTGTACAAATGGAGAGAAGGGTGTTTGTTCTAACGGAGAGAAGGGTGTCTGTACTGACGGAGGGAAGGGTGTCTGTACTGACGGAGAGAAGTGTGTCTGTACTGACGGAGACAAGGGTGTCTGTACTAACGGAGAGAAGGGTGTCTGTACTAACGGAGAGAAGGGTGTCTGTACTAACGGAGAGAAGGGTGTCTGTACTAACGGAGAGAAGGGTGTCTGTACTAACGGAGAGAAGGGTGTCTGTACTAACGGAGAGAAGGATGTCTGTACGAACGGAGACAAGGGTGTCTGTACTAAAGGAGACAAGGGTGTCTGTACTATCGGAGAGAAGGGTGTCTGTACTAACGGAGAGAATGGTGTCTGTACTAATGGAGAGAAGGGTGTCTGTACTAATGGAGGGAAGGGTGTCTGTACTAATGGAGAGAAGGGTGTCTGTATGAATGGAGAGAAGTGTGTCTGTACTAACGGAGAGAATGGTGTCTGTACTAATGGAGAGAAGGGTGTCTGTACTAACGGAGAGAATGGTGTCTGTACTAATGGAGAGAAGGGTGTCTGTACTAACGGAGAGAATGGTGTCTGTACTAATGGAGAGAAGGGTGTCTGTACTAATGGAGAGAAGGGTGTCTGTACTAATGGAGAGAAGGATGTCTGTACTAATGGAGAGAACGGTGTTTCTACTAACGGAGGGAAGGGTGTCTGGACTAATGGAGAGAAGGGTGTCTGGAGTCACGGTGAGAAGAGTGTCTGTACTAACGGAGAGAAGGGTGTCTGTACTAATGGAGAGAAGGGTGTCTACTAACAGAGAGAAGGGTGTCTGTACTAACAGAGAGAAGGGTGTCTGTACTAACGGAGAGAAGGGTGTCTGTACTAATGGAGAGAAGGGTGTCTGTACTAACGGTGAGAAGTGTGTCTGTACTAACGGAGAGAAGGGTGTCTGTACTAACAGTGAGAAGGGTGTCTGTATGAATGGAGAGAAGGGTCTTTGTACTAATGGAGAGAAGGGTGTCTGTTCTAACGGAGGGAAGGTTGTCTGTACTAATGGAGAGAAGGGTGTCTGTACTAATGGAGAGAAGGGTGTCTGTATGAATGGAGAGAAGGATGTCTGTACTAACGGAGGGAAGGGTGATTGTACGAACAGAGAGAAGGGTGTCTGTATGAATTGAGGGAAGTGCGTCTGGACTAATGGAGAGAAGGATGTCTGGACTAATGGAGAGAACGGTGTTTCTCCTAACGGAGAGAAGGGTGTCTGTACTAACACAGAGAAGGGTGTCTGTACTAACGGAGAGAAGGGTGTTTTTACTAACGGAGAGAAGAGTGTCTGTAGTAATGGAGAGAAGGGTGTCTGTATGAATGGAGAGAAGGGTGACTGTACTAACGGAGAGAAGGGTGTTTGTACGAACGGAGAGAAGGGTGTCTGTACTAATGGAGAGAAGGGTGTCTGTACTAATGGAGAGAAGGGTGTCTGTATGAATGGAGAGAAGGGTGACTGTACTAACGGAGAGAAGGGTGTTTGTACGAACGGAGAGAAGGGTGTTTGTACGAACGGAGAGAAGGGTGTCTGTACTAACGGAGAGAAGGGTGTCTGTACTAACGGAGAGAAGGGTGTCTGTACTAATGGAGAGAAGGGTGTCTGTACTAATGGAGGGAAGGGTGTTTGTACGAACGGAGAGAAGGGTGTCTGTACTAACGGAGAGAAGGGTGTCTGTACTAACGGAGAGAAGGGTGTCTGTACTAACGGAGAGAAGGGTGTCTGTACTAACGGAGAGAAGGGTGTCTGTACTAACGGAGAGAAGGATGTCTGTACGAACGGAGACAAGGGTGTCTGTACTAAAGGAGACAAGGGTGTCTGTACTAACGGAGAGAAGGGTGTTTCTACTAACGGAGTGAAGGGTGTCTGTACTAACGGAGAGAAGGGTGTCTGTACTAATGGAGAGAATGGTGTCTGTACTAATGGAGAGAAGGGTGTCTGTACTAATGGAGGGAAGGGTGTCTGTACTAATGGAGGGAAGGGTGTCTGTACTAATGGAGAGAAGGGTGGCTGTATGAATGGAGAGAAGTGTGTCTGTACTAATGGAGAGAAGGATGTCTGTACTAATGGAGAGAACGGTGTATCTACTAACGGAGAGAAGGGTGTCTGGACTAATGGAGAGAAGGGTGTCTGGAGTCACGGTGAGAAGGGTGTCTGTCCTAACGGAGAGAAGGGTGTCTGTACTAATGGAGAGAAGGGTGTCTACTAACAGAGAGAAGGGTGTCTACTAACAGAGAGAAGGGTGTCTGTACTAACAGAGAGAAGGGTGTCTGTACTAATGGAGAGAAGGGTGTCTGTACTAATGGAGAGAAGGGTGTCTGTATGAATGGAGAGAAGGATGTCTGTACTAACGGAGAGAAGGGTGATTGTACGAACAGAGAGAAGGGTGTCTGTATGAATTGAGGGAAGTGCGTCTGGACTAATGGAGAGAAGGATGTCTGTACTAATGGAGAGAACGGTGTTCCTACTAACGGAGAGAAGGGTATCTGTACTAACACAGAGAAGGGTGTCTGTACTAACGGAGAGAAGGGTGTTTTTACTAACGGAGAGAAGAGTGTCTGTAGTAATGGAGAGAAGGGTGTCTGTACTAACGGAGAGAAGGGTGTCTGTACCAACGGAGAGAAAGGTGATTGTACTAACAGAGAGACGGGTGTCTGTACTAACGGAGAGAAGGGTGTCTGTACCAACGGAGAGAAAGGTGTTTGTACTAACAGAGAGACGGGTGTCTGTGCGAACAGAGAGAAGGGTGTCTGTACCAACGGAGAAAAGGGTGTCTGTACTCACGGAGAGAAGGGTGTCTGTACTAACGCAGAGATGGGTGTCTGTACTAATGGAGAGAAGAGTGTCTGTATGAATGGAGAGAAGGGTGTTTGTACTTAGGGAGAGAAGGGTGTTTGTACTCATGGAGCGATGGGTGTCTGTATGAATGGAGAGAAGGGTGTCTGTACGAATGGAGAGAAGGGTGCCTGTACTAACGGAGAGAAGGGTGTCTGTACTAACGGAGAGAACGATGTCTGTACTAACGGACGGAAGGGTGTCTGTACTAACGGAGAGAAGGATGTCTGTACGAATGGAGAGAACGGTGTCTGTACGAATGGAGAGAAGGGTGCATGTCTTAACGGAGAGAAGGGTGTCTGTACTAACGGAGAGAAGGGTTTCTGTACTAACGGAGAGAAGGGTGTCTCTATCAATGGAGAGAAGAGTCTCTGGACTAATGGAGAGAAGGTTGTCTGTACTAACGGACAGAAGGGTGTCTGTACTAACGGTGAGAAGGGTGTCTGTACTAACGGTGAGAAGGGTGTCTGTACTAACGGAGAGAAGGGTGTCTGTACTAACGGAGAGAAGGGTGTCTGTACTGACGGACAGAAGGGTGTCTGTACTAACGGACAGAAGGGTGTCTACTCACGGAGAGAAGGGTGTCTGTACTAACTGAGGGAAAGGTGTCTGTACTGACGGAGAGAAGGGTGTCTGTTCTAACGGAGGGAAGGATGTCTGTACGAATGGAGAGAAGGGTGTCTGTACGAAGGGAGAGAAGGGTGTCTGTACTAACGGAGAGAAGGGTGTCTGTACTAACGGAGAGAAGGGTGTTTGTACCAACGGAGAGAAGGGTGTCTGTACTAATGGAGGGAAGGGTGTCTGTACTAATGGAGAGAAGGGTGTCTTTATGGATGGAGAGAAGGCTGTTTGTACTAACGGAGAGAAGGGTCTCTGTACTAACGGAGAGAAGGGTGTCTGTACTAACGGAGAGAAGGGTGTCTGTACGAAGGGAGAGAAGGGTGTCTGTATGAATGGAGGGAATGGTGTCTGTTCTAACGGACAGAAGGGTGTCTACTAACGGAGAGAATGGTGTCTGTTCTAACGGAGAGAAGGGTGTCTGTACTAACGGAGAGAAGGGTGTCTGTATTAACGGAGAGAAGGGTGTCTGTTCTAATGGAGAGAAGGGTGTCTGTACTCGCGGACATAAGGGTGTCTACTAACGGAGAGAAGGGTGTCTGTACTAACAGAGGGAACGGGGTCTGTTCTAACGGATGGAAGGATGTCTGTACGAATGGAGAGAAGGGTGTCTGTTCTAACGGAGAGAAGGGTGTCTGTACTAACGGAGAGAAGGGTGTCTGTACTAACGGAGAGAAGGGTGTCTATACTAACGGACAGAAGGGTGTCTGTATGAATGGAGAGAAGGGTGTCTGTACTAATGGAGAGAAGGTTGTCTATACTAATGGAGAGAAGGGTGTTTGTACTAACAGAGAGAAGGGTGTCTGTACTAACGGAGAGAAGGGTGTTTTTACTAACGGAGAGAAGAGTACCTGGAGTAATGGAGAGAAGGGTGTCTGTACTAACGGAGAGAAGGGTGTCTGTACTAACGGAGAGAAGGGTGTTTGTACTAGCAGAGAGAAGGGTGTTTCTACTAATGGAGAGATGGGTGTCTGTCCAAACCCTCTTGGGTCTAGTGACCACAATATGGTCGAATTTCTGATTCAGATGGAAGAGGAGAAAGTTTGGTCCCAAACCAGTGTCCTCTGTTTGAACAGAGGGAAATATGATAGGATGAGGGATGAATTGGCTAAGGTAGACTGGGAGAGCAGGCTGGCAGGTAGGATAGCTGAGGAACAGTGGAGGATTTTTAAGGAGATCCTTTTCAGTTCTCAGCAAAAATATATTCCAGCAAAAAACAAGGATTGTAAGAAAAGGGAGAACCAGCCGTGGATAACGAAGGAAATAAAGGAGAGTATTAAAATAAAAACAGCTGCGTACAGAGTGGCCAAAAATAGTGGAGAAACAAGTGATTGGGAAAAATTTAAGAAACAACAAAGAGAGACTAAGAAAGCGATAAAGAAAGGAAGGATAGACTATGAAGCTAGGCTAGCAATTAATATAAAAAATGATAGTAAAAGTTTTTATAAATATATAAAAAGGAATAGAGTGGCTAGAGTGAATGTTGGACCCTTGGAGGACGAGAGGGGGGAGTTAATAGTGGGAAATGAGGATATGGCTGAGTCTTTAAATAAGTTTTTTGTGTCGGTCTTCACGGTGGAGGACACAAATAGTTTGCCAAATATTAACGATAGAGGGTTGGCAGCAGGAGAAATACTTAATACAATTAATGTAACCAGAGAGGCAGTGCTGGGTAGACTAATGGGACTGAAGGTGGACAAGTCCCCGGGTCCGGATGGAATGCATCCCAGGGTATTGAAAGAAATGTCAGAGGTAATAGTGGATGCGTTAGTGATCATTTATCAAAACTCGTTGCATTCTGGGGTAGTGCCGGTTGATTGGAAAACGGCTAATGTTACGCCGCTGTTTAAAAAAGGAAGGAGACAAAAGGCGGGTAACTATAGGCCGGTCAGCTTAACGTCTGTAGTAGGGAAAATGCTGGAATCCATTATTAAAGAGGAGATAGCAGGGCATCTGGATAGAAATGGTTCGATCAATCAGACGCAGCATGGATTCATGAGGGGAAAGTCGTGCTTGACGAACATGTTGGATTTTTATGAAGATGTGACTAGGGCGGTTGATGGAGGAGAACCGGTGGATGCGGTGTTTTTGGATTTCCAAAAGGCGTTTGATAAGGTGCCCCATAAAAGGCTACTGAAGAAGATTAGGGCACACGGAGTTGGGGGTAGTGTGTTAAAGTGGATTGGGGACTGGCTATCCGACAGGAAGCAAAGAGTCGGAATAAATGGGTGTTTTTCCGGTTGGAGGAAGGTAACTAGTGGCGTGCCGCAGGGATCGGTACTCGGGCCGCAACTATTTACCATTTATATAGATGATCTGGAGGAGGGGACGGAGTGTAGGGTAACGAAGTTTGCAGACGACACAAAGATAAGTGGAAAAGTGAATCGTGTGGAGGACGGAGAAGATCTGCAGAGAGATTTGGACAGGCTGAGTGAGTGGGCGAGGATATGGCAAATGGAGTATAACGTTGATAAATGCGAGGTTATACACTTTGGAGGAAATAATAACAAATGGGATTACTATCTCAATGGAAACAAATTAAAACATGCTACCGTGCAAAGGGACCTGGGGGTCCTTGTGCATGAGACGCAAAAGCCCAGTCTGCAGGTACAACAGGTGATCAAGAAGGCAAATGGGATGTTGGCCTATATTGCGAAGGGGATAGAATATAAAAGCAGGGATGTCTTGATGCACCTGTACAGGGCATTGGTGAGGCCGCAGCTGGAATACTGTGTGCAGTATTGGTCCCCTTATATGAGGAAGGATATATTGGCATTGGAGGGAGTGCAGAGAAGGTTCACCAGGTTGATACCGGAGATGAGGGGTTTGGATTATGAGGAGAGGCTGAGGAGATTGGGTTTGTACTCGTTGGAGTTTAGAAGGATGAGGGGGGATCTTATGGAGACTTATAAGATAATGCGGGGGCTGGATAGGGTGGAGGCGGAGAGATTCTTTCCACTTAGTAAGGAAGTTAAAACTAGAGGACACAGCCTCAAAATAAAGGGGGGTCGGTTTAAGACAGAGTTGAGGAGGAACTTCTTCTCCCAGAGGGTGGTGAATCTCTGGAATTCTCTGCCCACTGAGGTGGTGGAGGCTACCTCGCTGAATATGTTTAAAGCGCGGATGGATGGATTCCTGATCGGTAAGGGAATTAAGGGTTATGGGGATCAGGCGGGTAAGTGGTACTGATCCACGTCAGATCAGCCATGATCTTATTGAATGGCGGGGCAGGCTCGAGGGGCTAGATGGCCTACTCCTGCTCCTATTTCTTATGTTCTTATGTTCTTATGTTCTTATGTCTGTTCTAACAGAGAGAAGGGTGTTTGTACTAGCGGAGAGAAGCGTGTCTGTACTAACGGAGAGCAGGATGTCTGTACTAACGGAGAGAAGGGTGTCTGTACTAACGGACAGAAGGGTGTCTGTATGAATGGAGGGAAGGGTGTTTGTACTAACCGATTGAAGGGTGACTGTATTAACGGAGAGAAGGGTGTCTGTCCTAACGGAGAGAAGGGTGTCTGTCCTAACGGAGAGAAGGGTGTCTGGACTAACAGAGAGAATGGTGTCTGGACTAACGGAGAGAAGGGTGTCTGTACTAACGGAGAGAATGGTGTCTGTACTAATGGAGAGAAGGGTGTCTGTACTAATGGAGGGAAGGGTGTCTGTACTAATGGAGAGAAGGGTGTTTCTACTAACGGAGAGAAGGGTGTCTGTACTAACGGAGAGAATGGTGTCTGTACTAATGGAGAGAAGGGTGTCTGTACTAATGGAGGGAAGGGTGTCTGTACTAATGGAGAGAAGGGTGTCTGTATGAATGGAGAGAAGTGTGTCTGTACTAACGGAGAGAATGGTGTCTGTACTAATGGAGAGAAGGGTGTCTGTACTAACGGAGAGAATGGTGTCTGTACTAATGGAGAGAAGGGTGTCTGTACTAACGGAGAGAATGGTGTCTGTACTAATGGAGAGAAGGGTGTCTGTACTAATGGAGAGAAGGGTGTCTGTACTAATGGAGAGAAGGATGTCTGTACTAATGGAGAGAACGGTGTTTCTACTAACGGAGAGAAGGGTGTCTGGACTAATGGAGAGAAGGGTGTCTGGAGTCACGGTGAGAAGAGTGTCTGTACTAACGGAGAGAAGGGTGTCTGTACTAATGGAGAGAAGGGTGTCTACTAACAGAGAGAAGGGTGTCTGTACTAACAGAGAGAAGGGTGTCTGTACTAACGGAGAGAAGGGTGTCTGTACTAATGGAGAGAAGGGTGTCTGTACTAACAGTGAGAAGCGTGTCTGTACTAATGGAGAGAAGGGTGTCTGTACTAACAGAGAGTAGGGTGTCTGTACTAACGGAGAGAAGGGTGTCTGTACTAACAGTGAGAAGGGTGTCTGTATGAATGAAGAGAAGGGTCTTTGTACTAATGGAGAGAAGGGTGTCTGTTCTAACGGAGGGAAGGTTGGCTGTACTAATGGAGAGAAGGGTGTCTGGACTAATGGAGAGAAGGGTGTCTGTATGAATGGAGATAAGGATGTCTGTACTCACGGAGAGAAGGGTGATTGTACGAACAGAGAGAAGGGTGTCTGTATGAATTGAGGGAAGTGCGTCTGGACTAATGGAGAGAAGGATGTCTGGACTAATGGAGAGAACGGTGTTTCTCCTAACGGAGAGAAGGGTGTCTGTACTAACACAGAGAAGGGTGTCTGTACTAACGGAGAGAAGGGTGTTTTTACTAACGGAGAGAAGAGTGTCTGTAGTAATGGAGAGAAGGGTGTCTGTATGAATGGAGAGAAGGGTGACTGTACTAACGGAGAGAAGGGTGTTTGTACGAACGGAGAGAAGGGTGTCTGTACTAATGGAGAGAAGGGTGTCTGTACTAATGGAGAGAAGGGTGTCTGGATGAATGGAGAGAAGGGTGACTGTACTAACGGAGAGAAGGGTGTTTGTACGAACGGAGAGAAGGGTGTTTGTACTAACGGAGAGAAGGGTGTTTGTACGAACGGAGAGAAGGGTGTCTGTACTAACGGAGAGAAGGGTGTCTGTACTAACGGAGAGAAGGGTGTCTGTACTAACGGAGAGAAGGGTGTCTGTACTAACGGAGAGAAGGGTGTCTGTACTAACGGAGAGAAGGATGTCTGTACGAACGGAGACAAGGGTGTCTGTACTAAAGGAGACAAGGGTGTCTGTACTAACGGAGAGAAGGGTGTTTCTACTAACGGAGTGAAGGGTGTCTGTACTAACGGAGAGAAGGGTGTCTGTACTAATGGAGAGAATGGTGTCTGTACTAATGGAGAGACGGGTGTCTGTACTAATGGAGAGAAGGGTGTCTGTACTAATGGAGGGAAGGGTGTCTGTACTAATGGAGAGAAGGGTGGCTGTATGAATGGAGAGAAGTGTGTCTGTACTAATGGAGAGAAGGATGTCTGTACTAATGGAGAGAACGGTGTATCTACTAACGGAGAGAAGGGTGTCTGGACTAATGGAGAGAAGGGTGTCTGGAGTCACGGTGAGAAGGGTGTCTGTCCTAACGGAGAGAAGGGTGTCTGTACTAATGGAGAGAAGGGTGTCTACTAACAGAGAGAAGGGTGTCTGTACTAACAGAGAGAAGGGTGTCTGTACTAATGGAGAGAAGGGTGTCTGTCCTAATGGAGAGAAGGGTGTCTGTACTAACAGTGAGAAGCGTGTCTGTACTAATGGAGAGAAGGGTGTCTGTACTAACAGAGAGAAGGGTGTCTGTACTAATGGAGAGAAGGGTGTCTGTACTAACAGTGAGAAGGGTGTCTGTATGAATGGAGAGAAGGGTCTTTGAACTAATGGAGAGAAGGGTGTCTGTTCTAACGGAGGGAAGGTTGTCTGTACTAATGGAGAGAAGGGTGTCTGTACTAATGGAGAGAAGGGTGTCTGTATGAATGGAGAGAAGGATGTCTGTACTAACGGAGAGACGGGTGATTGTACGAACAGAGAGAAGGGTGTCTGTATGAATTGAGGGAAGTGCGTCTGGACTAATGGAGAGAAGGATGTCTGTACTAATGGAGAGAACGGTGTTTCTACTAACGGAGAGAAGGGTGTCTGTATTAACACAGAGAAGGGTGTCTGTACTAACGGAGAGAAGGGTGTTTTTACTAACGGAGAGAAGAGTGTCTGTAGTAATGGAGAGAAGGGTGTCTGTACTAACGGAGAGAAGGGTGTCTGTACCAACGGAGAGAAAGGTGATTGTACTAACAGAGAGACGGGTGTCTGTACTAACGGAGAGAAGGGTGTCTGTACCAACGGAGAGAAAGGTGTTTGTACTAACAGAGAGACGGGTGTCTGTGCGAACAGAGAGAAGGGTGTCTGTACTCATGGAGAGAAGGGTGTCTGTACGAACAGAGAGAAGGGTGTCTGTACCAACGGAGAAAAGGGTGTCTGTACTCACGGAGAGAAGGGTGTCTGTACTAACGCAGAGATGGGTGTCTGTACTAATGGAGAGAAGAGTGTCTGTATGAATGGAGAGAAGGGTGTTTGTACTTAGGGAGAGAAGGGTGTTTGTACTCATGGAGCGATGGGTGTCTGTATGAATGGAGAGAAGGGTGTCTGTACGAATGGAGAGAAGGGTGCCTGTACTAACGGAGAGAAGGGTGTCTGTACTAACGGAGAGAACGATGTCTGTACTAACGGACGGAAGGGTGTCTGTACTAACGGAGAGAAGGATGTCTGTACGAATGGAGAGAACGGTGTCTGTACGAATGGAGAGAAGGGTGCATGTCTTAACGGAGAGAAGGGTGTCTGTACTAACTGAGAGAAGGGTGTCTGTACTAACGGAGAGAAGGGTGTCTCTATCAATGGAGAGAAGAGTCTCTGGACTAATGGAGAGAAGGTAGTCTGTACTAACGGACAGAAGGGTGTCTGTACTAACGGTGAGAAGGGTGTCTACTAACGGTGAGAAGGGTGTCTGTACTAACGGAGAGAAGGGTGTCTGTACTAACGGAGAGAAGGGTGTCTGTACTAACGGACAGAAGGGTGTCTGTACTAACGGACAGAAGGGTGTCTACTCACGGAGAGAAGGGTGTCTGTACTAACTGAGGGAAAGGTGTCTGTACTGACGGAGAGAAGGGTGTCTGTTCTAACGGAGGGAAGGATGTCTGTACGAATGGAGAGAAGGGTGTCTGTACGAAGGGAGAGAAGGGTGTCTGTACTAACGGAGAGAAGGGTGTCTGTACTAACGGAGAGAAGGGTGTTTGTACCAACGGAGAGAAGGGTGTCTGTACTCACGAAGAGAAGGGTGTCTGTACTAATGGAGGGAAGGGTGTCTGTACTAATGGAGAGAAGGGTGTCTTTATGGATGGAGAGAAGGCTGTTTGTACTAACGGAGAGAAGGGTCTCTGTACTAACGGAGAGAAGGGTGTCTGTACTAATGGAGAGAAGGGTGTCTGTACGAAGGGAGAGAAGGGTGTCTGTATGAATGGAGGGAATGGTGTCTGTTCTAACGGACAGAAGGGTGTCTACTAACGGAGAGAATGGTGTCTGTTCTAACGGAGAGAAGGGTGTCTGTACTAACGGAGAGAAGGGTGTCTGTATTAACGGAGAGAAGGGTGTCTGTTCTAATGGAGAGAAGGGTGTCTGTACTCGCGGACATAAGGGTGTCTACTAACGGAGAGAAGGGTGTCTGTACTAACAGAGGGAACGGTGTCTGTTCTAACGGATGGAAGGATGTCTGTACGAATGGAGAGAAGGGTGTCTGTACTAACGGAGAGAAGGGTGTCTGTAGTAACGGAGAGAAGGGTGTCTATACTAACGGACAGAAGGGTGTCTGTATGAATGGAGAGAAGGGTGTCTGTACTAATGGAGAGAAGGGTGTCTATACTAATGGAGAGAAGGGTGTCTGTACTAACAGAGAGAAGGGTGTCTGTACTAACGGAGAGAAGGGTGTTTGTACTAACAGAGAGAAGGGTGTCTGTACTAACACAGAGAAGGGTGTCTGTACTAACGGAGAGAAGGGTGTTTTTACTAACGGAGAGAAGAGTACCTGTAGTAATGGAGAGAAGGGTGTCTGTACTAACGGAGAGAAGGGTGTCTGTACTAACGGAGAGAAGGGTGTCTGTACTATCAGAGAGAAGGGTGTCTCTACTAGCAGAGAGAAGGGTGTTTATACGAACGGAGAGAAGGGTGTCTGTACAAATGGAGAGAAGAGTGTCTGTATGAATGGAGAGAAGGGTGTCTGTACTAACAGACAGAAGTGTGTCTCTACTAGCAGAGAGAATGGTGTTTGTACGAACGGAGGGAAGGGTGTCTGTATGAATGGAGAGAAGGGTGTTTGTACTTGGGGAGAGAAGGGTGTTTCTACTAATGGAGAGATGGGTGTCTGTACTAACGGAGAGAAGGGTGTCTGTACTAACGGAGAGAAGGGTGTCTGTACTAACGGAGAGAAGGGTGTCTGTACTCACAGAGAGAAGGGTGTTTGTACTAGCGCAGAGAAGCGTGTCTGTACTAACGGAGAGCAGGATGTCTGTACTAACGGAGAGAAGGGTGTCTGTACTAACGGACAGAACGGTGTCTGTATGAATGGAGGGAAGGGTGTTTGTACTAACCGATTGAAGGGTGACTGTATTAACGGAGAGAAGGGTGTCTGTACTAACGGAGAGAAGGGTGTCTGGACTAACGCAGAGAAGGGTGTCTGTACTAATGGAGAGAAGGGTGTCTGTACTAACAGAGAGAAGGGTGTCTGTACTAACGGAGAGAAGGGTGTCTGTACTAACGCAGAGAAGGGTGTCTGTACTAACGGAGAGAAGGGTGTCTGTACTAATGGAGAGAAGGGTGTCTGTACTAACGCAGAGAAGGGTGTCTGTACTAACGGAGAGAAGGGTGTCTGGACTAACGCAGAGAAGGGTGTCTGTACTAACGGAGAGAAGGGTGTCTGGACTAACGGAGAGAAGGGTGTCTGTATCAATGGAGAGAAGGGTCTCTGGACTAATGGAGAGAATGGTGTCTGTAGTAACAGAGAGAAGGGTGTCTGTACTAATGGAGAGAAGGTTGTCTGTACTAACAGAGAGAAGGGTGTCTGCACGAATGGAGAGAATGTTGTCTGTATGCATGGAGAGAAGGGTGTTTGGACTAATGGAGAGAAGGGTGTCTGTACTAACGGAGAGAAGGGTGTTTGCACGAATGGAGAGAAGGTTGTCTGTATGCATGGAGAGAAGGGTGACTGTGTCAATGGAGAGAAGGGTCTCTGGACTAATGGAGAGAAGGGTGTCTGTACTAATGGAGAGAAGGTTGTCTGTATGCATGGAGAGAAGGGTGTCTGTACTAACGGACAGAAGGGTGTTTGTACCTTTGGAGAGATGGCTGTCTGTATGAATGGAGAGAACGGTGTCTGTACGAATGGAGAGAGGGGTGCATGTCCTAACGCAGAGAAGGGTGTCTGTACTAACGGAGAGAAGGGTGTCTGTATCAATGGAGAGAAGGGTCTCTGGACTAATGGAGAGAAGGGTGTCTGTACTAATGGAGAGAAGGTTGTCTGTATGCATGGAGAGAAGGGTGTCTGTACTAACGGAGAGAAGGGTGTCTGGTGTCACGGAGAGAAGGGTGTCTGTACTAACGGAGAGAAGGGTGTTTATAGTAACAGGTAGAAGGGTGTTTGCACGAACGGAGAGAAGGGTGTCTGTACCAATGGAGAGATGGGTGTCTGTATGAATGGAGAGAAAGGTGTTTGTACTAATGGAGAGAAGGGTGTCTGTTCTAACGGAGGGAAGGGTGTCTGTCCTAATGCAGAGAAGGGTGTCTGTACTAATGGAGAGAAGCGTGTCTGTATGAATGGAGAGAAGGATGTCTGTACTAACGGAGAGAAGTGTGATTGTACTAACGGAGAGAAGGGTGTCTGTATGAATTGAGGGAAGTGCGTCTGGACTAATGGAGAGAAGGATGTCTGTACAAATGGAGAGAACGGTGTTTCTACTAACGGAGAGAAGGGTGTCTGTACTAACACAGAGAAGGGTGTCTGTACTAACGGAGAGAAGGGTGTTTTTACTAACGGAGAGAAGAGTGTCTGTAGTAATGGAGAGAAGGGTGTCTGTACTAACGGAGAGAAGGGTGTCTGTACTCACGGAGAGAAGGGTGTCTGTACTAACAGAGAGAAGGGTGTCTCTACTCGCAGAGAGAAGGGTGTTTGTACGAACGGAGAGAAGGGTGTCTGTACTAATGGAGAGAAGAGTGTCTGTATGAATGGAGAGAAGGTTGTCTGTACTAACAGAGAGATGGGTGTCTGTATGAATGGAGAGAAGGGTGTATGTACTTAGGGAGAGAAGGGTGTTTGTACTAATGGAGAGATGGGTGTCTGTACTAACGGAGAGAAGGATGTCTGTACTAACGGAGAGAAGGGTGTCTGTACTAACGGACAGAACGGTGTCTGTATGAATGGAGGGAAGGATGTCTGTACTAACCGATAGAAGGGTGACTGTACTAACGGAGAGAAGGGTGTCTGTACTAACGGAGAGAAGGGTGTCTGTACTAACGGAGAGAAGGGTGTCTGTACTAACGGAGAGAAGGGTGACTGCACGAATGGAGAGAAGGTTGTCTGTATGCATGGAGAGAAGGGTGTCTGGACTAATGGAGAGAAGGGTGCATGTCCTAACGGAGAGAAGGGTGTCTGTACTAACGGAGAGAAGGGTGTCTGTACTAACGGAGAGAAGGGTGTCTGTACTAACGGAGAGAAGGGTGTCTGTACAAATGGACAGAAGGGTGTCTGTACTAACGGACAGAAGGGTGTCTACTAACGGAGAGAAGGGTGTCTGTACTAACTGAGGGAAAGGTGTCTGTACTGACGGAGAGAAGGGTGTCTGTTCTCACGGAGGGAAGGATGTCTGTCCGAATGGAGAGAAGGGTGTCTGTACGAACGGAGAGAAGGGTGTCTGTACTAACGGAGAGAAGGGTGTCTGTACCAACGGAGAGAATGGTGTCTGTACGAATGGAGAGAAGGGTGTCTGTACTAATGGAGAGAAGGGTGTCTTTATGAATGGAGAGAAGGCTGTTTGTACTAACGGAGAGAAGGGTCTCTGTACTAACGGAGAGAAGGGTGTCTGTACTAACGGAGAGAAGGGTGTCTGTACTAACGGAGAGAAGGGTGTCTGTACGAAGGGTGAGAAGGGTGTCTGTATGAATGGAGGGAATGGTGTCTGTACTAACGGACAGAAGGGTGTCTACTAACGGAGAGAATGGTGTCTGTTCTAACGGAGAGAAGGGTGTCTGTACTAACGGAGAGAAGGGTGTCTGTACTGACGGAGAGAAGGGTGTCTGTACGAACGGCGAGAAGGGTGTCTGTACTAACGGAGAGAAGGGTGTCTGTCCGAACCGAGAGAAGGGTTTCTGTACTAACGGAGAGAAGGGTGTCTGCACTAATGGAGAGAAGGTTGTCTGTATGCATGGAGAGAAGGGTGTCTGTATCAATGGAGAGAAGGGTCTCTGGACTAATGGAGAGAAGGGTGTCTGTACTAACAGAGAGAAGGGTGTCTGTACGAACGGAGAGAAGGGTGTCTGTACTCACGGAGAGAAGGGTGTCTGTACTCATGGAGAGAAGGTTGTCTGTATGAATGGAGAGAACGGTGTCTGTACTAATGGAGAGAAGGGTGTTTGTACGAACAGAGAGAAGGGTGTCTGTACTAATGGAGAGAAGGGTGTCTGTACTAACGGAGAGAAGGGTGTCTGTACTAACAGAGAGAAGGGTGTCTGTACTAACAGAGAGAAGGGTGTCTGTACTAACGGAGAGAAGGGTGTCTGTACTAACAGAGAGAAGGGTGTCTGTACTAACAGAGAGAAGGGTGTCTGGACTAACACAGAGAAGGGTGTCTGTACTAACAGAGAGAAGGGTGTCTGCACTCATGGAGAGAAGGTTGTCTGTATGAATGGAGAGAACGGTGTCTGTACTAATGGAGAGAAGGGTGTTTGTACGAACAGAGAGAAGGGTGTCTGTATTAATGGAGAGAAGGGTGTCTGTACTGACGGAGAGAAGGGTGTCTGTACTAACAGAGAGAAGGGTGTCTGTACTAACAGAGAGAAGGGTGTCTGTACTAACGGAGAGAAGGGTGTCTGTACTAACAGAGAGAAGGGTGTCTGTACTAACAGAGAGAAGGGTGTCTGGACTAACACAGAGAAGGGTGTCTGTACTAACAGAGAGAAGGGTGTTTGTACTAACAGAGAGAAGGGTGTTTGTACTAACCGATAGAACGGTGACTGTATTAACGGAGAGAAGGGTGTCTGTACTAACGCAGAGAAGGGTGTCTGCACGAATGGAGAGAATGTTGTCTGTATGAATGGAGAGAAGGGTGTCTGTATGAATGGAGAGAAGGATGTCTGTACTAGTGGAGAGAAGGGTGTTTGGACTAATGGAGAGAAGGGTGTCTGTACTAACAGAGAGAAGGGTGTCTGCACTAATGGAGAGAAGGTTGTCTGTACTAACGGACAGAAGGGTGTTTGTACCTTTGGAGAGAAGGGTGTCTGTACTCATGGAGAGAAGGGTGTCTGTACTAACAGAGAGAAGGGTGTTTGTACTAACGGAGAGAAGGGTGTCTGTACTAATGGAGAGAAGGGTGTCTGTACGAATGGAGAGAAGGGTGTCTGTACTAACGGAGAGAAGGGTGTCTGTACTAATGGAGAGATGGGTGTCTGTACTAACGGAGAGAAGGGTGTCTGTACTAACGGGGAGAAGGGTGTCTGTACTAACGGAGAGAAGGGTGTCTGTACTAACGGAGAGAAGGGTGTCTGTACTAACGGAGAGAAGGGTGTCTGTACTAACGGAGAGAAGGGTGTCTGCACGAATGGAGAGAATGTTGTCTGTACTAACGGAGAGAAGGGTGTCTGTACTAATGGAGAGAAGGGTGTTTGGACTAATGGAGAGAAGGGTGTCTGTACTAACAGAGAGAAGGGTGTCTGCACTAATGGAGAGAAGGTTGTCTGTATGCATGGAGAGAAGGGTGTCTGTACTAACGGACAGAAGGGTGTTTGTACCTTTGGAGAGATGGCTGTCTGTATGAATGGAGAGAACTGTGTCTGTACGAATGGAGAGAAGGGTGTCTGTACTAACGGAGAGAAGGGTGTCTGTACTAACGGAGAGAAGGGTGTCTGTACTAACGGAGAGAAGGGTGTCTGTACTAATGGAGAGAAAAGGGTGTGTATTCTCATGGAGAGAAGGATGTCTGTACTAACGGAGAGAAGGGTGTCTGGACTAACAGAGAGAAGGGTGTCTGGACTAACACAGAGAAGGGTGTCTGTACTAACGGAGAGAAGGGTGTTTGTACTAATAGAGAGAAGGATGTTTGTACTAACGGAGAGAAGGGTGTTTGTACTAACGGAGAGAAGGGTGTCTGTACTAACGCAGAGAAGGGTGTCTGTACTAACGGAGAGAAGGGTGTCTGTACTAACGGAGAGAAGGGTGTCTGCACGAATGGAGAGAATGTTGTCTGTATGAATGGAGAGAAGGATGTCTGTACTAATGGAGAGAAGGGTGTTTGGACTAATGGAGAGAAGGGTGTCTGTACTAACCGAGAGAAGTGTGTCTGCACTAATGGAGAGAAGGTTGTCTGTACTAACGGTCAGAAGGGTGTTTGTACCTTTGGAGAGATGGCTGTCTGTATGAATGGAGAGAACGGTGTCTGTACGAATGGAGAGAAGGCTGTCTGTATCAATGGAGAGAAGGGTCTCTGGACTCATGGAGAGAAGGGTGTCTGTACTAACGGAGAGAAGGGTGTCTGTACTAATGGAGAGAAGGGTGTCTGTACTAATGGAGAGAAGGGTGTCTGTACTAATGGAGAGATGGGTGTCTGTATGAATGGAGAGAAGGGTGTTTGTACTAATGGAGAGAAGGGTGTCTGTACTAATGGAGAGAAGGGTGTCTGTACTAATGGAGAGATGGGTGTCTGTATGAATGGAGAGAAGGGTGTTTGTACTAATGGAGAGAACGGTGTCTGTACTAATGGAGAGAAGGGTGTTTGTACGAATGGAGAGAAGGGTGTCTGTACTAATGGAGAGAAGTGTGTCTGTACTAATGGAGAGAAGGGTGTCTGTACTAATGGAGAGAAGGGTGTCTGTACGAACGGAGAGAAGGGTGTCTGTACGAACGGAGAGAAGGGTGTCTGTACTAACGGAGAGAAGGGTGTCTGTACGAACGGAGAGAACGTTGTCTATACTAACGGAGAGAAGGGTGTCTGTATGAATGGAGAGAAGGGTGTCTGTTCTAACACAGAGAAGCGTGTCTGTACTAACGGAGAGAAGGGTGTCTGTACTCAGGGAGAGAAGGGTGTCTGTACCAACGGAGAGAAAGGTGTTTGTACTAACAGAGAGAAGGGTGTCTGTACTAACGGAGAGAAGGGTGTCTGTACTAATGGAGAGAAGAAAGTCTGTTCTAATGGAGAGAACGGTGTCTGTACTATCAGAGAGAAGGGTGTCTGTACTCAAGGAGAGAAGGGTGTCTGTTCTAACACAGAGAAGCGTGTCTGTACTAACGGAGAGAAGGGTGTCTGTACTCAGGGAGAGAAGGGTGTCTGTACCAACGGAGAGAAAGGTGTTTGTACTAACAGAGAGAACGGTGTCTGTACTCACAGAGAGAAGTGTGTCTGTACTAATGGAGGGAAGGGTGTCTGTACTAACAGAGAGAAGGGTGTCTCTACTAGCAGAGAGAAGGGTGTTTGTACGAACGGAGAGAAGGGTGTCTGTACTAACAGAGAGAAGGGTGTCTGTACTAACAGAGAGAACGGTGTCTGTACTCACAGAGAGAAGTGTGTCTGTACTAATGGAGGGAAGGGTGTCTCTACTAACTGAGAGAAGTGTGTCTCTACTAGCAGAGAGAAGGGTGTTTGTACAAACGGAGAGAATGGTGTCTGTATGAATGGAGAGAAGGGTGTTTGTACTTAGGGAGAGAAGGGTGTTTGTACTTAGGGAGAGAAGGGTGTTTCTACTAATGGAGAGAAGGGTGTCTGTACTAACGGAGAGAAGGGTGTCTGTACTAACGGACAGAAGGGTGTCTGTATGAATGGAGGGAAGGGTGTTTGTACTAACCGATAGAAGGGTGACTGTACTAACGGAGAGAAGGGTGTCTGTACTAACGGAGAGAAGGGTGTCTGTACTAACGGAGAGAAGGGTGTCTGTACTGACGGAGAGAAGGGTGTCTGTACGAATGGACAGAAGGGTGTCTGTACTAACGGAGAGAAGGGTGTCTGTACTAACGGAGAGAAGGGTGTCTGTACTAACGGAGAGAAGGGTGTCTGTACTAACAGAGAGAAGGGTGTCTGTACTAATGGAGAGAAGGTTGTCTGTATGCATGGAGAGAAGGGTGTCTGTATCAATGGAGAGAAGGTTGTCTGTATGCATGGAGAGAAGGGTGTCTGTATCAATGGAGAGAAGGGTCTCTGGACTAATGGAGAGAACGGTGTCTGTACTAATGGAGAGAAGGTTGTCTGTATGCATGGAGAGAAGGGTGTCTGTATCAATGGAGAGAAGGGTCTCTGGACTAATGGAGAGAACGGTGTCTGTACTAATGGAGAGAAGTGTGTCTGTACTAATGGAGAGAAGGGTGTCTGTACTAATGGAGAGAAGTGTGTCTGTACTAATGGAGAGAAGTGTGTCTGTACTAATGGAGAGAAGGGTGTCTGTACTAATGGAGAGAAGGGTGTCTGTACTAACGGAGAGAAGGGTGTCTGTACTAATGGAGAGAAGTGTGTCTGTACTAATGGAGAGAAGGGTGTCTGTACTAATGGAGAGAAGGGTGTCTGTACTAACGGAGAGAAGGGTGTTTGTACTAACAGAGAGAAGGGTGTCTGTACTAACACAGAGAAGGGTGTCTGTACGAACGGAGAGAAGGGTGTTTTTACGAACGGAGAGAAGGGTGTCTGTACTAACGGAGAGAAGGGTGTCTGTACGAATGGAGAGAAGGATGTCTGTACTAACGGAGAGAAGGGTGTTTGTACTAACAGAGAGAAGGGTGTCTGTACTAACACAGAGAAGGGTGTCTGTACGAACGGAGAGAAGGGTGTTTTTACTAACGGAGAGAAGGGTGTCTGTACTAACGGAGAGAAGGGTGTCTGTACTAACAGAGAGAAGGGTGTTTGTACTAACAGAGAGAAGGGTGTCTGTACTAACACGGAGAAGGGTGTCTGTACTAACGGAGTGAAGGGTGTCTGTACTAACAGAGAGAAGGGTGTTTGTACTAACAGAGAGAAGGGTGTCTCTACTAACACGGAGAAGGGTGTCTGTACTAACGGAGAGAAGGGTGTTTGTACTAACAGAGAGCAGGGTGTCTGTACT
The DNA here is from genome assembly GCF_964213995.1 of Mustelus asterias. Lineage (NCBI taxonomy): Eukaryota > Metazoa > Chordata > Chondrichthyes > Carcharhiniformes > Triakidae > Mustelus > Mustelus asterias. The sequence goes on along the minus strand of NC_135805.1, from coordinate 125,692,647 downwards.
AACGGAGAGAAGGGTGTCTGTACTAACACAGAGAAGGGTGTCTGTACTAACGGAGAGAAGGGTGTCTGTACTAACACAGAGAAGGGTGTCTGTACTAACGGAGAGAAGGGTGTCTGTACTAACGGAGAGAAGGGTGTTTTTACTAACGGAGAGAAGAGTGTCTGGAGTAATGGAGAGTAGGGTGTCTGTGCTAACAGAGAGAAGGGTGTCTGTACTATCAGAGAGAAGGGTGTCTGTACTAACAGAGAGAAGGGTGTCTGTACTAACGGAGAGAAGGGTGTCTGTACTAATGGAGGGAAGGGTGTCTGTACTAACAGAGAGAAGACTGTCTGTATGAATGGAGAGAAGGGTGTATGTACATAGGGAGAGAAGGGTGTTTGTACTAATGGAGAGATGGGTGTCTATACTAACGGAGAAAAGGGTGTCTGTTCTAACAGAGAGAAGGGTGTTTGTACGAGCGGAGAGAAACGTGTCTGTACTAACGGAGAGAAGGATGTCTGTACAAACGGAGAGAAGGGTGTCTACTAACGGAGAGAAGGGTGTCTGCACGAATGGAGAGAAGGTTGTCTGTATGCATGGAGAGAAGGGTGTCTGTATGAATGGAGAGAAGGCTGTTTGTACTCACGGAGAGAAGGGTGTCTGTACTAACGGAGAGAAGGGTGTCTGTACTGACGGAGAGAAGGGTGTCTGTACGAACAGAGAGAAGGGTGTCTGTATGAATGGAGGGAAGGGTGTTTGTACGAACCGATAGAAGGGTGACTGTACTAACGGAGAGAAGGGTGTCTGTACTAACGGAGGGAAGGGTGTCTGTACTAACGGAGAGAAGGGTGTCTGTACTAACAGAGGGAAGGGTTATCTGTACTAATGGAGAGAAGGGTGTCTGTACGAATGGAGAGAAGTGTTTCTGTACTAATGGAGAGAAGGGTGTCTGTACTCACGGAGAGAAGGTTGTCTGTACTAACGGAGAGAAGGGTGTCTGTACTAATGGAGAGAAGGGTGTCTGTATGAATGGCGAGAAGGCTGTTTGTACTAACGGAGAGAAGGGTGTCTGGACTAACGGAGAGAAGGATGTCTGTACTCACGGAGAGAAGGGTGTCTGTACTCACGGAGAGAAGGGTGTCTGTTCTAATGGAGAGAAGGGTGTCTGTATGAATGGAGAGAAGGCTGTTTGTACTAACGGAGAGAAGGGTCTCTGTACTAACGGAGAGAAGGGTGTCTGTACGAAGGGAGAGAAGGGTGTCTGATTGAATGGAGGGTATGGTGTCTGTACTAACGGACAGACGGGTGGCTGTACTAACGGACAGAAGGGTGTCTAGTAACAGAGGGAAGGGTGTCTGTACTCACGGAGAGAAGGGTGTCTGTACTAACGGAGAGAAGGGTGTCTGTACTGACGGAGAGAAGGGTGTCTGCACTAATGGAGAGAAGGTTGTCTGTATGCATGGAGAGAAGGGTGTCTGTATGAATGGAGAGAAGGCTGTTTGTACTCACGGAGAGAAGGGTGTCTGTACTAACGGAGAGAAGGGTGTCTGTACTGACGGAGAGAAGGGTGTCTGTACTAACGGAGAGAAGGGTGTCTGCACTAATGGAGAGAAGGTTGTCTGTATGCATGGAGAGAAGGGTGTCTGTATCAATGGAGAGAAGGGTCTCTGTACTAACAGAGAGAAGGGTGTCTGTATGAATGGAGGGAAGGGTGTCTGTACTAACAGAGAGAAGGGTGTCTGCACTAATGGAGAGAAGGGTGTCTGTACTAACGGAGAGAAGGTTGTTTGTACTAATGGAGAGATGGGTGTCTGTATGAATGGAGAGAACGGTGTCTGTTCTAATGGAGAGAAGGGTGTTTGTACTAACAGAGAGAAGGGTGTCTGTACTAACGGAGAGAAGGGTGTCTGTACTAGCGGAGAGAAGGGTGTCTGTACTAGCGGAGAGAAGGGTGTCTGCACGAATGGAGAGAATGTTGTCTGTATGCATGGTGAGAAGGGTGTTTGGACTAATGGAGAGAAGGGTGTCTGTACTAACGGAGAGAAGGGTGTCTGTACTAACGGAGAGAAGGGTGTCTGTACTAACAGAGAGAAGGGTGTCTGCACTAATGGAGAGAAGGTTGTCTGTACTAACGGACAGAAGGGTGTTTGTACCTTTGGAGAGATGGCTGTCTGTATGAATGGAGAGAAGGCTGGCTGTATCAATGGAGAGAAGGGTGTCTGTACTGACGGAGAGAAGGGTGTCTGTACTAACGGAGAGAAGGGTGTCTGTACTAATGGAGAGAAGGGTGTCTGTACTAATGGAGAGAAGGGTGTCTGTATGAATGGAGAGAAGGGTGTTTGTACTAACGGACAGAAGGGTGTTTGTACTAATGGAGAGATGGGTGTCTGTATGAATGGAGAGAACGGTGTCTGTACTAAGGGAGAGAAGGGTGTCTGTACGAACGGAGAGAAGGGTGTCTGTACTAACGGAGAGAAGGGTGTCTGTACTAACGGAGAGAAGGTTGTCGATACTAACGGAGAGAAGGGTGTCTGTACTAATGGAGAGAAGGGTGTTTGTACGAATGGAGAGAAGGGTGTCTGTTCTAATGGAGAGAAGTGTGTCTGTACTAATGGAGAGAAGGGTGTCTGTACTAATGGAGAGAAGGGTGTCTGTATGAATGGAGGGAAGGGTGTTTGTACTAACCGATAGAAGGGTGACTGTACTAACGGAGAGAAGGGTGTCTGTACTAACGGAGAGAAGGGTGTCTGTACTAATGGAGAGAAGGGTGTCTGTACTGACGGAGAGAAGGGTGTCTGTACGAATGGACAGAAGGGTGTCTGTACTAACGGAGAGAAGGGTGTCTGTACTAACGGAGAGAAGGGTGTCTGTACTAACGGAGAGAAGGGTGTCTGTACTAACAGAGAGAAGGGTGTCTGTACTAATGGAGAGAAGGTTGTCTGTATGCATGGAGAGAAGGGTGTCTGTATCAATGGAGAGAAGGGTCTCTGGACTAATGGAGAGAACGGTGTCTGTACTAATGGAGAGAAGGTTGTCTGTATGCATGGAGAGAAGGGTGTCTGTATCAATGGAGAGAAGGGTCTCTGGACTAATGGAGAGAACGGTGTCTGTACTAATGGAGAGAAGTGTGTCTGTACTAATGGAGAGAAGGGTGTCTGTACTAATGGAGAGAAGTGTGTCTGTACTAATGGAGAGAAGTGTGTCTGTACTAATGGAGAGAAGGGTGTCTGTACTAATGGAGAGAAGGGTGTCTGTACTAACGGAGAGAAGGGTGTCTGTACTAATGGAGAGAAGTGTGTCTGTACTAATGGAGAGAAGGGTGTCTGTACTAATGGAGAGAAGGGTGTCTGTACTAACGGAGAGAAGGGTGTTTGTACTAACAGAGAGAAGGGTGTCTGTACTAACACAGAGAAGGGTGTCTGTACGAACGGAGAGAAGGGTGTTTTTACGAACGGAGAGAAGGGTGTCTGTACTAACGGAGAGAAGGGTGTCTGTACGAATGGAGAGAAGGATGTCTGTACTAACGGAGAGAAGGGTGTTTGTACTAACAGAGAGAAGGGTGTCTGTACTAACACAGAGAAGGGTGTCTGTACGAACGGAGAGAAGGGTGTTTTTACTCACGGAGAGAAGGGTGTCTGTACTAACGGAGAGAAGGGTGTCTGTACTAACAGAGAGAAGGGTGTTTGTACTAACAGAGAGAAGGGTGTCTGTACTAACACGGAGAAGGGTGTCTGTACTAACGGAGTGAAGGGTGTCTGTACTAACAGAGAGAAGGGTGTTTGTACTAACAGAGAGAAGGGTGTCTCTACTAACACGGAGAAGGGTGTCTGTGCTAACGGAGAGAAGGGTGTTTGTACTAACAGAGAGCAGGGTGTCTGTACTAACGGAGAGAAGGGTGTCTGTACTAACACAGAGAAGGGTGTCTGTACTAACGGAGAGAAGGGTGTCTGTACTAACACAGAGAAGGGTGTCTGTACTAACGGAGAGAAGGGTGTCTGTACTAACGGAGAGAAGGGTGTTTTTACTAACGGAGAGAAGAGTGTCTGGAGTAATGGAGAGTAGGGTGTCTGTGCTAACAGAGAGAAGGGTGTCTGTACTATCAGAGAGAAGGGTGTCTGTACTAACAGAGAGAAGGGTGTCTGTACTAACGGAGAGAAGGGTGTCTGTACTAATGGAGGGAAGGGTGTCTGTACTAACAGAGAGAAGACTGTCTGTATGAATGGAGAGAAGGGTGTATGTACATAGGGAGAGAAGGGTGTTTGTACTAATGGAGAGATGGGTGTCTATACTAACGGAGAAAAGGGTGTCTGTTCTAACAGAGAGAAGGGTGTTTGTACGAGCGGAGAGAAGCGTGTCTGTACTAACGGAGAGAAGGATGTCTGTACAAACGGAGAGAAGGGTGTCTACTAACGGAGAGAAGGGTGTCTGCACGAATGGAGAGAAGGTTGTCTGTATGCATGGAGAGAAGGGTGTCTGTATGAATGGAGAGAAGGCTGTTTGTACTCACGGAGAGAAGGGTGTCTGTACTAACGGAGAGAAGGGTGTCTGTACTGACGGAGAGAAGGGTGTCTGTACGAACAGAGAGAAGGGTGTCTGTATGAATGGAGGGAAGGGTGTTTGTACGAACCGATAGAAGGGTGACTGTACTAACGGAGAGAAGGGTGTCTGTACTAACGGAGGGAAGGGTGTCTGTACTAACGGAGAGAAGGGTGTCTGTACTAACAGAGGGAAGGGTTATCTGTACTAATGGAGAGAAGGGTGTCTGTACGAATGGAGAGAAGTGTTTCTGTACTAATGGAGAGAAGGGTGTCTGTACTCACGGAGAGAAGGTTGTCTGTACTAACGGAGAGAAGGGTGTCTGTACTAATGGAGAGAAGGGTGTCTGTATGAATGGCGAGAAGGCTGTTTGTACTAACGGAGAGAAGGGTGTCTGGACTAACGGAGAGAAGGATGTCTGTACTCACGGAGAGAAGGGTGTCTGTACTCACGGAGAGAAGGGTGTCTGTTCTAATGGAGAGAAGGGTGTCTGTATGAATGGAGAGAAGGCTGTTTGTACTAACGGAGAGAAGGGTCTCTGTACTAACGGAGAGAAGGGTGTCTGTACGAAGGGAGAGAAGGGTGTCTGATTGAATGGAGGGTATGGTGTCTGTACTAACGGACAGACGGGTGGCTGTACTAACGGACAGAAGGGTGTCTAGTAACAGAGGGAAGGGTGTCTGTACTCACGGAGAGAAGGGTGTCTGTACTAACGGAGAGAAGGGTGTCTGTACTGACGGAGAGAAGGGTGTCTGCACTAATGGAGAGAAGGTTGTCTGTATGCATGGAGAGAAGGGTGTCTGTATGAATGGAGAGAAGGCTGTTTGTACTCACGGAGAGAAGGGTGTCTGTACTAACGGAGAGAAGGGTGTCTGTACTGACGGAGAGAAGGGTGTCTGTACTAACGGAGAGAAGGGTGTCTGCACTAATGGAGAGAAGGTTGTCTGTATGCATGGAGAGAAGGGTGTCTGTATCAATGGAGAGAAGGGTCTCTGTACTAACAGAGAGAAGGGTGTCTGTATGAATGGAGGGAAGGGTGTCTGTACTAACAGAGAGAAGGGTGTCTGCACTAATGGAGAGAAGGGTGTCTGTACTAACGGAGAGAAGGTTGTTTGTACTAATGGAGAGATGGGTGTCTGTATGAATGGAGAGAACGGTGTCTGTTCTAATGGAGAGAAGGGTGTTTGTACTAACAGAGAGAAGGGTGTCTGTACTAACGGAGAGAAGGGTGTCTGTACTAGCGGAGAGAAGGGTGTCTGTACTAGCGGAGAGAAGGGTGTCTGCACGAATGGAGAGAATGTTGTCTGTATGCATGGTGAGAAGGGTGTTTGGACTAATGGAGAGAAGGGTGTCTGTACTAACGGAGAGAAGGGTGTCTGTACTAACGGAGAGAAGGGTGTCTGTACTAACAGAGAGAAGGGTGTCTGCACTAATGGAGAGAAGGTTGTCTGTACTAACGGACAGAAGGGTGTTTGTACCTTTGGAGAGATGGCTGTCTGTATGAATGGAGAGAAGGCTGGCTGTATCAATGGAGAGAAGGGTGTCTGTACTGACGGAGAGAAGGGTGTCTGTACTAACGGAGAGAAGGGTGTCTGTACTAATGGAGAGAAGGGTGTCTGTACTAATGGAGAGAAGGGTGTCTGTATGAATGGAGAGAAGGGTGTTTGTACTAACGGACAGAAGGGTGTTTGTACTAATGGAGAGATGGGTGTCTGTATGAATGGAGAGAACGGTGTCTGTACTAAGGGAGAGAAGGGTGTCTGTACGAACGGAGAGAAGGGTGTCTGTACTAACGGAGAGAAGGGTGTCTGTACTAACGGAGAGAAGGTTGTCGATACTAACGGAGAGAAGGGTGTCTGTACTAATGGAGAGAAGGGTGTTTGTACGAATGGAGAGAAGGGTGTCTGTTCTAATGGAGAGAAGTGTGTCTGTACTAATGGAGAGAAGGGTGTCTGTACTAATGGAGAGAAGGGTGTCTGTACGAACGGAGAGAAGGGTGTCTGTACTAACGGAGAGAAGGGTGTCTGTACTAACGGAGAGAAGGTTGTCGATACTAACGGAGAGAAGGGTGTCTGTATGAATGGAGAGAAGGGTGTCTGTACTAATGGAGAGAAGGGTGTCTGTACTAACAGGGAGAAGGGTGTCTGTTCTAACACAGAGAAGCGTGTCTGTACTAACGGAGAGAAGGGTGTCTGTACTCACGGAGAGAAGGGTGTCTGTACCAACGGAGAGAAAGATGTTTGTACTAACAGAGAGAAGGGTGTCTGTACTAACGGAGAGAAGGGTGTCTGTACCAATGGAGAGAAGAAAGTCTGTTCTAATGGAGAGAACGGTGTCTGTACTATCAGAGAGAAGGGTGTCTGTACTCAAGGAGAGAAGGGTGTCTGTACTAACAGGGAGAAGGGTGTCTGTACTAACAGAGCGAAGTGTGTCTGTACTAATGGAGGGAAGGGTGTCTGTACTAACAGAGAGAAGGGTGTCTCTACTAGCAGAGAGAAGGGTGTTTGTACGAACGGAGAGAAGGGTGTCTGTACTAACAGAGAGAAGGGTGTCTGTACTGACGGAGAGAAGGGTGTCTGTACTAACAGAGAGAAGTGTGTCTCTACTAGCAGAGAGAAGGGTGTTTGTACGAACGGAGAGAAGGGTGTCTGTACAAACGGAGAGAAGGGTGTCTGTATGAATGGAGAGAAGGGTGTTTGTACTTAGGGAGAGAAGGGTGTTTGTACTTAGGGAGAGAAGGGTGTTTCTACTAATGGAGAGAAGGGTATCTGTACTAACGGAGAGAAGGGTGTCTGTACTAACGGACAGAAGGGTGTCTGTATGAATGGAGGGAAGGGTGTTTGTACTAACCGATAGAAGGGTGACTGTACTAACGGAGAGAAGGGTGTCTGTACTAACGGAGAGAAGGGTGTCTGTACTAACGGAGAGAAGGGTGTCTGTACTGACGGAGAGAAGGGTGTCTGTACGAATGGACAGAAGGGTGTCTGTACTAACGGAGAGAAGGGTGTCTGTACTAATGGAGAGAAGGGTGTCTGTATGAATGGCGAGAAGGCTGTTTGTACTAACGGAGAGAAGGGTGTCTGGACTAACGGAGAGAAGGATGTCTGTACTCACGGAGAGAAGGGTGTCTGTACTCACGGAGAGAAGGGTGTCTGTTCTAATGGAGAGAAGGGTGTCTGTATGAATGGAGAGAAGGCTGTTTGTACTAACGGAGAGAAGGGTCTCTGTACTAACGGAGAGAAGGGTGTCTGTACGAAGGGAGAGAAGGGTGTCTGATTGAATGGAGGGTATGGTGTCTGTACTAACGGACAGAAGGGTGGCTGCACTAACGGACAGAAGGGTGTCTAGTAACAGAGGGAAGGGTGTCTGTACTCACGGAGAGAAGGGTGTCTGTACTGACGGAGAGAAGGGTGTCTGTACTAACGGAGAGAAGGGTGTCTGCACTAATGGAGAGAAGGTTGTCTGTATGCATGGAGAGAAGGGTGTCTGTATCAATGGAGAGAAGGGTCTCTGTACTAACAGAGAGAAGGGTGTCTGTATGAATGGAGGGAAGGGTGTCTGTACTAACAGAGAGAAGGGTGTCTGCACTAATGGAGAGAAGGGTGTCTGTACTAACGGAGAGAAGGTTGTTTGTACTAATGGAGAGAAGGGTGTCTGTTCTAATGGAGAGAAGGGTGTTTGTACTAACAGAGAGAAGGGTGTCTGTACTAATGGAGAGAAGGGTGTCTGTACTAGCGGAGAGAAGGGTGTCTGCACGAATGGAGAGAATGTTGTCTGTATGCATGGTGAGAAGGGTGTTTGGACTAATGGAGAGAAGGGTGTCTGTACTAACGGAGAGAAGGGTGTCTGTACTAACGGAGAGAAGGGTGTCTGTACTAACAGAGAGAAGGGTGTCTCTACTAACACGGAGAAGGGTGTCTGTACTAACGGAGAGAAGGGTGTTTGTACTAACAGAGAGCAGGGTGTCTGTACTAACGGAGAGAAGGGTGTCTGTACTAACACAGAGAAGGGTGTCTGTACTAACGGAGAGAAGGGTGTCTGTATTAACACAGAGAAGGGTGTCTGTACTAACGGAGAGAAGGGTGTCTGTACTAACGGAGAGAAGGGTGTTTTTACTAACGGAGAGAAGAGTGTCTGGAGTAATGGAGAGTAGGGTGTCTGTGCTAACAGAGAGAAGGGTGTCTGTACTATCAGAGAGAAGGGTGTCTGTACTAACAGAGAGAAGGGTGTCTGTACTAACGGAGAGAAGGGTGTCTGTACTAATGGAGGGAAGGGTGTCTGTACTAACAGAGAGAAGACTGTCTGTATGAATGGAGAGAAGGGTGTATGTACATAGGGAGAGAAGGGTGTTTGTACTAATGGAGAGATGGGTGTCTATACTAACGGAGAAAAGGGTGTCTGTTCTAACAGAGAGAAGGGTGTTTGTACGAGCGGAGAGAAGCGTGTCTGTACTAACGGAGAGAAGGATGTCTGTACAAACGGAGAGAAGGGTGTCTACTAACGGAGAGAAGGGTGTCTGCACGAATGGAGAGAAGGTTGTCTGTATGCATGGAGAGAAGGGTGTCTGTATGAATGGAGAGAAGGCTGTTTGTACTCACGGAGAGAAGGGTGTCTGTACTAACGGAGAGAAGGGTGTCTGTACTGACGGAGAGAAGGGTGTCTGTACGAACAGAGAGAAGGGTGTCTGTATGAATGGAGGGAAGGGTGTTTGTACGAACCGATAGAAGGGTGACTGTACTAACGGAGAGAAGGGTGTCTGTACTAACGGAGGGAAGGGTGTCTGTACTAACGGAGAGAAGGGTGTCTGTACTAACAGAGGGAAGGGTTATCTGTACTAATGGAGAGAAGGGTGTCTGTACGAATGGAGAGAAGTGTTTCTGTACTAATGGAGAGAAGGGTGTCTGTACTCACGGAGAGAAGGTTGTCTGTACTAACGGAGAGAAGGGTGTCTGTACTAATGGAGAGAAGGGTGTCTGTATGAATGGCGAGAAGGCTGTTTGTACTAACGGAGAGAAGGGTGTCTGGACTAACGGAGAGAAGGATGTCTGTACTCACGGAGAGAAGGGTGTCTGTACTCACGGAGAGAAGGGTGTCTGTTCTAATGGAGAGAAGGGTGTCTGTATGAATGGAGAGAAGGCTGTTTGTACTAACGGAGAGAAGGGTCTCTGTACTAACGGAGAGAAGGGTGTCTGTACGAAGGGAGAGAAGGGTGTCTGATTGAATGGAGGGTATGGTGTCTGTACTAACGGACAGACGGGTGGCTGTACTAACGGACAGAAGGGTGTCTAGTAACAGAGGGAAGGGTGTCTGTACTCACGGAGAGAAGGGTGTCTGTACTAACGGAGAGAAGGGTGTCTGTACTGACGGAGAGAAGGGTGTCTGCACTAATGGAGAGAAGGTTGTCTGTATGCATGGAGAGAAGGGTGTCTGTATGAATGGAGAGAAGGCTGTTTGTACTCACGGAGAGAAGGGTGTCTGTACTAACGGAGAGAAGGGTGTCTGTACTGACGGAGAGAAGGGTGTCTGTACTAACGGAGAGAAGGGTGTCTGCACTAATGGAGAGAAGGTTGTCTGTATGCATGGAGAGAAGGGTGTCTGTATCAATGGAGAGAAGGGTCTCTGTACTAACAGAGAGAAGGGTGTCTGTATGAATGGAGGGAAGGGTGTCTGTACTAACAGAGAGAAGGGTGTCTGCACTAATGGAGAGAAGGGTGTCTGTACTAACGGAGAGAAGGTTGTTTGTACTAATGGAGAGATGGGTGTCTGTATGAATGGAGAGAACGGTGTCTGTTCTAATGGAGAGAAGGGTGTTTGTACTAACAGAGAGAAGGGTGTCTGTACTAACGGAGAGAAGGGTGTCTGTACTAGCGGAGAGAAGGGTGTCTGTACTAGCGGAGAGAAGGGTGTCTGCACGAATGGAGAGAATGTTGTCTGTATGCATGGTGAGAAGGGTGTTTGGACTAATGGAGAGAAGGGTGTCTGTACTAACGGAGAGAAGGGTGTCTGTACTAACGGAGAGAAGGGTGTCTGTACTAACAGAGAGAAGGGTGTCTGCACTAATGGAGAGAAGGTTGTCTGTACTAACGGACAGAAGGGTGTTTGTACCTTTGGAGAGATGGCTGTCTGTATGAATGGAGAGAAGGCTGGCTGTATCAATGGAGAGAAGGGTGTCTGTACTGACGGAGAGAAGGGTGTCTGTACTAACGGAGAGAAGGGTGTCTGTACTAATGGAGAGAAGGGTGTCTGTACTAATGGAGAGAAGGGTGTCTGTATGAATGGAGAGAAGGGTGTTTGTACTAACGGACAGAAGGGTGTTTGTACTAATGGAGAGATGGGTGTCTGTATGAATGGAGAGAACGGTGTCTGTACTAAGGGAGAGAAGGGTGTCTGTACGAACGGAGAGAAGGGTGTCTGTACTAACGGAGAGAAGGGTGTCTGTACTAACGGAGAGAAGGTTGTCGATACTAACGGAGAGAAGGGTGTCTGTACTAATGGAGAGAAGGGTGTTTGTACGAATGGAGAGAAGGGTGTCTGTTCTAATGGAGAGAAGTGTGTCTGTACTAATGGAGAGAAGGGTGTCTGTACTAATGGAGAGAAGGGTGTCTGTACGAACGGAGAGAAGGGTGTCTGTACTAACGGAGAGAAGGGTGTCTGTACTAACGGAGAGAAGGTTGTCGATACTAACGGAGAGAAGGGTGTCTGTATGAATGGAGAGAAGGGTGTCTGTACTAATGGAGAGAAGGGTGTCTGTACTAACAGGGAGAAGGGTGTCTGTTCTAACACAGAGAAGCGTGTCTGTACTAACGGAGAGAAGGGTGTCTGTACTCACGGAGAGAAGGGTGTCTGTACCAACGGAGAGAAAGATGTTTGTACTAACAGAGAGAAGGGTGTCTGTACTAACGGAGAGAAGGGTGTCTGTACCAATGGAGAGAAGAAAGTCTGTTCTAATGGAGAGAACGGTGTCTGTACTATCAGAGAGAAGGGTGTCTGTACTCAAGGAGAGAAGGGTGTCTGTACTAACAGGGAGAAGGGTGTCTGTACTAACAGAGCGAAGTGTGTCTGTACTAATGGAGGGAAGGGTGTCTGTACTAACAGAGAGAAGGGTGTCTCTACTAGCAGAGAGAAGGGTGTTTGTACGAACGGAGAGAAGGGTGTCTGTACTAACAGAGAGAAGGGTGTCTGTACTGACGGAGAGAAGGGTGTCTGTACTAACAGAGAGAAGTGTGTCTCTACTAGCAGAGAGAAGGGTGTTTGTACGAACGGAGAGAAGGGTGTCTGTACAAACGGAGAGAAGGGTGTCTGTATGAATGGAGAGAAGGGTGTTTGTACTTAGGGAGAGAAGGGTGTTTGTACTTAGGGAGAGAAGGGTGTTTCTACTAATGGAGAGAAGGGTATCTGTACTAACGGAGAGAAGGGTGTCTGTACTAACGGACAGAAGGGTGTCTGTATGAATGGAGGGAAGGGTGTTTGTACTAACCGATAGAAGGGTGACTGTACTAACGGAGAGAAGGGTGTCTGTACTAACGGAGAGAAGGGTGTCTGTACTAACGGAGAGAAGGGTGTCTGTACTGACGGAGAGAAGGGTGTCTGTACGAATGGACAGAAGGGTGTCTGTACTAACGGAGAGAAGGGTGTCTGTACTAATGGAGAGAAGGGTGTCTGTATGAATGGCGAGAAGGCTGTTTGTACTAACGGAGAGAAGGGTGTCTGGACTAACGGAGAGAAGGATGTCTGTACTCACGGAGAGAAGGGTGTCTGTACTCACGGAGAGAAGGGTGTCTGTTCTAATGGAGAGAAGGGTGTCTGTATGAATGGAGAGAAGGCTGTTTGTACTAACGGAGAGAAGGGTCTCTGTACTAACGGAGAGAAGGGTGTCTGTACGAAGGGAGAGAAGGGTGTCTGATTGAATGGAGGGTATGGTGTCTGTACTAACGGACAGAAGGGTGGCTGCACTAACGGACAGAAGGGTGTCTAGTAACAGAGGGAAGGGTGTCTGTACTCACGGAGAGAAGGGTGTCTGTACTAACGGAGAGAAGGGTGTCTGTACTGACGGAGAGAAGGGTGTCTGTACTAACGGAGAGAAGGGTGTCTGCACTAATGGAGAGAAGGTTGTCTGTATGCATGGAGAGAAGGGTGTCTGTATCAATGGAGAGAAGGGTCTCTGTACTAACAGAGAGAAGGGTGTCTGTATGAATGGAGGGAAGGGTGTCTGTACTAACAGAGAGAAGGGTGTCTGCACTAATGGAGAGAAGGGTGTCTGTACTAACGGAGAGAAGGTTGTTTGTACTAATGGAGAGAAGGGTGTCTGTTCTAATGGAGAGAAGGGTGTTTGTACTAACAGAGAGAAGGGTGTCTGTACTAATGGAGAGAAGGGTGTCTGTACTAGCGGAGAGAAGGGTGTCTGCACGAATGGAGAGAATGTTGTCTGTATGCATGGTGAGAAGGGTGTTTGGACTAATGGAGAGAAGGGTGTCTGTACTAACGGAGAGAAGGGTGTCTGTACTAACGGAGAGAAGGGTGTCTGTACTAACAGAGAGAAGGGTGTCTGCACTAATGGAGAGAAGGTTGTCTGTACTAACGGACAGAAGGGTGTTTGTACCTTTGGAGAGATGGCTGTCTGTATGAATGGAGAGAACGGTGTCTGTACGAATGGAGAGAAGGCTGGCTGTATCAATGGAGAGAAGGGTCTCTGGACTCATGGAGAGAAGGGTGTCTGTACTAACGGAGAGAAGGGTGTCGATACAAATGGAGAGAAGGGTGTCTGTACTAATGGAGAGAAGGGTGTCTGTATGAATGGAGAGAAGGGTGTTTGTACTAACGGACAGAAGGGTGTTTGTACTAATGGAGAGATGGGTGTCTGTATGAATGGAGAGAACGGTGTCTATACTAATGGAGAGAAGGGTGTTTGTACGAATGGAGAGAAGGGTGTCTGTACTAATGGAGAGAAGTGTGTCTGTACTAATGGAGAGAAGTGTGTCTGTACTAATGGAGAGAAGGGTGTCTGTACTAATGGAGAGAAGGGTGTCTGTACGAACGGAGAGAAGGGTGTCTGTACTAACGGAGAGAAGGTTGTCGATACTAACGGAGAGAAGGGTGTCTGTATGAATGGAGAGAAGGGTGTCTGTACGAATGGAGAGAAGGGTGTCTGTACTAACAGGGAGAAGGGTGTCTGTTCTAACACAGAGAAGCGTGTCTGTACTAACGGAGAGAAGGGTGTCTGTACTCACGGAGAGAAGGGTGTCTGTACCAACGGAGAGAAAGGTGTTTGTACTAACAGAGAGAACGGTGTCTGTACTAACGGAGAGAAGGGTGTCTGTACTAATGGAGAGAAGAAAGTCTGTTCTAATGGAGAGAACGGTGTCTGTACTATCAGAGAGAAGGGTGTCTGTACTCAAGGAGAGAAGGGTGTCTGTACTAACAGGGAGAAGGGTGTCTGTACTAACAGAGCGAAGTGTGTCTGTACTAATGGAGGGAAGGGTGTCTGTACTAACAGAGAGAAGGGTGTCTCTACTAGCGGAGAGAAGGGTGTTTGTACGAACGGAGAGAAGGGTGTCTGTACTAACGGAGAGAAGGGTGTCTGTACTAACAGAGAGAAGTGTGTCTCTACTAGCAGAGAGAAGGGTGTTTGTACGAACGGAGAGAAGGGTGTCTGTACGAACGGAGAGAAGGGTGTCTGTATGAATGGAGAGAAGGGTGTCTGTATGAATGGCGAGAAGGCTGTTTGTACTAACGGAGAGAAGGGTGTCTGGACTAACGGAGAGAAGGGTGTCTGTACTAACGGAGAGAAGGGTGTCTGTACTGACGGAGAGAAGGGTGTCTGTACGAATGGACAGAAGGGTGTCTGTACGAATGGACAGAAGGGTGTCTGTACTAACGGAGAGACGGGTGTCTGTACTAATGGAGAGAAGGGTGTCTGTATGAATGGCGAGAAGGCTGTTTGTACTACCGGAGAGAAGGGTGTCTGGACTAACGGAGAGAAGGATGTCTGTACTCACGGAGAGAAGGGTGTCTGTACTCACGGAGAGAAGGGTGTCTGTTCTAATGGAGAGAAGGGTGTCTGTATGAATGGAGAGAAGGCTGTTTGTACTAACGGAGAGAAGGGTCTCTGTACTAACGGAGAGAAGGGTGTCTGTACGAAGGGAGAGAAGGGTGTCTGATTGAATGGAGGGTATGGTGTCTGTACTAACGGACAGAAGGGTGGCTGTACTAACGGACAGAAGAGTGTCTACTAACAGAGGGAAGGGTGTCTGTACTCACGGAGAGATGGGTGTCTGTACTAACGGAGAGAAGGGTGTCTGCACTAATGGAGAGAAGGTTGTCTGTATGCATGGAGAGAAGGGTGTCTGTATGAATGGAGAGAAGGCTGTTTGTACTCACGGAGAGAAGGGTGTCTGTACTAACGGAGAGAAGGGTGTCTGTACTGACGGAGAGAAGGGTGTCTGTACTAACGGAGAGAAGGGTGTCTGCACTAATGGAGAGAAGGTTGTCTGTATGCATGGAGAGAAGGGTGTCTGTATCAATGGAGAGAAGGGTCTCTGTACTAACAGAGAGAAGGGTGTCTGTATGAATGGAGGGAAGGGTGTCTGTACTAACAGAGAGAAGGGTGTCTGCACTAATGGAGAGAAGGGTGTCTGTACTAACGGAGAGAAGGTTGTTTGTACTAATGGAGAGATGGGTGTCTGTATGAATGGGGAGAACGGTGTCTGTTCTAATGGAGAGAAGGGTGTTTGTACTAACAGAGAGAAGGGTGTCTGTACTAATGGAGAGAAGGGTGTCTGTACTAACGGAGAGAAGGGTGTCTGTACTAGCGGAGAGAAGGGTGTCTGCACGAATGGAGAGAAGGGTGTTTTTACTAACGGAGAGAAGAGTGTCTGGAGTAATGGAGAGAAGGGTGTCTGTGCTAACGGAGAGAAGGGTGTCTGTACTATCAGAGAGAAGGGTGTCTGTACTCACGGAGAGAAGGGTGTCTGTACTAACAGAGAGAAGGGTGTCTGTACTAACGGAGAGAAGGGTGTCTGTACTAATGGAGGGAAGGGTGTCTGTACTAACAGAGAGAAGGGTGTCTCTACTAGCAGAGAGAAGGGTGTTTGTACGAACGGAGAGAAGGGTGTCTGTACTAATGGAGAGAAGACTGTCTGTATGAATGGAGAGAAGGGTGTATGTACATAGGGAGAGAAGGGTGTCTGTACTGACGGAGAGAAGGGTGTCTGTACTAACGGAGAGAAGGGTGTCTGCACTAATGGAGAGAAGGTTGTCTGTATGCATGGAGAGAAGGGTGTTTTTACTAACGGAGAGAAGAGTGTAGTAATGGAGAGAAGGGTGTCTGTACTAACGGAGAGAAGGGTGTCTGTACTAACGGAGAGAAGGGTGTCTGTACTAACGGAGAGAAGGATGTCTGTACTAATGGAGAGAAGGTTGTCTGTACTAACAGAGAGAAGGGTGTCTGTACTAATGGAGAGAAGGTTGTCTGTATGCATGGAGAAAAGGGTGTCTGTACTAACGGAGAGAAGATTGTCTGTACTAACGGAGAGAAGGGTGTCTGTACAAACGGAGAGAAGGGTGTTTTTACTAACGGAGAGAAGAGTGTCTGTAGTAATGGAGAGAAGGGTGTCTGTACTCACGGAGAGAAGGGTGTCTGTACTAACGGAGAGAAGGGTGTCTGTACTAACGGAGAGAAGGGTGTCTGTACTAACGTAGAGAAGGGTGTCTGTACTAACGGAGAGAAGGGTGTCTGTATGAATGGAGAGAAGGGTGTTTGTACTTAGGGAGAGAAGGGTGTTTGTACTTAGGGAGAGAAGGGTGTTTCTACTAATGGAGAGAAGGGTGTCTGTACTAACGGAGAGAAGGGTGTCTGTACTAACGGACAGAAGGGTGTCTGTATGAATGGAGGGAAGGGTGTTTGTACTAACCGATAGAAGGGTGACTGTACTAACGGAGAGAAGGGTGTCTGTACTAACGGACAGAAGAGTGTCTACTAACAGAGGGAAGGGTGTCTGTACTCACGGAGAGAAGGGTGTCTGTACTAACGGAGAGAAGGGTGTCTGTACTGACGGAGAGAAGGGTGTCTGCACTAATGGAGAGAAGGTTGTCTGTATGCATGGAGAGAAGGGTGTCTGTATGAATGGAGAGAAGGCTGTTTGTACTCACGGAGAGAAGGGTGTCTGTACTAACGGAGAGAAGGGTGTCTGTACTGACGGAGAGAAGGGTGTCTGTACTAACGGAGAGAAGGGTGTCTGCACTAATGGAGAGAAGGTTGTCTGTATGCATGGAGAGAAGGGTGTCTGTATCAATGGAGAGAAGGGTCTCTGTACTAACAGAGAGAAGGGTGTCTGTATGAATGGAGGGAAGGGTGTCTGTACTAACAGAGAGAAGGGTGTCTGCACTAATGGAGAGAAGGGTGTCTGTACTAACGGAGAGAAGGTTGTTTGTACTAATGGAGAGATGGGTGTCTGTATGAATGGAGAGAACGGTGTCTGTTCTAATGGAGAGAAGGGTGTTTGTACTAACAGAGAGAAGGGTGTCTGTACTAATGGAGAGAAGGGTGTCTGTACTAACGGAGAGAAGGGTGTCTGTACTAGCGGAGAGAAGGGTGTCTGCACGAATGGAGAGAAGGGTGTTTTTACTAACGGAGAGAAGAGTGTCTGGAGTAATGGAGAGAAGGGTGTCTGTGCTAACGGAGAGAAGGGTGTCTGTACTATTAGAGAGAAGGGTGTCTGTACTCACGGAGAGAAGGGTGTCTGTACTAACAGAGAGAAGGGTGTCTGTACTAACGGAGAGAAGGGTGTCTGTACTAATGGAGGGAAGGGTGTCTGTACTAACAGAGAGAAGGGTGTCTCTACTAGCAGAGAGAAGGGTGTTTGTACGAACGGAGAGAAGGGTGTCTGTACTAATGGAGAGAAGACTGTCTGTACTAACGGAGAGAAGGGTGTCTGTACTAGCGGAGAGAAGGGTGTCTGCACGAATGGAGAGAAGGGTGTTTTTACTAACGGAGAGAAGAGTGTCTGGAGTAATGGAGAGAAGGGTGTCTGTGCTAACGGAGAGAAGGGTGTCTGTACTATCAGAGAGAAGGGTGTCTGTACTCACGGAGAGAAGGGTGTCTGTACTAACAGAGAGAAGGGTGTCTGTACTAACGGAGAGAAGGGTGTCTGTACTAATGGAGGGAAGGGTGTCTGTACTAACAGAGAGAAGGGTGTCTCTACTAGCAGAGAGAAGGGTGTTTGTACGAACGGAGAGAAGGGTGTCTGTACTAATGGAGAGAAGACTGTCTGTATGAATGGAGAGAAGGGTGTATGTACATAGGGAGAGAAGGGTGTCTGTACTGACGGAGAGAAGGGTGTCTGTACTAACGGAGAGAAGGGTGTCTGCACTAATGGAGAGAAGGTTGTCTGTATGCATGGAGAGAAGGATGTCTGTATCAATGGAGAGAAGGGTCTCTGTACTAACAGAGAGAAGGGTGTCTGTATGAATGGAGGGAAGGGTGTCTGTACTAACAGAGAGAAGGGTGTCTGCACTAATGGAGAGAAGGGTGTTTGTACTAATGGAGAGATGGCTCTCTGTATGAATGGAGAGAACGGTGTCTGTACTAATGGAGAGAAGGTTGTCTGTACTAACGGAGAGAAGGGTGCATGTCCTAACGGAGAGAAGGGTGTCTGTACTAACGGAGAGGTGGCTGTCTGTATGAATGGAGAGAACGGTGTCTGTACGAATGGAGAGAAGGGTGCATGTCCTAACGGAGAGAAGGGTGCATGTCCTAACGGAGAGAAGGGTGTCTGTACTAACGGAGAGAAGGGTGTCTGTACTAACGGAGAAAAGGGTGTCTGTACTGACGGAGAGAAGGGTGTCTGTACGAACGGAGAGAAGGGAGTCTGTACTAACGGAGAGAAGGGTGTCTGTACTAACGGAGAGAAGGGTGTCTGCACGAATGGAGAGAAGGGTCTCTGGACTAATGGAGAGAAGGGAGTCTGTACTAACGGAGAGAAGGGTGTTTGTACTAACGGAGAGAAGGGTGTTTGTACTAACAGAGAGAAGGGTGTCTGTACTCACGGAGAGAAGGGTGTCTGTACGAACGGAGAGAAGGGTGTCTGTACTAACAGAGAGAAGTGTGTATGTACTAACAGAGAGAAGGGTGATTGTACGAACGGAGAGAAGGGTGTCTGTACTAATGGAGAGAAGAAAGTCTGTTCTAATGGAGAGAAGGGTGTCTGTACTAACGTAGAGAAGGGTGTCTGTACTAATGTAGAGAAGGGTGTCTGTACTAACGGAGAGAAGGGTGTCTGTACTAACGGAGAGAAGGGTGTTTTTACTAACGGAGAGAAGAGTGTAGTAATGGAGAGAAGGGTGTCTGTACTAACGGAGAGAAGGGTGTCTGTACTAACGGAGAGAAGGGTGTCTGTACTAACGGAGAGAAGGATGTCTGTACTAATGGAGAGAAGGTTGTCTGTACTAACAGAGAGAAGGGTGTCTGTACTAATGGAGAGAAGGTTGTCTGTATGCATGGAGAAAAGGGTGTCTGTACTAACGGAGAGAAGATTGTCTGTACTAACGGAGAGAAGGGTGTCTGTACAAACGGAGAGAAGGGTGTTTTTACTAACGGAGAGAAGAGTGTCTGTAGTAATGGAGAGAAGGGTGTCTGTACTCACGGAGAGAAGGGTGTCTGTACTAACGGAGAGAAGGGTGTCTGTACTAACGGAGAGAAGGGTGTCTGTACTAACGTAGAGAAGGGTGTCTGTACTAACGGAGAGAAGGGTGTCTGTATGAATGGAGAGAAGGGTGTTTGTACTTAGGGAGAGAAGGGTGTTTGTACTTAGGGAGAGAAGGGTGTTTCTACTAATGGAGAGAAGGGTGTCTGTACTAACGGAGAGAAGGGTGTCTGTACTAACGGACAGAAGGGTGTCTGTATGAATGGAGGGAAGGGTGTTTGTACTAACCGATAGAAGGGTGACTGTACTAACGGAGAGAAGGGTGTCTGTACTAACGGAGAGAAGGGTGTCTGTACTAACGGAGAGAAGGGTGTCTGTACTAACAGAGAGAAGGGTGTCTGTACTAACGGAGAGAAGGGTGTCTGTACCAATGGAGAGAAGAAAGTCTGTTCTAATGGAGAGAACGGTGTCTGTACTATCAGAGAGAAGGGTGTCTGTACTCAAGGAGAGAAGGGTGTCTGTACTAACAGGGAGAAGGGTGTCTGTACTAACAGAGCGAAGTGTGTCTGTACTAATGGAGGGAAGGGTGTCTGTACTAACAGAGAGAAGGGTGTCTCTACTAGCAGAGAGAAGGGTGTTTGTACGAACGGAGAGAAGGGTGTCTGTACTAACAGAGAGAAGGGTGTCTGTACTGACGGAGAGAAGGGTGTCTGTACTAACAGAGAGAAGTGTGTCTCTACTAGCAGAGAGAAGGGTGTTTGTACGAACGGAGAGAAGGGTGTCTGTACAAACGGAGAGAAGGGTGTCTGTATGAATGGAGAGAAGGGTGTTTGTACTTAGGGAGAGAAGGGTGTTTGTACTTAGGGAGAGAAGGGTGTTTCTACTAATGGAGAGAAGGGTGTCTGTACTAACGGAGAGAAGGGTGTCTGTACTAACGGACAGAAGGGTGTCTGTATGAATGGAGGGAAGGGTGTTTGTACTAACCGATAGAAGGGTGACTACTAACGGAGAGAAGGGTGTCTGTACTAACGGAGAGAAGGGTGTCTGTACTAACGGAGAGAAGGGTGTCTGTACTGACGGAGAGAAGGGTGTCTGTACGAATGGACAGAAGGGTGTCTGTACTAACGGAGAGAAGGGTGTCTGTACTAATGGAGAGAAGGGTGTCTGTATGAATGGCGAGAAGGCTGTTTGTACTAACGGAGAGAAGGGTGTCTGGACTAACGGAGAGAAGGATGTCTGTACTCACGGAGAGAAGGGTGTCTGTACTCACGGAGAGAAGGGTGTCTGTTCTAATGGAGAGAAGGGTGTCTGTATGAATGGAGAGAAGGCTGTTTGTACTAACGGAGAGAAGGGTCTCTGTACTAACGGAGAGAAGGGTGTCTGTACGAAGGGAGAGAAGGGTGTCTGATTGAATGGAGGGTATGGTGTCTGTACTAACGGACAGAAGGGTGGCTGCACTAACGGACAGAAGGGTGTCTAGTAACAGAGGGAAGGGTGTCTGTACTCACGGAGAGAAGGGTGTCTGTACTAACGGAGAGAAGGGTGTCTGTACTGACGGAGAGAAGGGTGTCTGTACTAACGGAGAGAAGGGTGTCTGCACTAATGGAGAGAAGGTTGTCCGTATGCATGGAGAGAAGGGTGTCTGTATCAATGGAGAGAAGGGTCTCTGTACTAACAGAGAGAAGGGTGTCTGTATGAATGGAGGGAAGGGTGTCTGTACTAACAGAGAGAAGGGTGTCTGCACTAATGGAGAGAAGGGTGTCTGTACTAACGGAGAGAAGGTTGTTTGTACTAATGGAGAGAAGGGTGTCTGTTCTAATGGAGAGAAGGGTGTTTGTACTAACAGAGAGAAGGGTGTCTGTACTAATGGAGAGAAGGGTGTCTGTACTAGCGGAGAGAAGGGTGTCTGCACGAATGGAGAGAATGTTGTCTGTATGCATGGTGAGAAGGGTGTTTGGACTAATGGAGAGAAGGGTGTCTGTACTAACGGAGAGAAGGGTGTCTGTACTAACGGAGAGAAGGGTGTCTGTACTAACAGAGAGAAGGGTGTCTGCACTAATGGAGAGAAGGTTGTCTGTACTAACGGACAGAAGGGTGTTTGTACCTTTGGAGAGATGGCTGTCTGTATGAATGGAGAGAACGGTGTCTGTACGAATGGAGAGAAGGCTGGCTGTATCAATGGAGAGAAGGGTCTCTGGACTCATGGAGAGAAGGGTGTCTGTACTAACGGAGAGAAGGGTGTCGATACAAATGGAGAGAAGGGTGTCTGTACTAATGGAGAGAAGGGTGTCTGTATGAATGGAGAGAAGGGTGTTTGTACTAACGGACAGAAGGGTGTTTGTACTAATGGAGAGATGGGTGTCTGTATGAATGGAGAGAACGGTGTCTGTACTAATGGAGAGAAGGGTGTCTGTACGAATGGAGAGAAGGGTGTCTGTACTAATGGAGAGAAGGGTGTCTGTACTAATGGAGAGAAGTGTGTCTGTACTAATGGAGAGAAGTGTGTCTGTACTAATGGAGAGAAGGGTGTCTGTACTAATGGAGAGAAGGGTGTCTGTACGAACGGAGAGAAGGGTGTCTGTACTAACGGAGAGAAGGTTGTCGATACTAACGGAGAGAAGGGTGTCTGTATGAATGGAGAGAAGGGTGTCTGTACGAATGGAGAGAAGGGTGTCTGTACTAACAGGGAGAAGGGTGTCTGTTCTAACACAGAGAAGCGTGTCTGTACTAACGGAGAGAAGGGTGTCTGTACTCACGGAGAGAAGGGTGTCTGTACCAACGGAGAGAAAGGTGTTTGTACTAACAGAGAGAAGGGTGTCTGTACTAACGGAGAGAAGGGTGTCTGTACTAATGGAGAGAAGAAAGTCTGTTCTAATGGAGAGAACGGTGTCTGTACTATCAGAGAGAAGGGTGTCTGTACTCAAGGAGAGAAGGGTGTCTGTACTAACAGGGAGAAGGGTGTCTGTACTAACAGAGCGAAGTGTGTCTGTACTAATGGAGGGAAGGGTGTCTGTACTAACAGAGAGAAGGGTGTCTCTACTAGCGGAGAGAAGGGTGTTTGTACGAACGGAGAGAAGGGTGTCTGTTCTAACGGAGAGAAGGGTGTCTGTACTAACAGAGAGAAGTGTGTCTCTACTAGCAGAGAGAAGGGTGTTTGTACGAACGGAGAGAAGGGTGTCTGTACGAACGGAGAGAAGGGTGTCTGTATGAATGGAGAGAAGGGTGTCTGTATGAATGGCGAGAAGGCTGTTTGTACTAACGGAGAGAAGGGTGTCTGGACTAACGGAGAGAAGGGTGTCTGTACTAACGGAGAGAAGGGTGTCTGTACTGACGGAGAGAAGGGTGTCTGTACGAATGGACAGAAGGGTGTCTGTACGAATGGACAGAAGGGTGTCTGTACTAACGGAGAGACGGGTGTCTGTACTAATGGAGAGAAGGGTGTCTGTATGAATGGCGAGAAGGCTGTTTGTACTACCGGAGAGAAGGGTGTCTGGACTAACGGAGAGAAGGATGTCTGTACTCACGGAGAGAAGGGTGTCTGTACTCACGGAGAGAAGGGTGTCTGTTCTAATGGAGAGAAGGGTGTCTGTATGAATGGAGAGAAGGCTGTTTGTACTAACGGAGAGAAGGGTCTCTGTACTAACGGAGAGAAGGGTGTCTGTACGAAGGGAGAGAAGGGTGTCTGATTGAATGGAGGGTATGGTGTCTGTACTAACGGACAGAAGGGTGGCTGTACTAACGGACAGAAGAGTGTCTACTAACAGAGGGAAGGGTGTCTGTACTCACGGAGAGAAGGGTGTCTGTACTAACGGAGAGAAGGGTGTCTGTACTGACGGAGAGAAGGGTGTCTGCACTAATGGAGAGAAGGTTGTCTGTATGCATGGAGAGAAGGGTGTCTGTATGAATGGAGAGAAGGCTGTTTGTACTCACGGAGAGAAGGGTGTCTGTACTAACGGAGAGAAGGGTGTCTGTACTGACGGAGAGAAGGGTGTCTGTACTAACGGAGAGAAGGGTGTCTGCACTAATGGAGAGAAGGTTGTCTGTATGCATGGAGAGAAGGGTGTCTGTATCAATGGAGAGAAGGGTCTCTGTACTAACAGAGAGAAGGGTGTCTGTATGAATGGAGGGAAGGGTGTCTGTACTAACAGAGAGAAGGGTGTCTGCACTATTGGAGAGAAGGGTGTCTGTACTAACGGAGAGAAGGTTGTTTGTACTAATGGAGAGATGGGTGTCTGTATGAATGGAGAGAACGGTGTCTGTTCTAATGGAGAGAAGGGTGTTTGTACTAACAGAGAGAAGGGTGTCTGTACTAATGGAGAGAAGGGTGTCTGTACTAACGGAGAGAAGGGTGTCTGTACTAGCGGAGAGAAGGGTGTCTGCACGAATGGAGAGAAGGGTGTTTTTACTAACGGAGAGAAGAGTGTCTGGAGTAATGGAGAGAAGGGTGTCTGTGCTAACGGAGAGAAGGGTGTCTGTACTATCAGAGAGAAGGGTGTCTGTACTCACGGAGAGAAGGGTGTCTGTACTAACAGAGAGAAGGGTGTCTGTACTAACGGAGAGAAGGGTGTCTGTACTAATGGAGGGAAGGGTGTCTGTACTAACAGAGAGAAGGGTGTCTCTACTAGCAGAGAGAAGGGTGTTTGTACGAACGGAGAGAAGGGTGTCTGTACTAATGGAGAGAAGACTGTCTGTATGAATGGAGAGAAGGGTGTATGTACATAGGGAGAGAAGGGTGTCTGTACTGACGGAGAGAAGGGTGTCTGTACTAACGGAGAGAAGGGTGTCTGCACTAATGGAGAGAAGGTTGTCTGTATGCATGGAGAGAAGGGTGTCTGTATCAATGGAGAGAAGGGTCTCTGTACTAACAGAGAGAAGGGTGTCTGTATGAATGGAGGGAAGGGTGTCTGTACTAACAGAGAGAAGGGTGTCTGCACTAATGGAGAGAAGGGTGTTTGTACTAATGGAGAGATGGCTCTCTGTATGAATGGAGAGAACGGTGTCTGTACTAATGGAGAGAAGGTTGTCTGTACTAACGGAGAGAAGGGTGCATGTCCTAACGGAGAGAAGGGTGCATGTCCTAACGGAGAGAAGGGTGTCTGTACTAACGGAGAGGTGGCTGTCTGTATGAATGGAGAGAACGGTGTCTGTACGAATGGAGAGAAGGGTGCATGTCCTAACGGAGAGAAGGGTGCATGTCCTAACGGAGAGAAGGGTGTCTGTACTAACGGAGAGAAGGGTGTCTGTACTAACGGAGAAAAGGGTGTCTGTACTGACGGAGAGAAGGGTGTCTGTACGAACGGAGAGAAGGGAGTCTGTACTAACGGAGAGAAGGGTGTCTGTACTAACGGAGAGAAGGGTGTTTGTACTAACGGAGAGAAGGGTGATTGTACGAACGGAGAGAAGGGTGTCTGTACTAATGGAGAGAAGAAAGTCTGTTCTAATGGAGAGAAGGGTGTCTGTACTAACGTAGAGAAGGGTGTCTGTACTAATGTAGAGAAGGGTGTCTGTACTAACGGAGAGAAGGGTGTCTGTACTAACGGAGAGAAGGGTGTTTTTACTAACGGAGAGAAGAGTGTAGTAATGGAGAGAAGGGTGTCTGTACTAACGGAGAGAAGGGTGTCTGTACTAACGGAGAGAAGGGTGTCTGTACTAACGGAGAGAAGGATGTCTGTACTAATGGAGAGAAGGTTGTCTGTACTAACAGAGAGAAGGGTGTCTGTACTAATGGAGAGAAGGTTGTCTGTATGCATGGAGAAAAGGGTGTCTGTACTAACGGAGAGAAGATTGTCTGTACTAACGGAGAGAAGGGTGTCTGTACAAACGGAGAGAAGGGTGTTTTTACTAACGGAGAGAAGAGTGTCTGTAGTAATGGAGAGAAGGGTGTCTGTACTCACGGAGAGAAGGGTGTCTGTACTAACGGAGAGAAGGGTGTCTGTACTAACGGAGAGAAGGGTGTCTGTACTAACGTAGAGAAGGGTGTCTGTACTAACGGAGAGAAGGGTGTCTGTATGAATGGAGAGAAGGGTGTTTGTACTTAGGGAGAGAAGGGTGTTTGTACTTAGGGAGAGAAGGGTGTTTCTACTAATGGAGAGAAGGGTGTCTGTACTAACGGAGAGAAGGGTGTCTGTACTAACGGACAGAAGGGTGTCTGTATGAATGGAGGGAAGGGTGTTTGTACTAACCGATAGAAGGGTGACTGTACTAACGGAGAGAAGGGTGTCTGTACTAATGGAGAGAAGGGTGTCTGTACTAACGGAGAGAAGGGTGTCTGTACTGACGGAGAGAAGGGTGTCTGTACGAATGGACAGAAGGGTGTCTGTACTAACGGAGAGAAGGGTGTCTGTACTAACGGAGAGAAGGGTGTCTGTACTAACAGAGAGAAGGGTGTCTGTACTAACAGAGAGAAGGGTGTCTGTACTAATGGAGAGATGGTTGTCTGTATGCATGGAGAGAAGGGTGTCTGTATCAATGGAGAGAAGGTTGTCTGTATGCATGGAGAGAAGGGTGTCTGTATCAATGGAGAGAAGGGTCTCTGGACTAATGGAGAGAACGGTGTCTGTACTAATGGAGAGAAGGTTGTCTGTATGCATGGAGAGAAGGGTGTCTGTATCAATGGAGAGAAGGGTCACTGGACTAATGGAGAGAACGGTGTCTGTACTAATGGAGAGAAGTGTGTCTGTACTAATGGAGAGAAGGGTGTCTGTACTAATGGAGAGAAGTGTGTCTGTACTAATGGAGAGAAGTGTGTCTGTACTAATGGAGAGAAGGGTGTCTGTACTAATGGAGAGAAGGGTGTCTGTACTAACGGAGAGAAGGGTGTCTGTACTAATGGAGAGAAGTGTGTCTGTACTAATGGAGAGAAGGGTGTCTGTACTAATGGAGAGAAGGGTGTCTGTACTAACGGAGAGAAGGGTGTTTGTACTAACAGAGAGAAGGGTGTCTGTACTAACACAGAGAAGGGTGTCTGTACGAACGGAGAGAAGGGTGTTTTTACGAACGGAGAGAAGGGTGTCTGTACTAACGGAGAGAAGGGTGTCTGTACGAATGGAGAGAAGGATGTCTGTACTAACGGAGAGAAGGGTGTTTGTACTAACAGAGAGAAGGGTGTCTGTACTAACACAGAGAAGGGTGTCTGTACGAACGGAGAGAAGGGTGTTTTTACTAACGGAGAGAAGGGTGTCTGTACTAACGGAGAGAAGGGTGTCTGTACTAACAGAGAGAAGGGTGTTTGTACTAACAGAGAGAAGGGTGTCTGTACTAACACGGAGAAGGGTGTCTGTACTAACGGAGTGAAGGGTGTCTGTACTAACAGAGAGAAGGGTGTTTGTACTAACAGAGAGAAGGGTGTCTGTACTAACACGGAGAAGGGTGTCTGTACTAACGGAGAGAAGGGTGTTTGTACTAACAGAGAGCAGGGTGTCTGTACTAACGGAGAGAAGGGTGTCTGTACTAACACAGAGAAGGGTGTCTGTACTAACGGAGAGAAGGGTGTCTGTACTAACACAGAGAAGGGTGTCTGTACTAACGGAGAGAAGGGTGTCTGTACTAACGGAGAGAAGGGTGTTTTTACTAACGGAGAGAAGAGTGTCTGGAGTAATGGAGAGAAGGGTGTCTGTGCTAACGGAGAGAAGGGTGTCTGTACTATCAGAGAGAAGGGTGTCTGTACTAACAGAGAGAAGGGTGTCTGTACTAACGGAGAGAAGGGTGTCTGTACTAATGGAGGGAAGGGTGTCTGTACTAACAGAGAGAAGGGTGTCTCTACTAGCAGAGAGAAGGGTGTTTGTACGAACGGAGAGAAGGGTGTCTGTACTAATGGAGAGAAGACTGTCTGTATGAATGGAGAGAAGGGTGTATGTACATAGGGAGAGAAGGGTGTTTGTACTAATGGAGAGATGGGTGTCTGTACTAACGGAGAAAAGGGTGTCTGTTCTAACAGAGAGAAGGGTGTTTGTACGAGCGGAGAGAAGCGTGTCTGTACAAACGGAGAGAAGGGTGTCTACTAACGGAGAGAAGGGTGTCTGCACGAATGGAGAGAAGGTTGTCTGTATGCATGGAGAGAAGGGTGTCTGTACTAACGGACAGATGGGTGTCTGTACGAACAGAGAGAAGGGTGTCTGTATGAATGGAGGGAAGGGTGTTTGTACGAACCGATAGAAGGGTGACTGTACTAACGGAGAGAAGGGTGTCTGTACTAACGGAGGGAAGGGTGTCTGTACTAACGGAGAGAAGGGTGTCTGTACTAACAGAGGGAAGGGTTATCTGTACTAATGGAGAGAAGGGTGTCTGTACGAATGGAGAGAAGTGTTTCTGTACTAATGGAGAGAAGGGTGTCTGTACTCACGGAGAGAAGGTTGTCTGTACTAACGGAGAGAAGGGTGTCTGTACTAATGGAGAGAAGGGTGTCTGTATGAATGGCGAGAAGGCTGTTTGTACTAACGGAGAGAAGGGTGTCTGGACTAACGGAGAGAAGGATGTCTGTACTCACGGAGAGAAGGGTGTCTGTACTCACGGAGAGAAGGGTGTCTGTTCTAATGGAGAGAAGGGTGTCTGTATGAATGGAGAGAAGGCTGTTTGTACTAACGGAGAGAAGGGTCTCTGTACTAACGGAGAGAAGGGTGTCTGTACGAAGGGAGAGAAGGGTGTCTGATTGAATGGAGGGTATGGTGTCTGTACTAACGGACAGAAGGGTGGCTGTACTAACGGACAGAAGGGTGTCTAGTAACAGAGGGAAGGGTGTCTGTACTCACGGAGAGAAGGGTGTCTGTACTAACGGAGAGAAGGGTGTCTGTACTGACGGAGAGAAGGGTGTCTGCACTAATGGAGAGAAGGTTGTCTGTATGCATGGAGAGAAGGGTGTCTGTATGAATGGAGAGAAGGCTGTTTGTACTCACGGAGAGAAGGGTGTCTGTACTAACGGAGAGAAGGGTGTCTGTACTGACGGAGAGAAGGGTGTCTGTCCTAACGGAGAGAAGGGTGTCTGCACTAATGGAGAGAAGGTTGTCTGTATGCATGGAGAGAAGGGTGTCTGTATCAATGGAGAGAAGGGTCTCTGTACTAACAGAGAGAAGGGTGTCTGTATGAATGGAGGGAAGGGTGTCTGTACTAACAGAGAGAAGGGTGTCTGCACTAATGGAGAGAAGGGTGTCTGTACTAACGGCGAGAAGGTTGTTTGTACTAATGGAGAGATGGGTGTCTGTATGAATGGAGAGAACGGTGTCTGTTCTAATGGAGAGAAGGGTGTTTGTACTAACAGAGAGAAGGGTGTCTGTACTAACGGAGAGAAGGGTGTCTGTACTAGCGGAGAGAAAGGTGTCTGTACTAGCGGAGAGAAGGGTGTCTGCACGAATGGAGAGAATGTTGTCTGTATGCATGGTGAGAAGGGTGTTTGGACTAATGGAGAGAAGGGTGTCTGTACTAACGGAGAGAAGGGTGTCTGTACTAACGGAGAGAAGGGTGTCTGTACTAACAGAGAGAAGGGTGTCTGCACTAATGGAGAGAAGGTTGTCTGTACTAACGGACAGAAGGGTGTTTGTACCTTTGGAGAGATGGCTGTCTGTATGAATGGAGAGAACGGTGTCTGTACGAATGGAGAGAAGGCTGGCTGTATCAATGGAGAGAAGGGTCTCTGGACTCATGGAGAGAAGGGTGTCTGTACTAACGGAGAGAAGGGTGTCTGTACTAATGGAGAGAAGGGTGTCTGTACTAATGGAGAGAAGGGTGTCTGTATGAATGGAGAGAAGGGTGTTTGTACTAACGGACAGAAGGGTGTTTGTACTAATGGAGAGATGGGTGTCTGTATGAATGGAGAGAACGGTGTCTGTACTAAGGGAGAGAAGGGTGTCTGTACGAACGGAGAGAAGGGTGTCTGTACTAACGGAGAGAAGGGTGTCTGTACTAACGGAGAGAAGGTTGTCGATACTAACGGAGAGAAGGGTGTCTGTACTAATGGAGAGAAGGGTGTTTGTACGAATGGAGAGAAGGGTGTCTGTACTAATGGAGAGAAGTGTGTCTGTACTAATGGAGAGAAGGGTGTCTGTACTAATGGAGAGAAGGGTGTCTGTACGAACGGAGAGAAGGGTGTCTGTACTAACGGAGAGAAGGGTGTCTGTACTAACGGAGAGAAGGTTGTCGATACTAACGGAGAGAAGGGTGTCTGTATGAATGGAGAGAAGGGTGTCTGTACTAATGGAGAGAAGGGTGTCTGTACTAACAGGGAGAAGGGTGTCTGTTCTAACACAGAGAAGCGTGTCTGTACTAACGGAGAGAAGGGTGTCTGTACTCACGGAGAGAAGGGTGTCTGTACCAACGGAGAGAAAGATGTTTGTACTAACAGAGAGAAGGGTGTCTGTACTAACGGAGAGAAGGGTGTCTGTACCAATGGAGAGAAGAAAGTCTGTTCTAATGGAGAGAACGGTGTCTGTACTATCAGAGAGAAGGGTGTCTGTACTCAAGGAGAGAAGGGTGTCTGTACTAACAGGGAGAAGGGTGTCTGTACTAACAGAGCGAAGTGTGTCTGTACTAATGGAGGGAAGGGTGTCTGTACTAACAGAGAGAAGGGTGTCTCTACTAGCAGAGAGAAGGGTGTTTGTACGAACGGAGAGAAGGGTGTCTGTACTAACAGAGAGAAGGGTGTCTGTACTGACGGAGAGAAGGGTGTCTGTACTAACAGAGAGAAGTGTGTCTCTACTAGCAGAGAGAAGGGTGTTTGTACGAACGGAGAGAAGGGTGTCTGTACAAACGGAGAGAAGGGTGTCTGTATGAATGGAGAGAAGGGTGTTTGTACTTAGGGAGAGAAGGGTGTTTGTACTTATGGAGAGAAGGGTGTTTCTACTAATGGAGAGAAGGGTGTCTGTACTAACGGAGAGAAGGGTGTCTGTACTAACGGACAGAAGGGTGTCTGTATGAATGGAGGGAAGGGTGTTTGTACTAACCGATAGAAGGGTGACTGTACTAACGGAGAGAAGGGTGTCTGTACTAACGGAGAGAAGGGTGTCTGTACTAACGGAGAGAAGGGTGTCTGTACTGACGGAGAGAAGGGTGTCTGTACGAATGGACAGAAGGGTGTCTGTACTAACGGAGAGAAGGGTGTCTGTACTAATGGAGAGAAGGGTGTCTGTATGAATGGCGAGAAGGCTGTTTGTACTAACGGAGAGAAGGGTGTCTGGACTAACGGAGAGAAGGATGTCTGTACTCACGGAGAGAAGGGTGTCTGTACTCACGGAGAGAAGGGTGTCTGTTCTAATGGAGAGAAGGGTGTCTGTATGAATGGAGAGAAGGCTGTTTGTACTAACGGAGAGAAGGGTCTCTGTACTAACGGAGAGAAGGGTGTCTGTACGAAGGGAGAGAAGGGTGTCTGATTGAATGGAGGGTATGGTGTCTGTACTAACGGACAGAAGGGTGGCTGCACTAACGGACAGAAGGGTGTCTAGTAACAGAGGGAAGGGTGTCTGTACTCACGGAGAGAAGGGTGTCTGTACTAACGGAGAGAAGGGTGTCTGTACTGACGGAGAGAAGGGTGTCTGTACTAACGGAGAGAAGGGTGTCTGCACTAATGGAGAGAAGGTTGTCTGTATGCATGGAGAGAAGGGTGTCTGTATCAATGGAGAGAAGGGTCTCTGTACTAACAGAGAGAAGGGTGTCTGTATGAATGGAGGGAAGGGTGTCTGTACTAACAGAGAGAAGGGTGTCTGCACTAATGGAGAGAAGGGTGTCTGTACTAACGGAGAGAAGGTTGTTTGTACTAATGGAGAGAAGGGTGTCTGTTCTAATGGAGAGAAGGGTGTTTGTACTAACAGAGAGAAGGGTGTCTGTACTAATGGAGAGAAGGGTGTCTGTACTAACGGAGAGAAGGGTGTCTGTACTAGCGGAGAGAAGGGTGTCTGCACGAATGGAGAGAATGTTGTCTGTATGCATGGTGAGAAGGGTGTTTGGACTAATGGAGAGAAGGGTGTCTGTACTAACGGAGAGAAGGGTGTCTGTACTAACGGAGAGAAGGGTGTCTGTACTAACAGAGAGAAGGGTGTCTGCACTAATGGAGAGAAGGTTGTCTGTACTAACGGACAGAAGGGTGTTTGTACCTTTGGAGAGATGGCTGTCTGTATGAATGGAGAGAACGGTGTCTGTACGAATGGAGAGAAGGCTGGCTGTATCAATGGAGAGAAGGGTCTCTGGACTCATGGAGAGAAGGGTGTCTGTACTAACGGAGAGAAGGGTGTCGATACAAATGGAGAGAAGGGTGTCTGTACTAATGGAGAGAAGGGTGTCTGTATGAATGGAGAGAAGGGTGTTTGTACTAACGGACAGAAGGGTGTTTGTACTAATGGAGAGATGGGTGTCTGTATGAATGGAGAGAACGGTGTCTGAACTAATGGAGAGAAGGGTGTTTGTACGAATGGAGAGAAGGGTGTCTGTACTAATGGAGAGAAGTGTGTCTGTACTAATGGAGAGAAGTGTGTCTGTACTAATGGAGAGAAGGGTGTCTGTACTAATGGAGAGAAGGGTGTCTGTACGAACGGAGAGAAGGGTGTCTGTACTAACGGAGAGAAGGTTGTCGATACTAACGGAGAGAAGGGTGTCTGTATGAATGGAGAGAAGGGTGTCTGTACGAATGGAGAGAAGGGTGTCTGTACTAACAGGGAGAAGGGTGTCTGTTCTAACACAGAGAAGCGTGTCTGTACTAACGGAGAGAAGGGTGTCTGTACTCACGGAGAGAAGGGTGTCTGTACCAACGGAGAGAAAGGTGTTTGTACTAACAGAGAGAAGGGTGTCTGTACTAACGGAGAGAAGGGTGTCTGTACTAATGGAGAGAAGAAAGTCTGTTCTAATGGAGAGAACGGTGTCTGTACTATCAGAGAGAAGGGTGTCTGTACTCAAGGAGAGAAGGGTGTCTGTACTAACAGGGAGAAGGGTGTCTGTACTAACAGAGCGAAGTGTGTCTGTACTAATGGAGGGAAGGGTGTCTGTACTAACAGAGAGAAGGGTGTCTCTACTAGCGGAGAGAAGGGTGTTTGTACGAACGGAGAGAAGGGTGTCTGTACTAACGGAGAGAAGGGTGTCTGTACTAACGGAGGGAAGGATGTCTGTACGAATGGAGAGAAGGGTGTCTGTACTAACGGAGAGAAGGGTGTCTGTACTGACGGAGAGAAGGGTGTCTGCACTAATGGAGAGAAGGTTGTCTGTATGCATGGAGAGAAGGGTGTCTGTATGAATGGAGAGAAGGCTGTTTGTACTCACGGAGAGAAGGGTGTCTGTACTAACGGAGAGAAGGGTGTCTGTACTGACGGAGAGAAGGGTGTCTGTACTAACGGAGAGAAGGGTGTCTGCACTAATGGAGAGAAGGTTGTCTGTATGCATGGAGAGAAGGGTGTCTGTATCAATGGAGAGAAGGGTCTCTGTACTAACAGAGAGAAGGGTGTCTGTATGAATGGAGGGAAGGGTGTCTGTACTAACAGAGAGAAGGGTGTCTGCACTAATGGAGAGAAGGGTGTCTGTACTAACGGAGAGAAGGTTGTTTGTACTAATGGAGAGATGGGTGTCTGTATGAATGGAGAGAACGGTGTCTGTTCTAATGGAGAGAAGGGTGTTTGTACTAACAGAGAGAAGGGTGTCTGTACTAATGGAGAGAAGGGTGTCTGTACTAACGGAGAGAAGGGTGTCTGTACTAGCGGAGAGAAGGGTGTCTGCACGAATGGAGAGAAGGGTGTTTTTACTAACGGAGAGAAGAGTGTCTGGAGTAATGGAGAGAAGGGTGTCTGTGCTAACGGAGAGAAGGGTGTCTGTACTATTAGAGAGAAGGGTGTCTGTACTCACGGAGAGAAGGGTGTCTGTACTAACAGAGAGAAGGGTGTCTGTACTAACGGAGAGAAGGGTGTCTGTACTAATGGAGGGAAGGGTGTCTGTACTAACAGAGAGAAGGGTGTCTCTACTAGCAGAGAGAAGGGTGTTTGTACGAACGGAGAGAAGGGTGTCTGTACTAATGGAGAGAAGACTGTCTGTATGAATGGAGAGAAGGGTGTATGTACATAGGGAGAGAAGGGTGTCTGTACTGACGGAGAGAAGGGTGTCTGTACTAACGGAGAGAAGGGTGTCTGCACTAATGGAGAGAAGGTTGTCTGTATCAATGGAGAGAAGGGTCTCTGTACTAACAGAGAGAAGGGTGTCTGTATGAATGGAGGGAAGGGTGTCTGTACTAACAGAGAGAAGGGTGTCTGCACTAATGGAGAGAAGGGTGTTTGTACTAATGGAGAGATGGCTCTCTGTATGAATGGAGAGAACGGTGTCTGTACTAATGGAGAGAAGGTTGTCTGTACTAACGGAGAGAAGGGTGCATGTCCTAACGGAGAGAAGGGTGTCTGTACTAACGGAGAGGTGGCTGTCTGTATGAATGGAGAGAACGGTGTCTGTACGAATGGAGAGAAGGGTGCATGTCCTAACGGAGAGAAGGGTGCATGTCCTAACGGAGAGAAGGGTGTCTGTACTAACGGAGAGAAGGGTGTCTGTACTAACGGAGAAAAGGGTGTCTGTACTGATGGAGAGAAGGGTGTCTGTACGAACGGAGAGAAGGGAGTCTGTACTAACGGAGAGAAGGGTGTCTGTACTAACGGAGAGAAGGGTGTCTGCACGAATGGAGAGAAGGGTCTCTGGACTAATGGAGAGAAGGGAGTCTGTACTAACGGAGAGAAGGGTGTTTGTACTAACGGAGAGAAGGGTGTTTGTACTAACAGAGAGAAGGGTGTCTGTACTCACGGAGAGAAGGGTGTCTGTACGAACGGAGAGAAGGGTGTCTGTTCTAACAGAGAGAAGTGTGTATGTACTAACAGAGAGAAGGGTGATTGTACGAACGGAGAGAAGGGTGTCTGTACTAATGGAGAGAAGAAAGTCTGTTCTAATGGAGAGAAGGGTGTCTGTACTAACGTAGAGAAGGGTGTCTGTACTAATGTAGAGAAGGGTGTCTGTACTAACGGAGAGAAGGGTGTCTGTACTAACGGAGAGAAGGGTGTTTTTACTAACGGAGAGAAGAGTGTAGTAATGGAGAGAAGGGTGTCTGTACTAACGGAGAGAAGGGTGTCTGTACTAACGGAGAGAAGGGTGTCTGTACTAACGGAGAGAAGGATGTCTGTACTAATGGAGAGAAGGTTGTCTGTACTAACAGAGAGAAGGGTGTCTGTACCAATGGAGAGAAGGTTGTCTGTATGCATGGAGAAAAGGGTGTCTGTACTAACGGAGAGAAGATTGTCTGTACTAACGGAGAGAAGGGTGTCTGTACAAACGGAGAGAAGGGTGTTTTTACTAACGGAGAGAAGAGTGTCTGTAGTAATGGAGAGAAGGGTGTCTGTACTCACGGAGAGAAGGGTGTCTGTACTAACGGAGAGAAGGGTGTCTGTACTAACGGAGAGAAGGGTGTCTGTACTAACGTAGAGAAGGGTGTCTGTACTAACGGAGAGAAGGGTGTCCGTATGAATGGAGAGAAGGGTGTTTGTACTTAGGGAGAGAAGGGTGTTTGTACTTAGGGAGAGAAGGGTGTTTCTACTAATGGAGAGAAGGGTGTCTGTACTAACGGAGAGAAGGGTGTCTGTACTAACGGACAGAAGGGTGTCTGTATGAATGGAGGGAAGGGTGTTTGTACTAACCGATAGAAGGGTGACTGTACTAACGGAGAGAAGGGTGTCTGTACTAACGGAGAGAAGGGTGTCTGTACTAACGGAGAGAAGGGTGTCTGTACTGACGGAGAGAAGGGTGTCTGTACGAATGGACAGAAGGGTGTCTGTACTAACGGAGAGAAGGGTGTCTGTACTAACGGAGAGAAGGGTGTCTGTACTAACGGAGAGAAGGGTGTCTGTACTAACAGAGAGAAGGGTGTCTGTACTAATGGAGAGAAGGTTGTCTGTATGCATGGAGAGAAGGGTGTCTGTATCAATGGAGAGAAGGTTGTCTGTATGCATGGAGAGAAGGGTGTCTGTATCAATGGAGAGAAGGGTCTCTGGACTAATGGAGAGAACGGTGTCTGTACTAATGGAGAGAAGGTTGTCTGTATGCATGGAGAGAAGGGTGTCTGTATCAATGGAGAGAAGGGTCTCTGGACTAATGGAGAGAACGGTGTCTGTACTAATGGAGAGAAGTGTGTCTGTACTAATGGAGAGAAGGGTGTCTGTACTAATGGAGAGAAGTGTGTCTGTACTAATGGAGAGAAGTGTGTCTGTACTAATGGAGAGAAGGGTGTCTGTACTAATGGAGAGAAGGGTGTCTGTACTAACGGAGAGAAGGGTGTCTGTACTAATGGAGAGAAGTGTGTCTGTACTAATGGAGAGAAGGGTGTCTGTACTAATGGAGAGAAGGGTGTCTGTACTAACGGAGAGAAGGGTGTTTGTACTAACAGAGAGAAGGGTGTCTGTACTAACACAGAGAAGGGTGTCTGTACGAACGGAGAGAAGGGTGTTTTTACGAACGGAGAGAAGGGTGTCTGTACTAACGGAGAGAAGGGTGTCTGTACGAATGGAGAGAAGGATGTCTGTACTAACGGAGAGAAGGGTGTTTGTACTAACAGAGAGAAGGGTGTCTGTACTAACACAGAGAAGGGTGTCTGTACGAACGGAGAGAAGGGTGTTTTTACTAACGGAGAGAAGGGTGTCTGTACTAACGGAGAGAAGGGTGTCTGTACTAACAGAGAGAAGGGTGTTTGTACTAACAGAGAGAAGGGTGTCTGTACTAACACGGAGAAGGGTGTCTGTACTAACGGAGAGAAGGGTGTTTTTACTAACGGAGAGAAGAGTGTCTGGAGTAATGGAGAGAAGGGTGTCTGTGCTAACGGAGAGAAGGGTGTCTGTACTATCAGAGAGAAGGGTGTCTGTACTAACAGAGAGAAGGGTGTCTGTACTAACGGAGAGAAGGGTGTCTGTACTAATGGAGGGAAGGGTGTCTGTACTAACAGAGAGAAGGGTGTCTCTACTAGCAGAGAGAAGGGTGTTTGTACGAACGGAGAGAAGGGTGTCTGTACTAATGGAGAGAAGACTGTCTGTATGAATGGAGAGAAGGGTGTATGTACATAGGGAGAGAAGGGTGTTTGTACTAATGGAGAGATGGGTGTCTGTACTAACGGAGAAAAGGGTGTCTGTTCTAACAGAGAGAAGGGTGTTTGTACGAGCGGAGAGAAGCGTGTCTGTACTAACGGAGAGAAGGATGTCTGTACAAACGGAGAGAAGGGTGTCTACTAACGGAGAGAAGGGTGTCTGCACGAATGGAGAGAAGGTTGTCTGTATGCATGGAGAGAAGGGTGTCTGTACTAACGGACAGATGGGTGTCTGTACGAACAGAGAGAAGGGTGTCTGTATGAATGGAGGGAAGGGTGTTTGTACGAACCGATAGAAGGGTGACTGTACTAACGGAGAGAAGGGTGTCTGTACTAACGGAGGGAAGGGTGTCTGTACTAACGGAGAGAAGGGTGTCTGTACTAACAGAGGGAAGGGTTATCTGTACTAATGGAGAGAAGGGTGTCTGTACGAATGGAGAGAAGTGTTTCTGTACTAATGGAGAGAAGGGTGTCTGTACTCACGGAGAGAAGGTTGTCTGTACTAACGGAGAGAAGGGTGTCTGTACTAATGGAGAGAAGGGTGTCTGTATGAATGGCGAGAAGGCTGTTTGTACTAACGGAGAGAAGGGTGTCTGGACTAACGGAGAGAAGGATGTCTGTACTCACGGAGAGAAGGGTGTCTGTACTCACGGAGAGAAGGGTGTCTGTTCTAATGGAGAGAAGGGTGTCTGTATGAATGGAGAGAAGGCTGTTTGTACTAACGGAGAGAAGGGTCTCTGTACTAACGGAGAGAAGGGTGTCTGTACGAAGGGAGAGAAGGGTGTCTGATTGAATGGAGGGTATGGTGTCTGTACTAACGGACAGAAGGGTGGCTGTACTAACGGACAGAAGGGTGTCTAGTAACAGAGGGAAGGGTGTCTGTACTCACGGAGAGAAGGGTGTCTGTACTAACGGAGAGAAGGGTGTCTGTACTGACGGAGAGAAGGGTGTCTGCACTAATGGAGAGAAGGTTGTCTGTATGCATGGAGAGAAGGGTGTCTGTATGAATGGAGAGAAGGCTGTTTGTACTCACGGAGAGAAGGGTGTCTGTACTAACGGAGAGAAGGGTGTCTGTACTGACGGAGAGAAGGGTGTCTGTACTAACGGAGAGAAGGGTGTCTGCACTAATGGAGAGAAGGTTGTCTGTATGCATGGAGAGAAGGGTGTCTGTATCAATGGAGAGAAGGGTCTCTGTACTAACAGAGAGAAGGGTGTCTGTATGAATGGAGGGAAGGGTGTCTGTACTAACAGAGAGAAGGGTGTCTGCACTAATGGAGAGAAGGGTGTCTGTACAAACGGAGAGAAGGTTGTTTGTACGAATGGAGAGATGGGTGTCTGTATGAATGGAGAGAACGGTGTCTGTTCTAATGGAGAGAAGGGTGTTTGTACTAACAGAGAGAAGGGTGTCTGTACTAACGGAGAGAAGGGTGTCTGTACTAGCGGAGAGAAGGGTGTCTGTACTAGCGGAGAGAAGGGTGTCTGCACGAATGGAGAGAATGTTGTCTGTATGCATGGTGAGAAGGGTGTTTGGACTAATGGAGAGAAGGGTGTCTGTACTAACGGAGAGAAGGGTGTCTGTACTAACGGAGAGAAGGGTGTCTGTACTAACAGAGAGAAGGGTGTCTGCACTAATGGAGAGAAGGTTGTCTGTACTAACGGACAGAAGGGTGTTTGTACCTTTGGAGAGATGGCTGTCTGGATGAATGGAGAGAACGGTGTCTGTACGAATGGAGAGAAGGCTGGCTGTATCAATGGAGAGAAGGGTCTCTGGACTCATGGAGAGAAGGGTGTCTGTACTAACGGAGAGAAGGGTGTCTGTACTAATGGAGAGAAGGGTGTCTGTACTAATGGAGAGAAGGGTGTCTGTATGAATGGAGAGAAGGGTGTTTGTACTAACGGACAGAAGGGTGTTTGTACTAATGGAGAGATGGGTGTCTGTATGAATGGAGAGAACGGTGTCTGTACTAAGGGAGAGAAGGGTGTCTGTACGAACGGAGAGAAGGGTGTCTGTACTAACGGAGAGAAGGGTGTCTGTACTAACGGAGAGAAGGTTGTCGATACTAACGGAGAGAAGGGTGTCTGTACTAATGGAGAGAAGGGTGTTTGTACGAATGGAGAGAAGGGTGTCTGTACTAATGGAGAGAAGTGTGTCTGTACTAATGGAGAGAAGGGTGTCTGTACTAATGGAGAGAAGGGTGTCTGTACGAACGGAGAGAAGGGTGTCTGTACTAACGGAGAGAAGGGTGTCTGTACTAACGGAGAGAAGGTTGTCGATACTAACGGAGAGAAGGGTGTCTGTATGAATGGAGAGAAGGGTGTCTGTACTAATGGAGAGAAGGGTGTCTGTACTAACAGGGAGAAGGGTGTCTGTTCTAACACAGAGAAGCGTGTCTGTACTAACGGAGAGAAGGGTGTCTGTACTCACGGAGAGAAGGGTGTCTGTACCAACGGAGAGAAAGATGTTTGTACTAACAGAGAGAAGGGTGTCTGTACTAACGGAGAGAAGGGTGTCTGTACCAATGGAGAGAAGAAAGTCTGTTCTAATGGAGAGAACGGTGTCTGTACTATCAGAGAGAAGGGTGTCTGTACTCAAGGAGAGAAGGGTGTCTGTACTAACAGGGAGAAGGGTGTCTGTACTAACAGAGCGAAGTGTGTCTGTACTAATGGAGGGAAGGGTGTCTGTACTAACAGAGAGAAGGGTGTCTCTACTAGCAGAGAGAAGGGTGTTTGTACTAATGGAGAGATGGGTGTCTGTACTAACGGAGAAAAGGGTGTCTGTTCTAACAGAGAGAAGGGTGTTTGTACGAGCGGAGAGAAGCGTGTCTGTACTAACGGAGAGAAGGATGTCTGTACAAACGGAGAGAAGGGTGTCTACTAACGGAGAGAAGGGTGTCTGCACGAATGGAGAGAAGGTTGTCTGTATGCATGGAGAGAAGGGTGTCTGTACTAACGGACAGATGGGTGTCTGTACGAACAGAGAGAAGGGTGTCTGTATGAATGGAGGGAAGGGTGTTTGTACGAACCGATAGAAGGGTGACTGTACTAACGGAGAGAAGGGTGTCTGTACTAACGGAGGGAAGGGTGTCTGTACTAACGGAGAGAAGGGTGTCTGTACTAACGGAGGGAAGGGTGTCTGTACTAACGGAGAGAAGGGTGTCTGTACTAACAGAGGGAAGGGTTATCTGTACTAATGGAGAGAAGGGTGTCTGTACGAATGGAGAGAAGTGTTTCTGTACTAATGGAGAGAAGGGTGTCTGTGCTCACGGAGAGAAGGTTGT
Source organism: Mustelus asterias (assembly GCF_964213995.1). Classification (NCBI taxonomy): domain Eukaryota; kingdom Metazoa; phylum Chordata; class Chondrichthyes; order Carcharhiniformes; family Triakidae; genus Mustelus; species Mustelus asterias. Next base: position 125,653,150 of record NC_135805.1, on the reverse strand, counting down.
CTGTACTAACGGAGAGAAGGGTGTCTGTACTAATGGAGAGAAGGGTGTCTGTATGAATGGCGAGAAGGCTGTTTGTACTAACGGAGAGAAGGGTGTCTGGACTAACGGAGAGAAGGATGTCTGTACTCACGGAGAGAAGGGTGTCTGTACTCACGGAGAGAAGGGTGTCTGTTCTAATGGAGAGAAGGGTGTCTGTATGAATGGAGAGAAGGCTGTTTGTACTAACGGAGAGAAGGGTCTCTGTACTAATGGAGAGAAGGGTGTCTGTACGAAGGGAGAGAAGGGTGTCTGATTGAATGGAGGGTATGGTGTCTGTACTAACGGACAGAAGGGTGGCTGTACTAACGGACAGAAGGGTGTCTAGTAACAGAGGGAAGGGTGTCTGTACTCACGGAGAGAAGGGTGTCTGTACTAACGGAGAGAAGGGTGTCTGTACTGACGGAGAGAAGGGTGTCTGCACTAATGGAGAGAAGGTTGTCTGTATGCATGGAGAGAAGGGTGTCTGTATGAATGGAGAGAAGGCTGTTTGTACTCACGGAGAGAAGGGTGTCTGTACTAACGGAGAGAAGGGTGTCTGTACTGACGGAGAGAAGGGTGTCTGTACTAACGGAGAGAAGGGTGTCTGCACTAATGGAGAGAAGGTTGTCTGTATGCATGGAGAGAAGGGTGTCTGTATCAATGGAGAGAAGGGTCTCTGTACTAACAGAGAGAAGGGTGTCTGTATGAATGGAGGGAAGGGTGTCTGTACTAACAGAGAGAAGGGTGTCTGCACTAATGGAGAGAAGGGTGTCTGTACTAACGGAGAGAAGGTTGTTTGTACTAATGGAGAGATGGGTGTCTGTATGAATGGAGAGAACGGTGTCTGTTCTAATGGAGAGAAGGGTGTTTGTACTAACGGAGAGAAGGGTGTCTGTACTAGCGGAGAGAAGGGTGTCTGTACTAGCGGAGAGAAGGGTGTCTGTACTAGCGGAGAGAAGGGTGTCTGCACGAATGGAGAGAATGTTGTCTGTATGCATGGTGAGAAGGGTGTTTGGACTAATGGAGAGAAGGGTGTCTGTACTAACGGAGAGAAGGGTGTCTGTACTAACGGAGAGAAGGGTGTCTGTACTAACAGAGAGAAGGGTGTCTGCACTAATGGAGAGAAGGTTGTCTGTACTAACGGACAGAAGGGTGTTTGTACCTTTGGAGAGATGGCTGTCTGTATGAATGGAGAGAACGGTGTCTGTACGAATGGAGAGAAGGCTGGCTGTATCAATGGAGAGAAGGGTCTCTGGACTCATGGAGAGAAGGGTGTCTGTACTAACGGAGAGAAGGGTGTCTGTACTAATGGAGAGAAGGGTGTCTGTACTAATGGAGAGAAGGGTGTCTGTATGAATGGAGAGAAGGGTGTTTGTACTAACGGACAGAAGGGTGTTTGTACTAATGGAGAGATGGGTGTCTGTATGAATGGAGAGAACGGTGTCTGTACTAAGGGAGAGAAGGGTGTCTGTACGAACGGAGAGAAGGGTGTCTGTACTAACGGAGAGAAGGGTGTCTGTACTAACGGAGAGAAGGTTGTCGATACTAACGGAGAGAAGGGTGTCTGTACTAATGGAGAGAAGGGTGTTTGTACGAATGGAGAGAAGGGTGTCTGTACTAATGGAGAGAAGTGTGTCTGTACTAATGGAGAGAAGGGTGTCTGTACTAATGGAGAGAAGGGTGTCTGTACGAACGGAGAGAAGGGTGTCTGTACTAACGGAGAGAAGGGTGTCTGTACTAACGGAGAGAAGGTTGTCGATACTAACGGAGAGAAGGGTGTCTGTATGAATGGAGAGAAGGGTGTCTGTACTAATGGAGAGAAGGGTGTCTGTACTAACAGGGAGAAGGGTGTCTGTTCTAACACAGAGAAGCGTGTCTGTACTAACGGAGAGAAGGGTGTCTGTACTCACGGAGAGAAGGGTGTCTGTACCAACGGAGAGAAAGATGTTTGTACTAACAGAGAGAAGGGTGTCTGTACTAACGGAGAGAAGGGTGTCTGTACCAATGGAGAGAAGAAAGTCTGTTCTAATGGAGAGAACGGTGTCTGTACTATCAGAGAGAAGGGTGTCTGTACTCAAGGAGAGAAGGGTGTCTGTACTAACAGGGAGAAGGGTGTCTGTACTAACAGAGCGAAGTGTGTCTGTACTAATGGAGGGAAGGGTGTCTGTACTAACAGAGAGAAGGGTGTCTCTACTAGCAGAGAGAAGGGTGTTTGTACGAACGGAGAGAAGGGTGTCTGTACTAACAGAGAGAAGGGTGTCTGTACTGACGGAGAGAAGGGTGTCTGTACTAACAGAGAGAAGTGTGTCTCTACTAGCAGAGAGAAGGGTGTTTGTACGAACGGAGAGAAGGGTGTCTGTACAAACGGAGAGAAGGGTGTCTGTATGAATGGAGAGAAGGGTGTTTGTACTTAGGGAGAGAAGGGTGTTTGTACTTATGGAGAGAAGGGTGTTTCTACTAATGGAGAGAAGGGTGTCTGTACTAACGGAGAGAAGGGTGTCTGTACTAACGGACAGAAGGGTGTCTGTATGAATGGAGGGAAGGGTGTTTGTACTAACCGATAGAAGGGTGACTGTACTAACGGAGAGAAGGGTGTCTGTACTAACGGAGAGAAGGGTGTCTGTACTAACGGAGAGAAGGGTGTCTGTACTGACGGAGAGAAGGGTGTCTGTACGAATGGACAGAAGGGTGTCTGTACTAACGGAGAGAAGGGTGTCTGTACTAATGGAGAGAAGGGTGTCTGTATGAATGGCGAGAAGGCTGTTTGTACTAACGGAGAGAAGGGTGTCTGGACTAACGGAGAGAAGGATGTCTGTACTCACGGAGAGAAGGGTGTCTGTACTCACGGAGAGAAGGGTGTCTGTTCTAATGGAGAGAAGGGTGTCTGTATGAATGGAGAGAAGGCTGTTTGTACTAACGGAGAGAAGGGTCTCTGTACTAACGGAGAGAAGGGTGTCTGTACGAAGGGAGAGAAGGGTGTCTGATTGAATGGAGGGTATGGTGTCTGTACTAACGGACAGAAGGGTGGCTGCACTAACGGACAGAAGGGTGTCTAGTAACAGAGGGAAGGGTGTCTGTACTCACGGAGAGAAGGGTGTCTGTACTAACGGAGAGAAGGGTGTCTGTACTGACGGAGAGAAGGGTGTCTGTACTAACGGAGAGAAGGGTGTCTGCACTAATGGAGAGAAGGTTGTCTGTATGCATGGAGAGAAGGGTGTCTGTATCAATGGAGAGAAGGGTCTCTGTACTAACAGAGAGAAGGGTGTCTGTATGAATGGAGGGAAGGGTGTCTGTACTAACAGAGAGAAGGGTGTCTGCACTAATGGAGAGAAGGGTGTCTGTACTAACGGAGAGAAGGTTGTTTGTACTAATGGAGAGAAGGGTGTCTGTTCTAATGGAGAGAAGGGTGTTTGTACTAACAGAGAGAAGGGTGTCTGTACTAATGGAGAGAAGGGTGTCTGTACTAACGGAGAGAAGGGTGTCTGTACTAGCGGAGAGAAGGGTGTCTGCACGAATGGAGAGAATGTTGTCTGTATGCATGGTGAGAAGGGTGTTTGGACTAATGGAGAGAAGGGTGTCTGTACTAACGGAGAGAAGGGTGTCTGTACTAACGGAGAGAAGGGTGTCTGTACTAACAGAGAGAAGGGTGTCTGCACTAATGGAGAGAAGGTTGTCTGTACTAACGGACAGAAGGGTGTTTGTACCTTTGGAGAGATGGCTGTCTGTATGAATGGAGAGAACGGTGTCTGTACGAATGGAGAGAAGGCTGGCTGTATCAATGGAGAGAAGGGTCTCTGGACTCATGGAGAGAAGGGTGTCTGTACTAACGGAGAGAAGGGTGTCGATACAAATGGAGAGAAGGGTGTCTGTACTAATGGAGAGAAGGGTGTCTGTATGAATGGAGAGAAGGGTGTTTGTACTAACGGACAGAAGGGTGTTTGTACTAATGGAGAGATGGGTGTCTGTATGAATGGAGAGAACGGTGTCTGAACTAATGGAGAGAAGGGTGTTTGTACGAATGGAGAGAAGGGTGTCTGTACTAATGGAGAGAAGTGTGTCTGTACTAATGGAGAGAAGTGTGTCTGTACTAATGGAGAGAAGGGTGTCTGTACTAATGGAGAGAAGGGTGTCTGTACGAACGGAGAGAAGGGTGTCTGTACTAACGGAGAGAAGGTTGTCGATACTAACGGAGAGAAGGGTGTCTGTATGAATGGAGAGAAGGGTGTCTGTACGAATGGAGAGAAGGGTGTCTGTACTAACAGGGAGAAGGGTGTCTGTTCTAACACAGAGAAGCGTGTCTGTACTAACGGAGAGAAGGGTGTCTGTACTCACGGAGAGAAGGGTGTCTGTACCAACGGAGAGAAAGGTGTTTGTACTAACAGAGAGAAGGGTGTCTGTACTAACGGAGAGAAGGGTGTCTGTACTAATGGAGAGAAGAAAGTCTGTTCTAATGGAGAGAACGGTGTCTGTACTATCAGAGAGAAGGGTGTCTGTACTCAAGGAGAGAAGGGTGTCTGTACTAACAGGGAGAAGGGTGTCTGTACTAACAGAGCGAAGTGTGTCTGTACTAATGGAGGGAAGGGTGTCTGTACTAACAGAGAGAAGGGTGTCTCTACTAGCGGAGAGAAGGGTGTTTGTACGAACGGAGAGAAGGGTGTCTGTACTAACGGAGAGAAGGGTGTCTGTACTAACGGAGGGAAGGATGTCTGTACGAATGGAGAGAAGGGTGTCTGTACTAACGGAGAGAAGGGTGTCTGTACTGACGGAGAGAAGGGTGTCTGCACGAATGGAGAGAAGGTTGTCTGTATGCATGGAGAGAAGGGTGTCTGTATGAATGGAGAGAAGGCTGTTTGTACTCACGGAGAGAAGGGTGTCTGTACTAACGGAGAGAAGGGTGTCTGTACTGACGGAGAGAAGGGTGTCTGTACTAACGGAGAGAAGGGTGTCTGCACTAATGGAGAGAAGGTTGTCTGTATGCATGGAGAGAAGGGTGTCTGTATCAATGGAGAGAAGGGTCTCTGTACTAACAGAGAGAAGGGTGTCTGTATGAATGGAGGGAAGGGTGTCTGTACTAACAGAGAGAAGGGTGTCTGCACTAATGGAGAGAAGGGTGTCTGTACTAACGGAGAGAAGGTTGTTTGTACTAATGGAGAGATGGGTGTCTGTATGAATGGAGAGAACGGTGTCTGTTCTAATGGAGAGAAGGGTGTTTGTACTAACAGAGAGAAGGGTGTCTGTACTAATGGAGAGAAGGGTGTCTGTACTAACGGAGAGAAGGGTGTCTGTACTAGCGGAGAGAAGGGTGTCTGCACGAATGGAGAGAAGGGTGTTTTTACTAACGGAGAGAAGAGTGTCTGGAGTAATGGAGAGAAGGGTGTCTGTGCTAACGGAGAGAAGGGTGTCTGTACTATTAGAGAGAAGGGTGTCTGTACTCACGGAGAGAAGGGTGTCTGTACTAACAGAGAGAAGGGTGTCTGTACTAACGGAGAGAAGGGTGTCTGTACTAATGGAGGGAAGGGTGTCTGTACTAACAGAGAGAAGGGTGTCTCTACTAGCAGAGAGAAGGGTGTTTGTACGAACGGAGAGAAGGGTGTCTGTACTAATGGAGAGAAGACTGTCTGTATGAATGGAGAGAAGGGTGTATGTACATAGGGAGAGAAGGGTGTCTGTACTGACGGAGAGAAGGGTGTCTGTACTAACGGAGAGAAGGGTGTCTGCACTAATGGAGAGAAGGTTGTCTGTATCAATGGAGAGAAGGGTCTCTGTACTAACAGAGAGAAGGGTGTCTGTATGAATGGAGGGAAGGGTGTCTGTACTAACAGAGAGAAGGGTGTCTGCACTAATGGAGAGAAGGGTGTTTGTACTAATGGAGAGATGGCTCTCTGTATGAATGGAGAGAACGGTGTCTGTACTAATGGAGAGAAGGTTGTCTGTACTAACGGAGAGAAGGGTGCATGTCCTAACGGAGAGAAGGGTGTCTGTACTAACGGAGAGGTGGCTGTCTGTATGAATGGAGAGAACGGTGTCTGTACGAATGGAGAGAAGGGTGCATGTCCTAACGGAGAGAAGGGTGCATGTCCTAACGGAGAGAAGGGTGTCTGTACTAACGGAGAGAAGGGTGTCTGTACTAACGGAGAAAAGGGTGTCTGTACTGATGGAGAGAAGGGTGTCTGTACGAACGGAGAGAAGGGAGTCTGTACTAACGGAGAGAAGGGTGTCTGTACTAACGGAGAGAAGGGTGTCTGCACGAATGGAGAGAAGGGTCTCTGGACTAATGGAGAGAAGGGAGTCTGTACTAACGGAGAGAAGGGTGTTTGTACTAACGGAGAGAAGGGTGTTTGTACTAACAGAGAGAAGGGTGTCTGTACTCACGGAGAGAAGGGTGTCTGTACGAACGGAGAGAAGGGTGTCTGTACTAACAGAGAGAAGTGTGTATGTACTAACAGAGAGAAGGGTGATTGTACGAACGGAGAGAAGGGTGTCTGTACTAATGGAGAGAAGAAAGTCTGTTCTAATGGAGAGAAGGGTGTCTGTACTAACGTAGAGAAGGGTGTCTGTACTAATGTAGAGAAGGGTGTCTGTACTAACGGAGAGAAGGGTGTCTGTACTAACGGAGAGAAGGGTGTTTTTACTAACGGAGAGAAGAGTGTAGTAATGGAGAGAAGGGTGTCTGTACTAACGGAGAGAAGGGTGTCTGTACTAACGGAGAGAAGGGTGTCTGTACTAACGGAGAGAAGGATGTCTGTACTAATGGAGAGAAGGTTGTCTGTACTAACAGAGAGAAGGGTGTCTGTACCAATGGAGAGAAGGTTGTCTGTATGCATGGAGAAAAGGGTGTCTGTACTAACGGAGAGAAGATTGTCTGTACTAACGGAGAGAAGGGTGTCTGTACAAACGGAGAGAAGGGTGTTTTTACTAACGGAGAGAAGAGTGTCTGTAGTAATGGAGAGAAGGGTGTCTGTACTCACGGAGAGAAGGGTGTCTGTACTAACGGAGAGAAGGGTGTCTGTACTAACGGAGAGAAGGGTGTCTGTACTAACGTAGAGAAGGGTGTCTGTACTAACGGAGAGAAGGGTGTCTGTATGAATGGAGAGAAGGGTGTTTGTACTTAGGGAGAGAAGGGTGTTTGTACTTAGGGAGAGAAGGGTGTTTCTACTAATGGAGAGAAGGGTGTCTGTACTAACGGAGAGAAGGGTGTCTGTACTAACGGACAGAAGGGTGTCTGTATGAATGGAGGGAAGGGTGTTTGTACTAACCGATAGAAGGGTGACTGTACTAACGGAGAGAAGGGTGTCTGTACTAACGGAGAGAAGGGTGTCTGTACTAACGGAGAGAAGGGTGTCTGTACTGACGGAGAGAAGGGTGTCTGTACGAATGGACAGAAGGGTGTCTGTACTAACGGAGAGAAGGGTGTCTGTACTAACGGAGAGAAGGGTGTCTGTACTAACGGAGAGAAGGGTGTCTGTACTAACAGAGAGAAGGGTGTCTGTACTAATGGAGAGAAGGTTGTCTGTATGCATGGAGAGAAGGGTGTCTGTATCAATGGAGAGAAGGTTGTCTGTATGCATGGAGAGAAGGGTGTCTGTATCAATGGAGAGAAGGGTCTCTGGACTAATGGAGAGAACGGTGTCTGTACTAATGGAGAGAAGGTTGTCTGTATGCATGGAGAGAAGGGTGTCTGTATCAATGGAGAGAAGGGTCTCTGGACTAATGGAGAGAACGGTGTCTGTACTAATGGAGAGAAGTGTGTCTGTACTAATGGAGAGAAGGGTGTCTGTACTAATGGAGAGAAGTGTGTCTGTACTAATGGAGAGAAGTGTGTCTGTACTAATGGAGAGAAGGGTGTCTGTACTAATGGAGAGAAGGGTGTCTGTACTAACGGAGAGAAGGGTGTCTGTACTAATGGAGAGAAGTGTGTCTGTACTAATGGAGAGAAGGGTGTCTGTACTAATGGAGAGAAGGGTGTCTGTACTAACGGAGAGAAGGGTGTTTGTACTAACAGAGAGAAGGGTGTCTGTACTAACACAGAGAAGGGTGTCTGTACGAACGGAGAGAAGGGTGTTTTTACGAACGGAGAGAAGGGTGTCTGTACTAACGGAGAGAAGGGTGTCTGTACGAATGGAGAGAAGGATGTCTGTACTAACGGAGAGAAGGGTGTTTGTACTAACAGAGAGAAGGGTGTCTGTACTAACACAGAGAAGGGTGTCTGTACGAACGGAGAGAAGGGTGTTTTTACTAACGGAGAGAAGGGTGTCTGTACTAACGGAGAGAAGGGTGTCTGTACTAACAGAGAGAAGGGTGTTTGTACTAACAGAGAGAAGGGTGTCTGTACTAACACGGAGAAGGGTGTCTGTACTAACGGAGAGAAGGGTGTTTTTACTAACGGAGAGAAGAGTGTCTGGAGTAATGGAGAGAAGGGTGTCTGTGCTAACGGAGAGAAGGGTGTCTGTACTATCAGAGAGAAGGGTGTCTGTACTAACAGAGAGAAGGGTGTCTGTACTAACGGAGAGAAGGGTGTCTGTACTAATGGAGGGAAGGGTGTCTGTACTAACAGAGAGAAGGGTGTCTCTACTAGCAGAGAGAAGGGTGTTTGTACGAACGGAGAGAAGGGTGTCTGTACTAATGGAGAGAAGACTGTCTGTATGAATGGAGAGAAGGGTGTATGTACATAGGGAGAGAAGGGTGTTTGTACTAATGGAGAGATGGGTGTCTGTACTAACGGAGAAAAGGGTGTCTGTTCTAACAGAGAGAAGGGTGTTTGTACGAGCGGAGAGAAGCGTGTCTGTACTAACGGAGAGAAGGATGTCTGTACAAACGGAGAGAAGGGTGTCTACTAACGGAGAGAAGGGTGTCTGCACGAATGGAGAGAAGGTTGTCTGTATGCATGGAGAGAAGGGTGTCTGTACTAACGGACAGATGGGTGTCTGTACGAACAGAGAGAAGGGTGTCTGTATGAATGGAGGGAAGGGTGTTTGTACGAACCGATAGAAGGGTGACTGTACTAACGGAGAGAAGGGTGTCTGTACTAACGGAGGGAAGGGTGTCTGTACTAACGGAGAGAAGGGTGTCTGTACTAACAGAGGGAAGGGTTATCTGTACTAATGGAGAGAAGGGTGTCTGTACGAATGGAGAGAAGTGTTTCTGTACTAATGGAGAGAAGGGTGTCTGTACTCACGGAGAGAAGGTTGTCTGTACTAACGGAGAGAAGGGTGTCTGTACTAATGGAGAGAAGGGTGTCTGTATGAATGGCGAGAAGGCTGTTTGTACTAACGGAGAGAAGGGTGTCTGGACTAACGGAGAGAAGGATGTCTGTACTCACGGAGAGAAGGGTGTCTGTACTCACGGAGAGAAGGGTGTCTGTTCTAATGGAGAGAAGGGTGTCTGTATGAATGGAGAGAAGGCTGTTTGTACTAACGGAGAGAAGGGTCTCTGTACTAACGGAGAGAAGGGTGTCTGTACGAAGGGAGAGAAGGGTGTCTGATTGAATGGAGGGTATGGTGTCTGTACTAACGGACAGAAGGGTGGCTGTACTAACGGACAGAAGGGTGTCTAGTAACAGAGGGAAGGGTGTCTGTACTCACGGAGAGAAGGGTGTCTGTACTAACGGAGAGAAGGGTGTCTGTACTGACGGAGAGAAGGGTGTCTGCACTAATGGAGAGAAGGTTGTCTGTATGCATGGAGAGAAGGGTGTCTGTATGAATGGAGAGAAGGCTGTTTGTACTCACGGAGAGAAGGGTGTCTGTACTAACGGAGAGAAGGGTGTCTGTACTGACGGAGAGAAGGGTGTCTGTACTAACGGAGAGAAGGGTGTCTGCACTAATGGAGAGAAGGTTGTCTGTATGCATGGAGAGAAGGGTGTCTGTATCAATGGAGAGAAGGGTCTCTGTACTAACAGAGAGAAGGGTGTCTGTATGAATGGAGGGAAGGGTGTCTGTACTAACAGAGAGAAGGGTGTCTGCACTAATGGAGAGAAGGGTGTCTGTACAAACGGAGAGAAGGTTGTTTGTACGAATGGAGAGATGGGTGTCTGTATGAATGGAGAGAACGGTGTCTGTTCTAATGGAGAGAAGGGTGTTTGTACTAACAGAGAGAAGGGTGTCTGTACTAACGGAGAGAAGGGTGTCTGTACTAGCGGAGAGAAGGGTGTCTGTACTAGCGGAGAGAAGGGTGTCTGCACGAATGGAGAGAATGTTGTCTGTATGCATGGTGAGAAGGGTGTTTGGACTAATGGAGAGAAGGGTGTCTGTACTAACGGAGAGAAGGGTGTCTGTACTAACGGAGAGAAGGGTGTCTGTACTAACAGAGAGAAGGGTGTCTGCACTAATGGAGAGAAGGTTGTCTGTACTAACGGACAGAAGGGTGTTTGTACCTTTGGAGAGATGGCTGTCTGGATGAATGGAGAGAACGGTGTCTGTACGAATGGAGAGAAGGCTGGCTGTATCAATGGAGAGAAGGGTCTCTGGACTCATGGAGAGAAGGGTGTCTGTACTAACGGAGAGAAGGGTGTCTGTACTAATGGAGAGAAGGGTGTCTGTACTAATGGAGAGAAGGGTGTCTGTATGAATGGAGAGAAGGGTGTTTGTACTAACGGACAGAAGGGTGTTTGTACTAATGGAGAGATGGGTGTCTGTATGAATGGAGAGAACGGTGTCTGTACTAAGGGAGAGAAGGGTGTCTGTACGAACGGAGAGAAGGGTGTCTGTACTAACGGAGAGAAGGGTGTCTGTACTAACGGAGAGAAGGTTGTCGATACTAACGGAGAGAAGGGTGTCTGTACTAATGGAGAGAAGGGTGTTTGTACGAATGGAGAGAAGGGTGTCTGTACTAATGGAGAGAAGTGTGTCTGTACTAATGGAGAGAAGGGTGTCTGTACTAATGGAGAGAAGGGTGTCTGTACGAACGGAGAGAAGGGTGTCTGTACTAACGGAGAGAAGGGTGTCTGTACTAACGGAGAGAAGGTTGTCGATACTAACGGAGAGAAGGGTGTCTGTATGAATGGAGAGAAGGGTGTCTGTACTAATGGAGAGAAGGGTGTCTGTACTAACAGGGAGAAGGGTGTCTGTTCTAACACAGAGAAGCGTGTCTGTACTAACGGAGAGAAGGGTGTCTGTACTCACGGAGAGAAGGGTGTCTGTACCAACGGAGAGAAAGATGTTTGTACTAACAGAGAGAAGGGTGTCTGTACTAACGGAGAGAAGGGTGTCTGTACCAATGGAGAGAAGAAAGTCTGTTCTAATGGAGAGAACGGTGTCTGTACTATCAGAGAGAAGGGTGTCTGTACTCAAGGAGAGAAGGGTGTCTGTACTAACAGGGAGAAGGGTGTCTGTACTAACAGAGCGAAGTGTGTCTGTACTAATGGAGGGAAGGGTGTCTGTACTAACAGAGAGAAGGGTGTCTCTACTAGCAGAGAGAAGGGTGTTTGTACTAATGGAGAGATGGGTGTCTGTACTAACGGAGAAAAGGGTGTCTGTTCTAACAGAGAGAAGGGTGTTTGTACGAGCGGAGAGAAGCGTGTCTGTACTAACGGAGAGAAGGATGTCTGTACAAACGGAGAGAAGGGTGTCTACTAACGGAGAGAAGGGTGTCTGCACGAATGGAGAGAAGGTTGTCTGTATGCATGGAGAGAAGGGTGTCTGTACTAACGGACAGATGGGTGTCTGTACGAACAGAGAGAAGGGTGTCTGTATGAATGGAGGGAAGGGTGTTTGTACGAACCGATAGAAGGGTGACTGTACTAACGGAGAGAAGGGTGTCTGTACTAACGGAGGGAAGGGTGTCTGTACTAACGGAGAGAAGGGTGCCTGTACTAACAGAGGGAAGGGTTATCTGTACTAATGGAGAGAAGGGTGTCTGTACGAATGGAGAGAAGTGTTTCTGTACTAATGGAGAGAAGGGTGTCTGTACTCACGGAGAGAAGGTTGTCTGTACTAACGGAGAGAAGGGTGTCTGTACTAATGGAGAGAAGGGTGTCTGTATGAATGGCGAGAAGGCTGTTTGTACTAACGGAGAGAAGGGTGTCTGGACTAACGGAGAGAAGGATGTCTGTACTCACGGAGAGAAGGGTGTCTGTACTCACGGAGAGAAGGGTGTCTGTTCTAATGGAGAGAAGGGTGTCTGTATGAATGGAGAGAAGGCTGTTTGTACTAACGGAGAGAAGGGTCTCTGTACTAACGGAGAGAAGGGTGTCTGTACGAAGGGAGAGAAGGGTGTCTGATTGAATGGAGGGTATGGTGTCTGTACTAACGGACAGAAGGGTGGCTGTACTAACGGACAGAAGGGTGTCTAGTAACAGAGGGAAGGGTGTCTGTACTCACGGAGAGAAGGGTGTCTGTACTAACGGAGAGAAGGGTGTCTGTACTGACGGAGAGAAGGGTGTCTGCACTAATGGAGAGAAGGTTGTCTGTATGCATGGAGAGAAGGGTGTCTGTATGAATGGAGAGAAGGCTGTTTGTACTCACGGAGAGAAGGGTGTCTGTACTAACGGAGAGAAGGGTGTCTGTACTGACGGAGAGAAGGGTGTCTGTACTAACGGAGAGAAGGGTGTCGGCACTAATGGAGAGAAGGTTGTCTGTATGCATGGAGAGAAGGGTGTCTGTATCAATGGAGAGAAGGGTCTCTGTACTAACAGAGAGAAGGGTGTCTGTATGAATGGAGGGAAGGGTGTCTGTACTAACAGAGAGAAGGGTGTCTGCACTAATGGAGAGAAGGGTGTCTGTACTAACGGAGAGAAGGTTGTTTGTACTAATGGAGAGATGGGTGTCTGTATGAATGGAGAGAACGGTGTCTGTTCTAATGGAGAGAAGGGTGTTTGTACTAACGGAGAGAAGGGTGTCTGTACTAGCGGAGAGAAGGGTGTCTGTACTAGCGGAGAGAAGGGTGTCTGTACTAGCGGAGAGAAGGGTGTCTGCACGAATGGAGAGAATGTTGTCTGTATGCATGGTGAGAAGGGTGTTTGGACTAATGGAGAGAAGGGTGTCTGTACTAACGGAGAGAAGGGTGTCTGTACTAACGGAGAGAAGGGTGTCTGTACTAACAGAGAGAAGGGTGTCTGCACTAATGGAGAGAAGGTTGTCTGTACTAACGGACAGAAGGGTGTTTGTACCTTTGGAGAGATGGCTGTCTGTATGAATGGAGAGAACGGTGTCTGTACGAATGGAGAGAAGGCTGGCTGTATCAATGGAGAGAAGGGTCTCTGGACTCATGGAGAGAAGGGTGTCTGTACTAACGGAGAGAAGGGTGTCTGTACTAATGGAGAGAAGGGTGTCTGTACTAATGGAGAGAAGGGTGTCTGTATGAATGGAGAGAAGGGTGTTTGTACTAACGGACAGAAGGGTGTTTGTACTAATGGAGAGATGGGTGTCTGTATGAATGGAGAGAACGGTGTCTGTACTAAGGGAGAGAAGGGTGTCTGTACGAACGGAGAGAAGGGTGTCTGTACTAACGGAGAGAAGGGTGTCTGTACTAACGGAGAGAAGGTTGTCGATACTAACGGAGAGAAGGGTGTCTGTACTAATGGAGAGAAGGGTGTTTGTACGAATGGAGAGAAGGGTGTCTGTACTAATGGAGAGAAGTGTGTCTGTACTAATGGAGAGAAGGGTGTCTGTACTAATGGAGAGAAGGGTGTCTGTACGAACGGAGAGAAGGGTGTCTGTACTAACGGAGAGAAGGGTGTCTGTACTAACGGAGAGAAGGTTGTCGATACTAACGGAGAGAAGGGTGTCTGTATGAATGGAGAGAAGGGTGTCTGTACTAATGGAGAGAAGGGTGTCTGTACTAACAGGGAGAAGGGTGTCTGTTCTAACACAGAGAAGCGTGTCTGTACTAACGGAGAGAAGGGTGTCTGTACTCACGGAGAGAAGGGTGTCTGTACCAACGGAGAGAAAGATGTTTGTACTAACAGAGAGAAGGGTGTCTGTACTAACGGAGCAAGGGTGTCTGTACCAATGGAGAGAAGAAAGTCTGTTCTAATGGAGAGAACGGTGTCTGTACTATCAGAGAGAAGGGTGTCTGTACTCAAGGAGAGAAGGGTGTCTGTACTAACAGGGAGAAGGGTGTCTGTACTAACAGAGCGAAGTGTGTCTGTACTAATGGAGGGAAGGGTGTCTGTACTAACAGAGAGAAGGGTGTCTCTACTAGCAGAGAGAAGGGTGTTTGTACGAACGGAGAGAAGGGTGTCTGTACTAACAGAGAGAAGGGTGTCTGTACTGACGGAGAGAAGGGTGTCTGTACTAACAGAGAGAAGTGTGTCTCTACTAGCAGAGAGAAGGGTGTTTGTACGAACGGAGAGAAGGGTGTCTGTACAAACGGAGAGAAGGGTGTCTGTATGAATGGAGAGAAGGGTGTTTGTACTTAGGGAGAGAAGGGTGTTTGTACTTAGGGAGAGAAGGGTGTTTCTACTAATGGAGAGAAGGGTGTCTGTACTAACGGAGAGAAGGGTGTCTGTACTAACGGACAGAAGGGTGTCTGTATGAATGGAGGGAAGGGTGTTTGTACTAACCGATAGAAGGGTGACTGTACTAACGGAGAGAAGGGTGTCTGTACTAACGGAGAGAAGGGTGTCTGTACTAACGGAGAGAAGGGTGTCTGTACTGACGGAGAGAAGGGTGTCTGTACGAATGGACAGAAGGGTGTCTGTACTAACGGAGAGAAGGGTGTCTGTACTAATGGAGAGAAGGGTGTCTGTATGAATGGCGAGAAGGCTGTTTGTACTAACGGAGAGAAGGGTGTCTGGACTAACGGAGAGAAGGATGTCTGTACTCACGGAGAGAAGGGTGTCTGTACTCACGGAGAGAAGGGTGTCTGTTCTAATGGAGAGAAGGGTGTCTGTATGAATGGAGAGAAGGCTGTTTGTACTAACGGAGAGAAGGGTCTCTGTACTAACGGAGAGAAGGGTGTCTGTACGAAGGGAGAGAAGGGTGTCTGATTGAATGGAGGGTATGGTGTCTGTACTAACGGACAGAAGGGTGGCTGCACTAACGGACAGAAGGGTGTCTAGTAACAGAGGGAAGGGTGTCTGTACTCACGGAGAGAAGGGTGTCTGTACTAACGGAGA
The DNA here is from genome assembly GCF_964213995.1 of Mustelus asterias. NCBI lineage: Eukaryota > Metazoa > Chordata > Chondrichthyes > Carcharhiniformes > Triakidae > Mustelus > Mustelus asterias. The sequence goes on along the minus strand of NC_135805.1, from coordinate 125,638,080 downwards.
GAAGGGTGTCTGTACTGACGGAGAGAAGGGTGTCTGTACTAACGGAGAGAAGGGTGTCTGCACTAATGGAGAGAAGGTTGTCTGTATGCATGGAGAGAAGGGTGTCTGTATCAATGGAGAGAAGGGTCTCTGTACTAACAGAGAGAAGGGTGTCTGTATGAATGGAGGGAAGGGTGTCTGTACTAACAGAGAGAAGGGTGTCTGCACTAATGGAGAGAAGGGTGTCTGTACTAACGGAGAGAAGGTTGTTTGTACTAATGGAGAGAAGGGTGTCTGTTCTAATGGAGAGAAGGGTGTTTGTACTAACAGAGAGAAGGGTGTCTGTACTAATGGAGAGAAGGGTGTCTGTACTAACGGAGAGAAGGGTGTCTGTACTAGCGGAGAGAAGGGTGTCTGCACGAATGGAGAGAATGTTGTCTGTATGCATGGTGAGAAGGGTGTTTGGACTAATGGAGAGAAGGGTGTCTGTACTAACGGAGAGAAGGGTGTCTGTACTAACGGAGAGAAGGGTGTCTGTACTAACAGAGAGAAGGGTGTCTGCACTAATGGAGAGAAGGTTGTCTGTACTAACGGACAGAAGGGTGTTTGTACCTTTGGAGAGATGGCTGTCTGTATGAATGGAGAGAACGGTGTCTGTACGAATGGAGAGAAGGCTGGCTGTATCAATGGAGAGAAGGGTCTCTGGACTCATGGAGAGAAGGGTGTCTGTACTAACGGAGAGAAGGGTGTCGATACAAATGGAGAGAAGGGTGTCTGTACTAATGGAGAGAAGGGTGTCTGTATGAATGGAGAGAAGGGTGTTTGTACTAACGGACAGAAGGGTGTTTGTACTAATGGAGAGATGGGTGTCTGTATGAATGGAGAGAACGGTGTCTGAACTAATGGAGAGAAGGGTGTTTGTACGAATGGAGAGAAGGGTGTCTGTACTAATGGAGAGAAGTGTGTCTGTACTAATGGAGAGAAGTGTGTCTGTACTAATGGAGAGAAGGGTGTCTGTACTAATGGAGAGAAGGGTGTCTGTACGAACGGAGAGAAGGGTGTCTGTACTAACGGAGAGAAGGTTGTCGATACTAACGGAGAGAAGGGTGTCTGTATGAATGGAGAGAAGGGTGTCTGTACGAATGGAGAGAAGGGTGTCTGTACTAACAGGGAGAAGGGTGTCTGTTCTAACACAGAGAAGCGTGTCTGTACTAACGGAGAGAAGGGTGTCTGTACTCACGGAGAGAAGGGTGTCTGTACCAACGGAGAGAAAGGTGTTTGTACTAACAGAGAGAAGGGTGTCTGTACTAACGGAGAGAAGGGTGTCTGTACTAATGGAGAGAAGAAAGTCTGTTCTAATGGAGAGAACGGTGTCTGTACTATCAGAGAGAAGGGTGTCTGTACTCAAGGAGAGAAGGGTGTCTGTACTAACAGGGAGAAGGGTGTCTGTACTAACAGAGCGAAGTGTGTCTGTACTAATGGAGGGAAGGGTGTCTGTACTAACAGAGAGAAGGGTGTCTCTACTAGCGGAGAGAAGGGTGTTTGTACGAACGGAGAGAAGGGTGTCTGTACTAACGGAGAGAAGGGTGTCTGTACTAACAGAGAGAAGTGTGTCTCTACTAGCAGAGAGAAGGGTGTTTGTACGAACGGAGAGAAGGGTGTCTGTACGAACGGAGAGAAGGGTGTCTGTATGAATGGAGAGAAGGGTGTCTGTATGAATGGCGAGAAGGCTGTTTGTACTAACGGAGAGAAGGGTGTCTGGACTAACGGAGAGAAGGGTGTCTGTACTAACGGAGAGAAGGGTGTCTGTACTGACGGAGAGAAGGGTGTCTGTACGAATGGACAGAAGGGTGTCTGTACGAATGGACAGAAGGGTGTCTGTACTAACGGAGAGACGGGTGTCTGTACTAATGGAGAGAAGGGTGTCTGTATGAATGGCGAGAAGGCTGTTTGTACTAACGGAGAGAAGGGTGTCTGGACTAACGGAGAGAAGGATGTCTGTACTCACGGAGAGAAGGGTGTCTGTACTCACGGAGAGAAGGGTGTCTGTTCTAATGGAGAGAAGGGTGTCTGTATGAATGGAGAGAAGGGTGTCTGTACTAACGGAGAGAAGGGTGTCTGTACTAATGGAGAGAAGGGTGTCTGTACGAAGGGAGAGAAGGGTGTCTGATTGAATGGAGGGTATGGTGTCTGTACTAACGGACAGAAGGGTGGCTGTACTAACGGACAGAAGAGTGTCTACTAACAGAGGGAAGGGTGTCTGTACTCACGGAGAGAAGGGTGTCTGTACTAACGGAGAGAAGGGTGTCTGTACTGACGGAGAGAAGGGTGTCTGCACTAATGGAGAGAAGGTTGTCTGTATGCATGGAGAGAAGGGTGTCTGTATGAATGGAGAGAAGGCTGTTTGTACTCACGGAGAGAAGGGTGTCTGTACTAACGGAGAGAAGGGTGTCTGTACTGACGGAGAGAAGGGTGTCTGTACTAACGGAGAGAAGGGTGTCTGCACTAATGGAGAGAAGGTTGTCTGTATGCATGGAGAGAAGGGTGTCTGTATCAATGGAGAGAAGGGTCTCTGTACTAACAGAGAGAAGGGTGTCTGTATGAATGGAGGGAAGGGTGTCTGTACTAACAGAGAGAAGGGTGTCTGCACTAATGGAGAGAAGGGTGTCTGTACTAACGGAGAGAAGGTTGTTTGTACTAATGGAGAGATGGGTGTCTGTATGAATGGAGAGAACGGTGTCTGTTCTAATGGAGAGAAGGGTGTTTGTACTAACAGAGAGAAGGGTGTCTGTACTAATGGAGAGAAGGGTGTCTGTACTAACGGAGAGAAGGGTGTCTGTACTAGCGGAGAGAAGGGTGTCTGCACGAATGGAGAGAAGGGTGTTTTTACTAACGGAGAGAAGAGTGTCTGGAGTAATGGAGAGAAGGGTGTCTGTACTAACAGAGAGAAGGGTGTCTGTACTAACGGAGAGAAGGGTGTCTGTACTAATGGAGGGAAGGGTGTCTGTACTAACAGAGAGAAGGGTGTCTCTACTAGCAGAGAGAAGGGTGTTTGTACGAACGGAGAGAAGGGTGTCTGTACTAATGGAGAGAAGACTGTCTGTATGAATGGAGAGAAGGGTGTATGTACATAGGGAGAGAAGGGTGTCTGTACTGACGGAGAGAAGGGTGTCTGTACTAACGGAGAGAAGGGTGTCTGCACTAATGGAGAGAAGGTTGTCTGTATGCATGGAGAGAAGGGTGTCTGTATCAATGGAGAGAAGGGTCTCTGTACTAACAGAGAGAAGGGTGTCTGTATGAATGGAGGGAAGGGTGTCTGTACTAACAGAGAGAAGGGTGTCTGCACTAATGGAGAGAAGGGTGTTTGTACTAATGGAGAGATGGCTCTCTGTATGAATGGAGAGAACGGTGTCTGTACTAATGGAGAGAAGGTTGTCTGTACTAACGGAGAGAAGGGTGCATGTCCTAACGGAGAGAAGGGTGTCTGTACTAACGGAGAGGTGGCTGTCTGTATGAATGGAGAGAACGGTGTCTGTACGAATGGAGAGAAGGGTGCATGTCCTAACGGAGAGAAGGGTGCATGTCCTAACGGAGAGAAGGGTGTCTGTACTAACGGAGAGAAGGGTGTCTGTACTAACGGAGAAAAGGGTGTCCGTACTGACGGAGAGAAGGGTGTCTGTACGAACGGAGAGAAGGGAGTCTGTACTAACGGAGAGAAGGGTGTCTGTACTAACGGAGAGAAGGGTGTCTGCACGAATGGAGAGAAGGGTCTCTGGACTAATGGAGAGAAGGGAGTCTGTACTAACGGAGAGAAGGGTGTTTGTACTAACGGAGAGAAGGGTGTTTGTACTAACAGAGAGAAGGGTGTCTGTACTCACGGAGAGAAGGGTGTCTGTACGAACGGAGAGAAGGGTGTCTGTACTAACAGAGAGAAGTGTGTATGTACTAACAGAGAGAAGGGTGTTTGTACGAACGGAGAGAAGGGTGTCTGTACTAATGGAGAGAAGAAAGTCTGTTCTAATGGAGAGAAGGGTGTCTGTACTAACGTAGAGAAGGGTGTCTGTACTAATGTAGAGAAGGGTGTCTGTACTAACGGAGAGAAGGGTGTCTGTACTAACGGAGAGAAGGGAGTTTTTACTAACGGAGAGAAGAGTGTAGTAATGGAGAGAAGGGTGTCTGTACCAACGGAGAGAAGGGTGTCTGTACTAACGGAGAGAAGGGTGTCTGTACTAACGGAGAGAAGGATGTCTGTACTAATGGAGACAAGGTTGTCTGTACTAACAGAGAGAAGGGTGTCTGTACTAATGGAGAGAAGGTTGTCTGTATGCATGGAGAAAAGGGTGTCTGTACTAACGGAGAGAAGATTGTCTGTACTAACGGAGAGAAGGGTGTCTGTACTAACGGAGAGAAGGGTGTTTTTACTAACGGAGAGAAGAGTGTCTGTAGTAATGGAGAGAAGGGTGTCTGTACTCACGGAGAGAAGGGTGTCTGTACTAACGGAGAGAAGGGTGTCTGTACTAACGGAGAGAAGGGTGTCTGTACTAACGTAGAGAAGGGTGTCTGTACTAACGGAGAGAAGGGTGTCTGTACTAACGGAGAGAAGGGTGTTTTTACTAACGGAGAGAAGAGTGTCTGTAGTAATGGAGAGAAGGGTGTCTGTACTAACGGAGAGAAGGGTGTCTGTACTAACGGAGAGAAGGGTGTCTGTACTAACGGAGAGAAGGATGTCTGTACGAATGGAGAGAAGGGTGTTTGTACCAATGGAGAGAAGGGTGTCTGTACTCACGGAGAGAAGGGTGTCTGTACTCTCGGAGAGAAGGGTGTCTGTACTCACGGAGAGAAGGGTGTCTGTACTAACGGGGAGAAGGATGTCTGTACCAATGGAGAGAAGGGTGTTTGTACCAATGGAGAGAAGGGTGTCTGCACTCTCGGAGAGAAGGGTGTCTGTACTCACGGAGAGAAGGGTGTCTGTACTAACGGAGAGAAGGGTGTCTGTACTAACGGAGAGAAGGGTTTCTGCACTAATGGAGAGAAGGTTGTCTGTATGCATGGAGAGAAGGGTGTCTGTATGAATGGAGAGAAGGCTGTTTGTACTAACGGAGAGAAGGGTGTCTGTTCTAACGGAGAGAAGGGTGTCTGTACTGACGGAGAGAAGGGTGTCTGTACGAAAGGAGAGAAGGGTGTCTGTACTGACGGAGAGAAGGGTGTCTGTACGAACGGAGAGAAGGGTGTCTGCACTAATGGAGAGAAGGGTGTTTGTACGAATGGAGAGAAGGGTGTCTGTACTGACGGAGAGAAGGGTGTCTGTACGAACGGAGAGAAGGGTGTCTGCACTAATGGAGAGAAGGGTGTTTGTACGAATGGAGAGAAGGGTGTCTGTATGAATGGAGAGAAGGGTGTCTGTACCAACGGAGAGAAAGGTGTCTGTACTCACGGAGAGAAGGGTGTCTGTACTCACGGAGAGAAGGGTGTCTGTACGAACGGAGAGAAGGGTGTCTGTACTAACAGAGAGAAGTGTGTATGTACTAACAGAGAGAAGGGTGTTTGTACGAACGGAGAGAAGGGTGTCTGTACTAATGGAGAGAAGAAAGTCTGTTCTAATGGAGAGAAGGGTGTCTGTACTAACGTAGAGAAGGGTGTCTGTACTAACGTAGAGAAGGGTGTCTGTACTAACGGAGAGAAGGGTGTCTGTACTAACGGAGAGAAGGGTGTTTTTACTAACGGAGAGAAGAGTGTAGTAATGGAGAGAAGGGTGTCTGTACTAACGGAGAGAAGGGTGTCTGTACTAACGGAGAGAAGGGTGTCTGTACTAACGGAGAGAAGGATGTCTGTACTAATGGAGAGAAGGTTGTCTGTACTAACAGAGAGAAGGGTGTCTGTACTAATGGAGAGAAGGTTGTCTGTATGCATGGAGAAAAGGGTGTCTGTACTAACGGAGAGAAGATTGTCTGTACTAACGGAGAGAAGGGTGTCTGTACTAACGGAGAGAAGGGTGTTTTTACTAACGGAGAGAAGAGTGTCTGTAGTAATGGAGAGAAGGGTGTCTGTACTCACGGAGAGAAGGGTGTCTGTACTAACGGAGAGAAGGGTGTCTGTACTAACGGAGAGAAGGGTGTCTGTACTAACGTAGAGAAGGGTGTCTGTACTAACGGAGAGAAGGGTGTCTGTACTAACGGAGAGAAGGGTGTTTTTACTAACGGAGAGAAGAGTGTCTGTAGTAATGGAGATAAGGGTGTCTGTACTAACGGAGAGAAGGGTGTCTGTACTAACGGAGAGAAGGGTGTCTGTACTAACGGAGAGAAGGATGTCTGTACGAATGGAGAGAAGGGTGTCTGTACGAACGGAGAGAAGGGTGTCTGTACGAACGGAGAGAAGGTTGTCGATACTAACGGAGAGAAGGGTGTCTGTATGAATGGAGAGAAGGGTGTCTGTACGAATGGAGAGAAGGGTGTCTGTACTAACAGGGAGAAGGGTGTCTGTTCTAACACAGAGAAGCGTGTCTGTACTAACGGAGAGAAGGGTGTCTGTACTCACGGAGAGAAGGGTGTCTGTACCAACGGAGAGAAAGGTGTTTGTACTAACAGAGAGAAGGGTGTCTGTACTAACGGAGAGAAGGGTGTCTGTACTAATGGAGAGAAGAAAGTCTGTTCTAATGGAGAGAACGGTGTCTGTACTATCAGAGAGAAGGGTGTCTGTACTCAAGGAGAGAAGGGTGTCTGTACTAACAGGGAGAAGGGTGTCTGTACTAACAGAGCGAAGTGTGTCTGTACTAATGGAGGGAAGGGTGTCTGTACTAACAGAGAGAAGGGTGTCTCTACTAGCGGAGAGAAGGGTGTTTGTACGAACGGAGAGAAGGGTGTCTGTACTAACGGAGAGAAGGGTGTCTGTACTAACGGAGGGAAGGATGTCTGTACGAATGGAGAGAAGGGTGTCTGTACTAACGGAGAGAAGGGTGTCTGTACTGACGGAGAGAAGGGTGTCTGCACTAATGGAGAGAAGGTTGTCTGTATGCATGGAGAGAAGGGTGTCTGTATGAATGGAGAGAAGGCTGTTTGTACTCAAGGAGAGAAGGGTGTCTGTACTAACGGAGAGAAGGGTGTCTGTACTGACGGAGAGAAGGGTGTCTGTACTAACGGAGAGAAGGGTGTCTGCACTAATGGAGAGAAGGTTGTCTGTATGCATGGAGAGAAGGGTGTCTGTATCAATGGAGAGAAGGGTCTCTGTACTAACAGAGAGAAGGGTGTCTGTATGAATGGAGGGAAGGGTGTCTGTACTAACAGAGAGAAGGGTGTCTGCACTAATGGAGAGAAGGGTGTCTGTACTAACGGAGAGAAGGTTGTTTGTACTAATGGAGAGATGGGTGTCTGTATGAATGGAGAGAACGGTGTCTGTTCTAATGGAGAGAAGGGTGTTTGTACTAACAGAGAGAAGGGTGTCTGTACTAATGGAGAGAAGGGTGTCTGTACTAACGGAGAGAAGGGTGTCTGTACTAGCGGAGAGAAGGATGTCTGCACGAATGGAGAGAAGGGTGTTTTTACTAACGGAGAGAAGAGTGTCTGGAGTAATGGAGAGAAGGGTGTCTGTGCTAACGGAGAGAAGGGTGTCTGTACTATCAGAGAGAAGGGTGTCTGTACTCACGGAGAGAAGGGTGTCTGTACTAACAGAGAGAAGGGTGTCTGTACTAACGGAGAGAAGGGTGTCTGTACTAATGGAGGGAAGGGTGTCTGTACTAACAGAGAGAAGGGTGTCTCTACTAGCAGAGAGAAGGGTGTTTGTACGAACGGAGAGAAGGGTGTCTGTACTAATGGAGAGAAGACTGTCTGTATGAATGGAGAGAAGGGTGTATGTACATAGGGAGAGAAGGGTGTCTGTACTGACGGAGAGAAGGGTGTCTGTACTAACGGAGAGAAGGGTGTCTGCACTAATGGAGAGAAGGTTGTCTGTATGCATGGAGAGAAGGGTGTCTGTATCAATGGAGAGAAGGGTCTCTGTACTAACAGAGAGAAGGGTGTCTGTATGAATGGAGGGAAGGGTGTCTGTACTAACAGAGAGAAGGGTGTCTGCACTAATGGAGAGAAGGGTGTTTGTACTAATGGAGAGATGGCTCTCTGTATGAATGGAGAGAACGGTGTCTGTACTAATGGAGAGAAGGTTGTCTGTACTAACGGAGAGAAGGGTGCATGTCCTAACGGAGAGAAGGGTGTCTGTACTAACGGAGAGGTGGCTGTCTGTATGAATGGAGAGAACGGTGTCTGTACGAATGGAGAGAAGGGTGCATGTCCTAACGGAGAGAAGGGTGCATGTCCTAACGGAGAGAAGGGTGTCTGTACTAACGGAGAGAAGGGTGTCTGTACTAACGGAGAAAAGGGTGTCTGTACTGACGGAGAGAAGGGTGTCTGTACGAACGGAGAGAAGGGAGTCTGTACTAACGGAGAGAAGGGTGTCTGTACTAACGGAGAGAAGGGTGTCTGCACGAATGGAGAGAAGGGTCTCTGGACTAATGGAGAGAAGGGAGTCTGTACTAACGGAGAGAAGGGTGTTTGTACTAACGGAGAGAAGGGTGTTTGTACTAACAGAGAGAAGGGTGTCTGTACTCACGGAGAGAAGGGTGTCTGTACGAACGGAGAGAAGGGTGTCTGTACTAACAGAGAGAAGTGTGTATGTACTAACAGAGAGAAGGGTGATTGTACGAACGGAGAGAAGGGTGTCTGTACTAATGGAGAGAAGAAAGTCTGTTCTAATGGAGAGAAGGGTGTCTGTACTAACGTAGAGAAGGGTGTCTGTACTAATGTAGAGAAGGGTGTCTGTACTAACGGAGAGAAGGGTGTCTGTACTAACGGAGAGAAGGGTGTTTTTACTAACGGAGAGAAGAGTGTAGTAATGGAGAGAAGGGTGTCTGTACTAACGGAGAGAAGGGTGTCTGTACTAACGGAGAGAAGGGTGTCTGTACTAACGGAGAGAAGGATGTCTGTACTAATGGAGAGAAGGTTGTCTGTACTAACAGAGAGAAGGGTGTCTGTACTAATGGAGAGAAGGTTGTCTGTATGCATGGAGAAAAGGGTGTCTGTACTAACGGAGAGAAGATTGTCTGTACTAACGGAGAGAAGGGTGTCTGTACAAACGGAGAGAAGGGTGTTTTTACTAACGGAGAGAAGAGTGTCTGTAGTAATGGAGAGAAGGGTGTCTGTACTCACGGAGAGAAGGGTGTCTGTACTAACGGAGAGAAGGGTGTCTGTACTAACGGAGAGAAGGGTGTCTGTACTAACGTAGAGAAGGGTGTCTGTATGAATGGAGAGAAGGGTGTTTGTACTTAGGGAGAGAAGGGTGTTTGTACTTAGGGAGAGAAGGGTGTTTCTACTAATGGAGAGAAGGGTGTCTGTACTAACGGAGAGAAGGGTGTCTGTACTAACGGACAGAAGGGTGTCTGTATGAATGGAGGGAAGGGTGTTTGTACTAACCGATAGAAGGGTGACTGTACTAACGGAGAGAAGGGTGTCTGTACTAACGGAGAGAAGGGTGTCTGTACTAACGGAGAGAAGGGTGTCTGTACTGACGGAGAGAAGGGTGTCTGTACGAATGGACAGAAGGGTGTCTGTACTAACGGAGAGAAGGGTGTCTGTACTAACGGAGAGAAGGGTGTCTGTACTAACGGAGAGAAGGGTGTCCGTACTAACAGAGAGAAGGGTGTCTGTACTAATGGAGAGAAGGTTGTCTGTATGCATGGAGAGAAGGGTGTCTGTATCAATGGAGAGAAGGTTGTCTGTATGCATGGAGAGAAGGGTGTCTGTATCAATGGAGAGAAGGGTCTCTGGACTAATGGAGAGAACGGTGTCTGTACTAATGGAGAGAAGGTTGTCTGTATGCATGGAGAGAAGGGTGTCTGTATCAATGGAGAGAAGGGTCTCTGGACTAATGGAGAGAACGGTGTCTGTACTAATGGAGAGAAGTGTGTCTGTACTAATGGAGAGAAGGGTGTCTGTACTAATGGAGAGAAGTGTGTCTGTACTAATGGAGAGAAGGGTGTCTGTACTAATGGAGAGAAGGGTGTCTGTACTAACGGAGAGAAGGGTGTCTGTACTAATGGAGAGAAGTGTGTCTGTACTAATGGAGAGAAGGGTGTCTGTACTAATGGAGAGAAGGGTGTCTGTACTAACGGAGAGAAGGGTGTTTGTACTAACAGAGAGAAGGGTGTCTGTACTAACACAGAGAAGGGTGTCTGTACGAACGGAGAGAAGGGTGTTTTTACGAACGGAGAGAAGGGTGTCTGTACTAACGGAGAGAAGGGTGTCTGTACGAATGGAGAGAAGGATGTCTGTACTAACGGAGAGAAGGGTGTTTGTACTAACAGAGAGAAGGGTGTCTGTACTAACACAGAGAAGGGTGTCTGTACGAACGGAGAGAAGGGTGTTTTTACTAACGGAGAGAAGGGTGTCTGTACTAACGGAGAGAAGGGTGTCTGTACTAACAGAGAGAAGGGTGTTTGTACTAACAGAGAGAAGGGTGTCTGTACTAACACGGAGAAGGGTGTCTGTACTAACGGAGTGAAGGGTGTCTGTACTAACAGAGAGAAGGGTGTTTGTACTAACAGAGAGAAGGGTGTCTGTACTAACACGGAGAAGGGTGTCTGTACTAACGGAGAGAAGGGTGTTTGTACTAACAGAGAGCAGGGTGTCTGTACTAACGGAGAGAAGGGTGTCTGTACTAACACAGAGAAGGGTGTCTGTACTAACGGAGAGAAGGGTGTCTGTACTAACACAGAGAAGGGTGTCTGTACTAACGGAGAGAAGGGTGTCTGTACTAACGGAGAGAAGGGTGTTTTTACTAACGGAGAGAAGAGTGTCTGGAGTAATGGAGAGAAGGGTGTCTGTGCTAACGGAGAGAAGGGTGTCTGTACTATCAGAGAGAAGGGTGTCTGTACTAACAGAGAGAAGGGTGTCTGTACTAACGGAGAGAAGGGTGTCTGTACTAATGGAGGGAAGGGTGTCTGTACTAACAGAGAGAAGGGTGTCTCTACTAGCAGAGAGAAGGGTGTTTGTACGAACGGAGAGAAGGGTGTCTGTACTAATGGAGAGAAGACTGTCTGTATGAATGGAGAGAAGGGTGTATGTACATAGGGAGAGAAGGGTGTTTGTACTAATGGAGAGATGGGTGTCTGTACTAACGGAGAAAAGGGTGTCTGTTCTAACAGAGAGAAGGGTGTTTGTACGAGCGGAGAGAAGCGTGTCTGTACTAACGGAGAGAAGGATGTCTGTACAAACGGAGAGAAGGGTGTCTACTAACGGAGAGAAGGGTGTCTGCACGAATGGAGAGAAGGTTGTCTGTATGCATGGAGAGAAGGGTGTCTGTACTAACGGACAGATGGGTGTCTGTACGAACAGAGAGAAGGGTGTCTGTATGAATGGAGGGAAGGGTGTTTGTACGAACCGATAGAAGGGTGACTGTACTAACGGAGAGAAGGGTGTCTGTACTAACGGAGGGAAGGGTGTCTGTACTAACGGAGAGAAGGGTGTCTGTACTAACAGAGGGAAGGGTTATCTGTACTAATGGAGAGAAGGGTGTCTGTACGAATGGAGAGAAGGGTGTCTGTACTCACGGAGAGAAGGTTGTCTGTACTAACGGAGAGAAGGGTGTCTGTACTAATGGAGAGAAGGGTGTCTGTATGAATGGCGAGAAGGCTGTTTGTACTAACGGAGAGAAGGGTGTCTGGACTAACGGAGAGAAGGATGTCTGTACTCACGGAGAGAAGGGTGTCTGTACTCACGGAGAGAAGGGTGTCTGTTCTAATGGAGAGAAGGGTGTCTGTATGAATGGAGAGAAGGCTGTTTGTACTAACGGAGAGAAGGGTCTCTGTACTAACGGAGAGAAGGGTGTCTGTACGAAGGGAGAGAAGGGTGTCTGATTGAATGGAGGGTATGGTGTCTGTACTAACGGACAGAAGGGTGGCTGTACTAACGGACAGAAGGGTGTCTAGTAACAGAGGGAAGGGTGTCTGTACTCACGGAGAGAAGGGTGTCTGTACTAACGGAGAGAAGGGTGTCTGTACTGACGGAGAGAAGGGTGTCTGCACTAATGGAGAGAAGGTTGTCTGTATGCATGGAGAGAAGGGTGTCTGTATGAATGGAGAGAAGGCTGTTTGTACTCACGGAGAGAAGGGTGTCTGTACTAACGGAGAGAAGGGTGTCTGTACTGACGGAGAGAAGGGTGTCTGTACTAACGGAGAGAAGGGTGTCTGCACTAATGGAGAGAAGGTTGTCTGTATGCATGGAGAGAAGGGTGTCTGTATCAATGGAGAGAAGGGTCTCTGTACTAACAGAGAGAAGGGTGTCTGTATGAATGGAGGGAAGGGTGTCTGTACTAACAGAGAGAAGGGTGTCTGCACTAATGGAGAGAAGGGTGTCTGTACTAACGGAGAGAAGGTTGTTTGTACTAATGGAGAGATGGGTGTCTGTATGAATGGAGAGAACGGTGTCTGTTCTAATGGAGAGAAGGGTGTTTGTACTAACAGAGAGAAGGGTGTCTGTACTAACGGAGAGAAGGGTGTCTGTACTAGCGGAGAGAAGGGTGTCTGTACTAGCGGAGAGAAGGGTGTCTGCACGAATGGAGAGAATGTTGTCTGTATGCATGGTGAGAAGGGTGTTTGGACTAATGGAGAGAAGGGTGTCTGTACTAACGGAGAGAAGGGTGTCTGTACTAACGGAGAGAAGGGTGTCTGTACTAACAGAGAGAAGGGTGTCTGCACTAATGGAGAGAAGGTTGTCTGTACTAACGGACAGAAGGGTGTTTGTACCTTTGGAGAGATGGCTGTCTGGATGAATGGAGAGAACGGTGTCTGTACGAATGGAGAGAACGGTGTCTGTACTAAGGGAGAGAAGGGTGTCTGTACGAACGGAGAGAAGGGTGTCTGTACTAACGGAGAGAAGGGTGTCTGTACTAACGGAGAGAAGGTTGTCGATACTAACGGAGAGAAGGGTGTCTGTACTAATGGAGAGAAGGGTGTTTGTACGAATGGAGAGAAGGGTGTCTGTACTAATGGAGAGAAGTGTGTCTGTACTAATGGAGAGAAGGGTGTCTGTACTAATGGAGAGAAGGGTGTCTGTACGAACGGAGAGAAGGGTGTCTGTACTAACGGAGAGAAGGGTGTCTGTACTAACGGAGAGAAGGTTGTCGATACTAACGGAGAGAAGGGTGTCTGTATGAATGGAGAGAAGGGTGTCTGTACTAATGGAGAGAAGGGTGTCTGTACTAACAGGGAGAAGGGTGTCTGTTCTAACACAGAGAAGCGTGTCTGTACTAACGGAGAGAAGGGTGTCTGTACTCACGGAGAGAAGGGTGTCTGTACCAACGGAGAGAAAGATGTTTGTACTAACAGAGAGAAGGGTGTCTGTACTAACGGAGAGAAGGGTGTCTGTACCAATGGAGAGAAGAAAGTCTGTTCTAATGGAGAGAACGGTGTCTGTACTATCAGAGAGAAGGGTGTCTGTACTCAAGGAGAGAAGGGTGTCTGTACTAACAGGGAGAAGGGTGTCTGTACTAACAGAGCGAAGTGTGTCTGTACTAATGGAGGGAAGGGTGTCTGTACTAACAGAGAGAAGGGTGTCTCTACTAGCAGAGAGAAGGGTGTTTGTACTAATGGAGAGATGGGTGTCTGTACTAACGGAGAAAAGGGTGTCTGTTCTAACAGAGAGAAGGGTGTTTGTACGAGCGGAGAGAAGCGTGTCTGTACTAACGGAGAGAAGGATGTCTGTACAAACGGAGAGAAGGGTGTCTACTAACGGAGAGAAGGGTGTCTGCACGAATGGAGAGAAGGTTGTCTGTATGCATGGAGAGAAGGGTGTCTGTACTAACGGACAGATGGGTCTCTGTACGAACAGAGAGAAGGGTGTCTGTATGAATGGAGGGAAGGGTGTTTGTACGAACCGATAGAAGGGTGACTGTACTAACGGAGAGAAGGGTGTCTGTACTAACGGAGGGAAGGGTGTCTGTACTAACGGAGAGAAGGGTGTCTGTACTAACAGAGGGAAGGGTTATCTGTACTAATGGAGAGAAGGGTGTCTGTACGAATGGAGAGAAGTGTTTCTGTACTAATGGAGAGAAGGGTGTCTGTACTCACGGAGAGAAGGTTGTCTGTACTAACGGAGAGAAGGGTGTCTGTACTAATGGAGAGAAGGGTGTCTGTATGAATGGCGAGAAGGCTGTTTGTACTAACGGAGAGAAGGGTGTCTGGACTAACGGAGAGAAGGATGTCTGTACTCACGGAGAGAAGGGTGTCTGTACTCACGGAGAGAAGGGTGTCTGTTCTAATGGAGAGAAGGGTGTCTGTATGAATGGAGAGAAGGCTGTTTGTACTAACGGAGAGAAGGGTCTCTGTACTAACGGAGAGAAGGGTGTCTGTACGAAGGGAGAGAAGGGTGTCTGATTGAATGGAGGGTATGGTGTCTGTACTAACGGACAGAAGGGTGGCTGTACTAACGGACAGAAGGGTGTCTAGTAACAGAGGGAAGGGTGTCTGTACTCACGGAGAGAAGGGTGTCTGTACTAACGGAGAGAAGGGTGTCTGTACTGACGGAGAGAAGGGTGTCTGCACTAATGGAGAGAAGGTTGTCTGTATGCATGGAGAGAAGGGTGTCTGTATGAATGGAGAGAAGGCTGTTTGTACTCACGGAGAGAAGGGTGTCTGTACTAACGGAGAGAAGGGTGTCTGTACTGACGGAGAGAAGGGTGTCTGTACTAACGGAGAGAAGGGTGTCTGCACTAATGGAGAGAAGGTTGTCTGTATGCATGGAGAGAAGGGTGTCTGTATCAATGGAGAGAAGGGTCTCTGTACTAACAGAGAGAAGGGTGTCTGTATGAATGGAGGGAAGGGTGTCTGTACTAACAGAGAGAAGGGTGTCTGCACTAATGGAGAGAAGGGTGTCTGTACTAACGGAGAGAAGGTTGTTTGTACTAATGGAGAGATGGGTGTCTGTATGAATGGAGAGAACGGTGTCTGTTCTAATGGAGAGAAGGGTGTTTGTACTAACAGAGAGAAGGGTGTCTGTACTAACGGAGAGAAGGGTGTCTGTACTAGCGGAGAGAAGGGTGTCTGTACTAGCGGAGAGAAGGGTGTCTGCACGAATGGAGAGAATGTTGTCTGTATGCATGGTGAGAAGGGTGTTTGGACTAATGGAGAGAAGGGTGTCTGTACTAACGGAGAGAAGGGTGTCTGTACTAACGGAGAGAAGGGTGTCTGTACTAACAGAGAGAAGGGTGTCTGCACTAATGGAGAGAAGGTTGTCTGTACTAACGGACAGAAGGGTGTTTGTACCTTTGGAGAGATGGCTGTCTGGATGAATGGAGAGAACGGTGTCTGTACGAATGGAGAGAAGGCTGGCTGTATCAATGGAGAGAAGGGTCTCTGGACTCATGGAGAGAAGGGTGTCTGTACTAACGGAGAGAAGGGTGTCTGTACTAATGGAGAGAAGGGTGTCTGTACTAATGGAGAGAAGGGTGTCTGTATGAATGGAGAGAAGGGTGTTTGTACGAACGGACAGAAGGGTGTTTGTACTAATGGAGAGATGGGTGTCTGTATGAATGGAGAGAACGGTGTCTGTACTAAGGGAGAGAAGGGTGTCTGTACGAACGGAGAGAAGGGTGTCTGTACTAACGGAGAGAAGGGTGTCTGTACTAACGGAGAGAAGGTTGTCGATACTAACGGAGAGAAGGGTGTCTGTACTAATGGAGAGAAGGGTGTTTGTACGAATGGAGAGAAGGGTGTCTGTACTAATGGAGAGAAGTGTGTCTGTACTAATGGAGAGAAGGGTGTCTGTACTAATGGAGAGAAGGGTGTCTGTACGAACGGAGAGAAGGGTGTCTGTACTAACGGAGAGAAGGGTGTCTGTACTAACGGAGAGAAGGTTGTCGATACTAACGGAGAGAAGGGTGTCTGTATGAATGGAGAGAAGGGTGTCTGTACTAATGGAGAGAAGGGTGTCTGTACTAACAGGGAGAAGGGTGTCTGTTCTAACACAGAGAAGCGTGTCTGTACTAACGGAGAGAAGGGTGTCTGTACTCACGGAGAGAAGGGTGTCTGTACCAACGGAGAGAAAGATGTTTGTACTAACAGAGAGAAGGGTGTCTGTACTAACGGAGAGAAGGGTGTCTGTACCAATGGAGAGAAGAAAGTCTGTTCTAATGGAGAGAACGGTGTCTGTACTATCAGAGAGAAGGGTGTCTGTACTCAAGGAGAGAAGGGTGTCTGTACTAACAGGGAGAAGGGTGTCTGTACTAACAGAGCGAAGTGTGTCTGTACTAATGGAGGGAAGGGTGTCTGTACTAACAGAGAGAAGGGTGTCTCTACTAGCAGAGAGAAGGGTGTTTGTACTAATGGAGAGATGGGTGTCTGTACTAACGGAGAAAAGGGTGTCTGTTCTAACAGAGAGAAGGGTGTTTGTACGAGCGGAGAGAAGCGTGTCTGTACTAACGGAGAGAAGGATGTCTGTACAAACGGAGAGAAGGGTGTCTACTAACGGAGAGAAGGGTGTCTGCACGAATGGAGAGAAGGTTGTCTGTATGCATGGAGAGAAGGGTGTCTGTACTAACGGACAGATGGGTCTCTGTACGAACAGAGAGAAGGGTGTCTGTATGAATGGAGGGAAGGGTGTTTGTACGAACCGATAGAAGGGTGACTGTACTAACGGAGAGAAGGGTGTCTGTACTAACGGAGGGAAGGGTGTCTGTACTAACGGAGAGAAGGGTGTCTGTACTAACAGAGGGAAGGGTTATCTGTACTAATGGAGAGAAGGGTGTCTGTACGAATGGAGAGAAGTGTTTCTGTACTAATGGAGAGAAGGGTGTCTGTACTCACGGAGAGAAGGTTGTCTGTACTAACGGAGAGAAGGGTGTCTGTACTAATGGAGAGAAGGGTGTCTGTATGAATGGCGAGAAGGCTGTTTGTACTAACGGAGAGAAGGGTGTCTGGACTAACGGAGAGAAGGATGTCTGTACTCACGGAGAGAAGGGTGTCTGTACTCACGGAGAGAAGGGTGTCTGTTCTAATGGAGAGAAGGGTGTCTGTATGAATGGAGAGAAGGCTGTTTGTACTAACGGAGAGAAGGGTCTCTGTACTAACGGAGAGAAGGGTGTCTGTACGAAGGGAGAGAAGGGTGTCTGATTGAATGGAGGGTATGGTGTCTGTACTAACGGACAGAAGGGTGGCTGTACTAACGGACAGAAGGGTGTCTAGTAACAGAGGGAAGGGTGTCTGTACTCACGGAGAGAAGGGTGTCTGTACTAACGGAGAGAAGGGTGTCTGTACTGACGGAGAGAAGGGTGTCTGCACTAATGGAGAGAAGGTTGTCTGTATGCATGGAGAGAAGGGTGTCTGTATGAATGGAGAGAAGGCTGTTTGTACTCACGGAGAGAAGGGTGTCTGTACTAACGGAGAGAAGGGTGTCTGTACTGACGGAGAGAAGGGTGTCTGTACTAACGGAGAGAAGGGTGTCTGCACTAATGGAGAGAAGGTTGTCTGTATGCATGGAGAGAAGGGTGTCTGTATCAATGGAGAGAAGGGTCTCTGTACTAACAGAGAGAAGGGTGTCTGTATGAATGGAGGGAAGGGTGTCTGTACTAACAGAGAGAAGGGTGTCTGCACTAATGGAGAGAAGGGTGTCTGTACTAACGGAGAGAAGGTTGTTTGTACTAATGGAGAGATGGGTGTCTGTATGAATGGAGAGAACGGTGTCTGTTCTAATGGAGAGAAGGGTGTTTGTACTAACAGAGAGAAGGGTGTCTGTACTAACGGAGAGAAGGGTGTCTGTACTAGCGGAGAGAAGGGTGTCTGTACTAGCGGAGAGAAGGGTGTCTGCACGAATGGAGAGAATGTTGTCTGTATGCATGGTGAGAAGGGTGTTTGGACTAATGGAGAGAAGGGTGTCTGTACTAACGGAGAGAAGGGTGTCTGTACTAACGGAGAGAAGGGTGTCTGTACTAACAGAGAGAAGGGTGTCTGCACTAATGGAGAGAAGGTTGTCTGTACTAACGGACAGAAGGGTGTTTGTACCTTTGGAGAGATGGCTGTCTGGATGAATGGAGAGAACGGTGTCTGTACGAATGGAGAGAAGGCTGGCTGTATCAATGGAGAGAAGGGTCTCTGGACTCATGGAGAGAAGGGTGTCTGTACTAACGGAGAGAAGGGTGTCTGTACTAATGGAGAGAAGGGTGTCTGTACTAATGGAGAGAAGGGTGTCTGTATGAATGGAGAGAAGGGTGTTTGTACTAACGGACAGAAGGGTGTTTGTACTAATGGAGAGATGGGTGTCTGTATGAATGGAGAGAACGGTGTCTGTACTAAGGGAGAGAAGGGTGTCTGTACGAACGGAGAGAAGGGTGTCTGTACTAACGGAGAGAAGGGTGTCTGTACTAACGGAGAGAAGGTTGTCGATACTAACGGAGAGAAGGGTGTCTGTACTAATGGAGAGAAGGGTGTTTGTACGAATGGAGAGAAGGGTGTCTGTACTAATGGAGAGAAGTGTGTCTGTACTAATGGAGAGAAGGGTGTCTGTACTAATGGAGAGAAGGGTGTCTGTACGAACGGAGAGAAGGGTGTCTGTACTAACGGAGAGAAGGGTGTCTGTACTAACGGAGAGAAGGTTGTCGATACTAACGGAGAGAAGGGTGTCTGTATGAATGGAGAGAAGGGTGTCTGTACTAATGGAGAGAAGGGTGTCTGTACTAACAGGGAGAAGGGTGTCTGTTCTAACACAGAGAAGCGTGTCTGTACTAACGGAGAGAAGGGTGTCTGTACTCACGGAGAGAAGGGTGTCTGTACCAACGGAGAGAAAGATGTTTGTACTAACAGAGAGAAGGGTGTCTGTACTAACGGAGAGAAGGGTGTCTGTACCAATGGAGAGAAGAAAGTCTGTTCTAATGGAGAGAACGGTGTCTGTACTATCAGAGAGAAGGGTGTCTGTACTCAAGGAGAGAAGGGTGTCTGTACTAACAGGGAGAAGGGTGTCTGTACTAACAGAGCGAAGTGTGTCTGTACTAATGGAGGGAAGGGTGTCTGTACTAACAGAGAGAAGGGTGTCTCTACTAGCAGAGAGAAGGGTGTTTGTACGAACGGAGAGAAGGGTGTCTGTACTAACAGAGAGAAGGGTGTCTGTACTGACGGAGAGAAGGGTGTCTGTACTAACAGAGAGAAGTGTGTCTCTACTAGCAGAGAGAAGGGTGTTTGTACGAACGGAGAGAAGGGTGTCTGTACAAACGGAGAGAAGGGTGTCTGTATGAATGGAGAGAAGGGTGTTTCTACTAATGGAGAGAAGGGTGTCTGTACTAACGGAGAGAAGGGTGTCTGTACTAACGGACAGAAGGGTGTCTGTATGAATGGAGGGAAGGGTGTTTGTACTAACCGATAGAAGGGTGACTGTACTAACGGAGAGAAGGGTGTCTGTACTAACGGAGAGAAGGGTGTCTGTACTAACGGAGAGAAGGGTGTCTGTACTGACGGAGAGAAGGGTGTCTGTACGAATGGACAGAAGGGTGTCTGTACTAACGGAGAGAAGGGTGTCTGTACTAATGGAGAGAAGGGTGTCTGTATGAATGGCGAGAAGGCTGTTTGTACTAACGGAGAGAAGGGTGTCTGGACTAACGGAGAGAAGGATGTCTGTACTCACGGAGAGAAGGGTGTCTGTACTCACGGAGAGAAGGGTGTCTGTTCTAATGGAGAGAAGGGTGTCTGTATGAATGGAGAGAAGGCTGTTTGTACTAACGGAGAGAAGGGTCTCTGTACTAACGGAGAGAAGGGTGTCTGTACGAAGGGAGAGAAGGGTGTCTGATTGAATGGAGGGTATGGTGTCTGTACTAACGGACAGAAGGGTGGCTGCACTAACGGACAGAAGGGTGTCTAGTAACAGAGGGAAGGGTGTCTGTACTCACGGAGAGAAGGGTGTCTGTACTAACGGAGAGAAGGGTGTCTGTACTGACGGAGAGAAGGGTGTCTGTACTAACGGAGAGAAGGGTGTCTGCACTAATGGAGAGAAGGTTGTCTGTATGCATGGAGAGAAGGGTGTCTGTATCAATGGAGAGAAGGGTCTCTGTACTAACAGAGAGAAGGGTGTCTGTATGAATGGAGGGAAGGGTGTCTGTACTAACAGAGAGAAGGGTGTCTGCACTAATGGAGAGAAGGGTGTCTGTACTAACGGAGAGAAGGTTGTTTGTACTAATGGAGAGAAGGGTGTCTGTTCTAATGGAGAGAAGGGTGTTTGTACTAACAGAGAGAAGGGTGTCTGTACTAATGGAGAGAAGGGTGTCTGTACTAACGGAGAGAAGGGTGTCTGTACTAGCGGAGAGAAGGGTGTCTGCACGAATGGAGAGAATGTTGTCTGTATGCATGGTGAGAAGGGTGTTTGGACTAATGGAGAGAAGGGTGTCTGTACTAACGGAGAGAAGGGTGTCTGTACTAACGGAGAGAAGGGTGTCTGTACTAACAGAGAGAAGGGTGTCTGCACTAATGGAGAGAAGGTTGTCTGTACTAACGGACAGAAGGGTGTTTGTACCTTTGGAGAGATGGCTGTCTGTATGAATGGAGAGAACGGTGTCTGTACGAATGGAGAGAAGGCTGGCTGTATCAATGGAGAGAAGGGTCTCTGGACTCATGGAGAGAAGGGTGTCTGTACTAACGGAGAGAAGGGTGTCGATACAAATGGAGAGAAGGGTGTCTGTACTAATGGAGAGAAGGGTGTCTGTATGAATGGAGAGAAGGGTGTTTGTACTAACGGACAGAAGGGTGTTTGTACTAATGGAGAGATGGGTGTCTGTATGAATGGAGAGAACGGTGTCTGAACTAATGGAGAAAAGGGTGTCTGTACGAACGGAGAGAAGGGTGTCTGTACTAACGGAGAGAAGGGTGTCTGTACTAACGGAGAGAAGGTTGTCGATACTAACGGAGAGAAGGGTGTCTGTACTAATGGAGAGAAGGGTGTTTGTACGAATGGAGAGAAGGGTGTCTGTACTAATGGAGAGAAGTGTGTCTGTACTAATGGAGAGAAGGGTGTCTGTACTAATGGAGAGAAGGGTGTCTGTACGAACGGAGAGAAGGGTGTCTGTACTAACGGAGAGAAGGGTGTCTGTACTAATGGAGAGAAGGTTGTCGATACTAACGGAGAGAAGGGTGTCTGTATGAATGGAGAGAAGGGTGTCTGTACTAATGGAGAGAAGGGTGTCTGTACTAACAGGGAGAAGGGTGTCTGTTCTAACACAGAGAAGCGTGTCTGTACTAACGGAGAGAAGGGTGTCTGTACTCACGGAGAGAAGGGTGTCTGTACCAACGGAGAGAAAGATGTTTGTACTAACAGAGAGAAGGGTGTCTGTACTAACGGAGAGAAGGGTGTCTGTACCAATGGAGAGAAGAAAGTCTGTTCTAATGGAGAGAACGGTGTCTGTACTATCAGAGAGAAGGGTGTCTGTACTCAAGGAGAGAAGGGTGTCTGTACTAACAGGGAGAAGGGTGTCTGTACTAACAGAGCGAAGTGTGTCTGTACTAATGGAGGGAAGGGTGTCTGTACTAACAGAGAGAAGGGTGTCTCTACTAGCAGAGAGAAGGGTGTTTGTACTAATGGAGAGATGGGTGTCTGTACTAACGGAGAAAAGGGTGTCTGTTCTAACAGAGAGAAGGGTGTTTGTACGAGCGGAGAGAAGCGTGTCTGTACTAACGGAGAGAAGGATGTCTGTACAAACGGAGAGAAGGGTGTCTACTAACGGAGAGAAGGGTGTCTGCACGAATGGAGAGAAGGTTGTCTGTATGCATGGAGAGAAGGGTGTCTGTACTAACGGACAGATGGGTCTCTGTACGAACAGAGAGAAGGGTGTCTGTATGAATGGAGGGAAGGGTGTTTGTACGAACCGATAGAAGGGTGACTGTACTAACGGAGAGAAGGGTGTCTGTACTAACGGAGGGAAGGGTGTCTGTACTAACGGAGAGAAGGGTGTCTGTACTAACAGAGGGAAGGGTTATCTGTACTAATGGAGAGAAGGGTGTCTGTACGAATGGAGAGAAGTGTTTCTGTACTAATGGAGAGAAGGGTGTCTGTACTCACGGAGAGAAGGTTGTCTGTACTAACGGAGAGAAGGGTGTCTGTACTAATGGAGAGAAGGGTGTCTGTATGAATGGCGAGAAGGCTGTTTGTACTAACGGAGAGAAGGGTGTCTGGACTAACGGAGAGAAGGATGTCTGTACTCACGGAGAGAAGGGTGTCTGTACTCACGGAGAGAAGGGTGTCTGTTCTAATGGAGAGAAGGGTGTCTGTATGAATGGAGAGAAGGCTGTTTGTACTAACGGAGAGAAGGGTCTCTGTACTAACGGAGAGAAGGGTGTCTGTACGAAGGGAGAGAAGGGTGTCTGATTGAATGGAGGGTATGGTGTCTGTACTAACGGACAGAAGGGTGGCTGTACTAACGGACAGAAGGGTGTCTAGTAACAGAGGGAAGGGTGTCTGTACTCACGGAGAGAAGGGTGTCTGTACTAACGGAGAGAAGGGTGTCTGTACTGACGGAGAGAAGGGTGTCTGCACTAATGGAGAGAAGGTTGTCTGTATGCATGGAGAGAAGGGTGTCTGTATGAATGGAGAGAAGGCTGTTTGTACTCACGGAGAGAAGGGTGTCTGTACTAACGGAGAGAAGGGTGTCTGTACTGACGGAGAGAAGGGTGTCTGTACTAACGGAGAGAAGGGTGTCTGCACTAATGGAGAGAAGGTTGTCTGTATGCATGGAGAGAAGGGTGTCTGTATCAATGGAGAGAAGGGTCTCTGTACTAACAGAGAGAAGGGTGTCTGTATGAATGGAGGGAAGGGTGTCTGTACTAACAGAGAGAAGGGTGTCTGCACTAATGGAGAGAAGGGTGTCTGTACTAACGGAGAGAAGGTTGTTTGTACTAATGGAGAGATGGGTGTCTGTATGAATGGAGAGAACGGTGTCTGTTCTAATGGAGAGAAGGGTGTTTGTACTAACAGAGAGAAGGGTGTCTGTACTAACGGAGAGAAGGGTGTCTGTACTAGCGGAGAGAAGGGTGTCTGTACTAGCGGAGAGAAGGGTGTCTGCACGAATGGAGAGAATGTTGTCTGTATGCATGGTGAGAAGGGTGTTTGGACTAATGGAGAGAAGGGTGTCTGTACTAACGGAGAGAAGGGTGTCTGTACTAACGGAGAGAAGGGTGTCTGTACTAACAGAGAGAAGGGTGTCTGCACTAATGGAGAGAAGGTTGTCTGTACTAACGGACAGAAGGGTGTTTGTACCTTTGGAGAGATGGCTGTCTGGATGAATGGAGAGAACGGTGTCTGTACGAATGGAGAGAAGGCTGGCTGTATCAATGGAGAGAAGGGTCTCTGGACTCATGGAGAGAAGGGTGTCTGTACTAACGGAGAGAAGGGTGTCTGTACTAATGGAGAGAAGGGTGTCTGTACTAATGGAGAGAAGGGTGTCTGTATGAATGGAGAGAAGGGTGTTTGTACTAACGGACAGAAGGGTGTTTGTACTAATGGAGAGATGGGTGTCTGTATGAATGGAGAGAACGGTGTCTGTACTAAGGGAGAGAAGGGTGTCTGTACGAACGGAGAGAAGGGTGTCTGTACTAACGGAGAGAAGGGTGTCTGTACTAACGGAGAGAAGGTTGTCGATACTAACGGAGAGAAGGGTGTCTGTACTAATGGAGAGAAGGGTGTTTGTACGAATGGAGAGAAGGGTGTCTGTACTAATGGAGAGAAGTGTGTCTGTACTAATGGAGAGAAGGGTGTCTGTACTAATGGAGAGAAGGGTGTCTGTACGAACGGAGAGAAGGGTGTCTGTACTAACGGAGAGAAGGGTGTCTGTACTAACGGAGAGAAGGTTGTCGATACTAACGGAGAGAAGGGTGTCTGTATGAATGGAGAGAAGGGTGTCTGTACTAATGGAGAGAAGGGTGTCTGTACTAACAGGGAGAAGGGTGTCTGTTCTAACACAGAGAAGCGTGTCTGTACTAACGGAGAGAAGGGTGTCTGTACTCACGGAGAGAAGGGTGTCTGTACCAACGGAGAGAAAGATGTTTGTACTAACAGAGAGAAGGGTGTCTGTACTAACGGAGAGAAGGGTGTCTGTACCAATGGAGAGAAGAAAGTCTGTTCTAATGGAGAGAACGGTGTCTGTACTATCAGAGAGAAGGGTGTCTGTACTCAAGGAGAGAAGGGTGTCTGTACTAACAGGGAGAAGGGTGTCTGTACTAACAGAGCGAAGTGTGTCTGTACTAATGGAGGGAAGGGTGTCTGTACTAACAGAGAGAAGGGTGTCTCTACTAGCAGAGAGAAGGGTGTTTGTACGAACGGAGAGAAGGGTGTCTGTACTAACAGAGAGAAGGGTGTCTGTACTGACGGAGAGAAGGGTGTCTGTACTAACAGAGAGAAGTGTGTCTCTACTAGCAGAGAGAAGGGTGTTTGTACGAACGGAGAGAAGGGTGTCTGTACAAACGGAGAGAAGGGTGTCTGTATGAATGGAGAGAAGGGTGTTTGTACTTAGGGAGAGAAGGGTGTTTGTACTTAGGGAGAGAAGGGTGTTTCTACTAATGGAGAGAAGGGTGTCTGTACTAACGGAGAGAAGGGTGTCTGTACTAACGGACAGAAGGGTGTCTGTATGAATGGAGGGAAGGGTGTTTGTACTAACCGATAGAAGGGTGACTGTACTAACGGAGAGAAGGGTGTCTGTACTAACGGAGAGAAGGGTGTCTGTACTAACGGAGAGAAGGGTGTCTGTACTGACGGAGAGAAGGGTGTCTGTACGAATGGACAGAAGGGTGTCTGTACTAACGGAGAGAAGGGTGTCTGTACTAATGGAGAGAAGGGTGTCTGTATGAATGGCGAGAAGGCTGTTTGTACTAACGGAGAGAAGGGTGTCTGGACTAACGGAGAGAAGGATGTCTGTACTCACGGAGAGAAGGGTGTCTGTACTCACGGAGAGAAGGGTGTCTGTTCTAATGGAGAGAAGGGTGTCTGTATGAATGGAGAGAAGGCTGTTTGTACTAACGGAGAGAAGGGTCTCTGTACTAACGGAGAGAAGGGTGTCTGTACGAAGGGAGAGAAGGGTGTCTGATTGAATGGAGGGTATGGTGTCTGTACTAACGGACAGAAGGGTGGCTGCACTAACGGACAGAAGGGTGTCTAGTAACAGAGGGAAGGGTGTCTGTACTCACGGAGAGAAGGGTGTCTGTACTAACGGAGAGAAGGGTGTCTGTACTGACGGAGAGAAGGGTGTCTGTACTAACGGAGAGAAGGGTGTCTGCACTAATGGAGAGAAGGTTGTCTGTATGCATGGAGAGAAGGGTGTCTGTATCAATGGAGAGAAGGGTCTCTGTACTAACAGAGAGAAGGGTGTCTGTATGAATGGAGGGAAGGGTGTCTGTACTAACAGAGAGAAGGGTGTCTGCACTAATGGAGAGAAGGGTGTCTGTACTAACGGAGAGAAGGTTGTTTGTACTAATGGAGAGAAGGGTGTCTGTTCTAATGGAGAGAAGGGTGTTTGTACTAACAGAGAGAAGGGTGTCTGTACTAATGGAGAGAAGGGTGTCTGTACTAACGGAGAGAAGGGTGTCTGTACTAGCGGAGAGAAGGGTGTCTGCACGAATGGAGAGAATGTTGTCTGTATGCATGGTGAGAAGGGTGTTTGGACTAATGGAGAGAAGGGTGTCTGTACTAACGGAGAGAAGGGTGTCTGTACTAACGGAGAGAAGGGTGTCTGTACTAACAGAGAGAAGGGTGTCTGCACTAATGGAGAGAAGGTTGTCTGTACTAACGGACAGAAGGGTGTTTGTACCTTTGGAGAGATGGCTGTCTGTATGAATGGAGAGAACGGTGTCTGTACGAATGGAGAGAAGGCTGGCTGTATCAATGGAGAGAAGGGTCTCTGGACTCATGGAGAGAAGGGTGTCTGTACTAACGGAGAGAAGGGTGTCGATACAAATGGAGAGAAGGGTGTCTGTACTAATGGAGAGAAGGGTGTCTGTATGAATGGAGAGAAGGGTGTTTGTACTAACGGACAGAAGGGTGTTTGTACTAATGGAGAGATGGGTGTCTGTATGAATGGAGAGAACGGTGTCTGAACTAATGGAGAGAAGGGTGTTTGTACGAATGGAGAGAAGGGTGTCTGTACTAATGGAGAGAAGTGTGTCTGTACTAATGGAGAGACGTGTGTCTGTACTAATGGAGAGAAGGGTGTCTGTACTAATGGAGAGAAGGGTGTCTGTACGAACGGAGAGAAGGGTGTCTGTACTAACGGAGAGAAGGTTGTCGATACTAACGGAGAGAAGGGTGTCTGTATGAATGGAGAGAAGGGTGTCTGTACGAATGGAGAGAAGGGTGTCTGTACTAACAGGGAGAAGGGTGTCTGTTCTAACACAGAGAAGCGTGTCTGTACTAACGGAGAGAAGGGTGTCTGTACTCACGGAGAGAAGGGTGTCTGTACCAACGGAGAGAAAGGTGTTTGTACTAACAGAGAGAAGGGTGTCTGTACTAACGGAGAGAAGGGTGTCTGTACTAATGGAGAGAAGAAAGTCTGTTCTAATGGAGAGAACGGTGTCTGTACTATCAGAGAGAAGGGTGTCTGTACTCAAGGAGAGAAGGGTGTCTGTACTAACAGGGAGAAGGGTGTCTGTACTAACAGAGCGAAGTGTGTCTGTACTAATGGAGGGAAGGGTGTCTGTACTAACAGAGAGGAGGGTGTCTCTACTAGCGGAGAGAAGGGTGTTTGTACGAACGGAGAGAAGGGTGTCTGTACTAACGGAGAGAAGGGTGTCTGTACTAACAGAGAGAAGTGTGTCTCTACTAGCAGAGAGAAGGGTGTTTGTACGAACGGAGAGAAGGGTGTCTGTACGAACGGAGAGAAGGGTGTCTGTATGAATGGAGAGAAGGGTGTCTGTATGAATGGCGAGAAGGCTGTTTGTACTAACGGAGAGAAGGGTGTCTGGACTAACGGAGAGAAGGGTGTCTGTACTAACGGAGAGAAGGGTGTCTGTACTGACGGAGAGAAGGGTGTCTGTACGAATGGACAGAAGGGTGTCTGTACGAATGGACAGAAGGGTGTCTGTACTAACGGAGAGACGGGTGTCTGTACTAATGGAGAGAAGGGTGTCTGTATGAATGGCGAGAAGGCTGTTTGTACTAACGGAGAGAAGGGTGTCTGGACTAACGGAGAGAAGGATGTCTGTACTCACGGAGAGAAGGGTGTCTGTACTCACGGAGAGAAGGGTGTCTGTTCTAATGGAGAGAAGGGTGTCTGTATGAATGGAGAGAAGGGTGTCTGTACTAACGGAGAGAAGGGTGTCTGTACTAATGGAGAGAAGGGTGTCTGTACGAAGGGAGAGAAGGGTGTCTGATTGAATGGAGGGTATGGTGTCTGTACTAACGGACAGAAGGGTGGCTGTACTAACGGACAGAAGAGTGTCTACTAACAGAGGGAAGGGTGTCTGTACTCACGGAGAGAAGGGTGTCTGTACTAACGGAGAGAAGGGTGTCTGTACTGACGGAGAGAAGGGTGTCTGCACTAATGGAGAGAAGGTTGTCTGTATGCATGGAGAGAAGGGTGTCTGTATGAATGGAGAGAAGGCTGTTTGTACTCACGGAGAGAAGGGTGTCTGTACTAACGGAGAGAAGGGTGTCTGTACTGACGGAGAGAAGGGTGTCTGTACTAACGGAGAGAAGGGTGTCTGCACTAATGGAGAGAAGGTTGTCTGTATGCATGGAGAGAAGGGTGTCTGTATCAATGGAGAGAAGGGTCTCTGTACTAACAGAGAGAAGGGTGTCTGTATGAATGGAGGGAAGGGTGTCTGTACTAACAGAGAGAAGGGTGTCTGCACTAATGGAGAGAAGGGTGTCTGTACTAACGGAGAGAAGGTTGTTTGTACTAATGGAGAGATGGGTGTCTGTATGAATGGAGAGAACGGTGTCTGTTCTAATGGAGAGAAGGGTGTTTGTACTAACAGAGAGAAGGGTGTCTGTACTAATGGAGAGAAGGGTGTCTGTACTAACGGAGAGAAGGGTGTCTGTACTAGCGGAGAGAAGGGTGTCTGCACGAATGGAGAGAAGGGTGTTTTTACTAACGGAGAGAAGAGTGTCTGGAGTAATGGAGAGAAGGGTGTCTGTGCTAACGGAGAGAAGGGTGTCTGTACTATCAGAGAGAAGGGTGTCTGTACTCACGGAGAGAAGGGTGTCTGTACTAACAGAGAGAAGGGTGTCTGTACTAACGGAGAGAAGGGTGTCTGTACTAATGGAGGGAAGGGTGTCTGTACTAACAGAGAGAAGGGTGTCTCTACTCGCAGAGAGAAGGGTGTTTGTACGAACGGAGAGAAGGGTGTCTGTACTAATGGAGAGAAGACTGTCTGTATGAATGGAGAGAAGGGTGTATGTACATAGGGAGAGAAGGGTGTCTGTACTGACGGAGAGAAGGGTGTCTGTACTAACGGAGAGAAGGGTGTCTGCACTAATGGAGAGAAGGTTGTCTGTATGCATGGAGAGAAGGGTGTCTGTATCAATGGAGAGAAGGGTCTCTGTACTAACAGAGAGAAGGGTGTCTGTATGAATGGAGGGAAGGGTGTCTGTACTAACAGAGAGAAGGGTGTCTGCACTAATGGAGAGAAGGGTGTTTGTACTAATGGAGAGATGGCTCTCTGTATGAATGGAGAGAACGGTGTCTGTACTAATGGAGAGAAGGTTGTCTGTACTAACGGAGAGAAGGGTGCATGTCCTAACGGAGAGAAGGGTGTCTGTACTAACGGAGAGGTGGCTGTCTGTATGAATGGAGAGAACGGTGTCTGTACGAATGGAGAGAAGGGTGCATGTCCTAACGGAGAGAAGGGTGCATGTCCTAACGGAGAGAAGGGTGTCTGTACTAACGGAGAGAAGGGTGTCTGTACTAACGGAGAAAAGGGTGTCCGTACTGACGGAGAGAAGGGTGTCTGTACGAACGGAGAGAAGGGAGTCTGTACTAACGGAGAGAAGGGTGTCTGTACTAACGGAGAGAAGGGTGTCTGCACGAATGGAGAGAAGGGTCTCTGGACTAATGGAGAGAAGGGAGTCTGTACTAACGGAGAGAAGGGTGTTTGTACTAACGGAGAGAAGGGTGTTTGTACTAACAGAGAGAAGGGTGTCTGTACTCACGGAGAGAAGGGTGTCTGTACGAACGGAGAGAAGGGTGTCTGTACTAACAGAGAGAAGTGTGTATGTACTAACAGAGAGAAGGGTGTTTGTACGAACGGAGAGAAGGGTGTCTGTACTAATGGAGAGAAGAAAGTCTGTTCTAATGGAGAGAAGGGTGTCTGTACTAACGTAGAGAAGGGTGTCTGTACTAACGGAGAGAAGGGTGTCTGTACTAACGGAGAGAAGGGTGTCTGTACTAACGGAGAGAAGGGAGTTTTTACTAACGGAGAGAAGAGTGTAGTAATGGAGAGAAGGGTGTCTGTACTAACGGAGAGAAGGGTGTCTGTACTAACGGAGAGAAGGGTGTCTGTACTAACGGAGAGAAGGATGTCTGTACTAATGGAGAGAAGGTTGTCTGTACTAACAGAGAGAAGGGTGTCTGTACTAATGGAGAGAAGGTTGTCTGTATGCATGGAGAAAAGGGTGTCTGTGCTAACGGAGAGAAGGGTGTCTGTATGAATGGAGAGAAGGGTGTCTGTACTAACGGAGAGAAGGGTGTCTGTACTAATGGAGAGAAGGGTGTCTGTACGAAGGGAGAGAAGGGTGTCTGATTGAATGGAGGGTATGGTGTCTGTACTAACGGACAGAAGGGTGGCTGTACTAACGGACAGAAGAGTGTCTACTAACAGAGGGAAGGGTGTCTGTACTCACGGAGAGAAGGGTGTCTGTACTAACGGAGAGAAGGGTGTCTGTACTGACGGAGAGAAGGGTGTCTGCACTAATGGAGAGAAGGTTGTCTGTATGCATGGAGAGAAGGGTGTCTGTATGAATGGAGAGAAGGCTGTTTGTACTCACGGAGAGAAGGGTGTCTGTACTAACGGAGAGAAGGGTGTCTGTACTGACGGAGAGAAGGGTGTCTGTACTAACGGAGAGAAGGGTGTCTGCACTAATGGAGAGAAGGTTGTCTGTATGCATGGAGAGAAGGGTGTCTGTATCAATGGAGAGAAGGGTCTCTGTACTAACAGAGAGAAGGGTGTCTGTATGAATGGAGGGAAGGGTGTCTGTACTAACAGAGAGAAGGGTGTCTGCACTAATGGAGAGAAGGGTGTCTGTACTAACGGAGAGAAGGTTGTTTGTACTAATGGAGAGATGGGTGTCTGTATGAATGGAGAGAACGGTGTCTGTTCTAATGGAGAGAAGGGTGTTTGTACTAACAGAGAGAAGGGTGTCTGTACTAATGGAGAGAAGGGTGTCTGTACTAACGGAGAGAAGGGTGTCTGTACTAGCGGAGAGAAGGGTGTCTGCACGAATGGAGAGAAGGGTGTTTTTACTAACGGAGAGAAGAGTGTCTGGAGTAATGGAGAGAAGGGTGTCTGTGCTAACGGAGAGAAGGGTGTCTGTACTATCAGAGAGAAGGGTGTCTGTACTCACGGAGAGAAGGGTGTCTGTACTAACGGAGAGAGGGGTGTCTGTACTAACGGAGAGAAGGATGTCTGTACGAATGGAGAGAAGGGTGTTTGTACCAATGGAGAGAACGGTGTCTGTACTCACGGAGAGAAGGGTGTCTGTACTCTCGGAGAGAAGGGTGTCTGTACTCACGGAGAGAAGGGTGTCTGTACTAACGGGGAGAAGGATGTCTGTACCAATGGAGAGAAGGGTGTTTGTACCAATGGAGAGAAGGGTGTCTGTACTCTCGGAGAGAAGGGTGTCTGTACTCACGGAGAGAAGGGTGTCTGTACTAACGGAGAGAAGGGTGTCTGTACTAACGGAGAGAAGGGTTTCTGCACTAATGGAGAGAAGGTTGTCTGTATGCATGGAGAGAAGGGTGTCTGTATGAATGGAGAGAAGGCTGTTTGTACTAACGGAGAGAAGGGTGTCTGTTCTAACGGAGAGAAGGGTGTCTGTACTGACGGAGAGAAGGGTGTCTGTACGAAAGGAGAGAAGGGTGTCTGTACTGACGGAGAGAAGGGTGTCTGTACGAACGGAGAGAAGGGTGTCTGCACTAATGGAGAGAAGGGTGTTTGTACGAATGGAGAGAAGGGTGTCTGTACTGACGGAGAGAAGGGTGTCTGTACGAACGGAGAGAAGGGTGTCTGCACTAATGGAGAGAAGGGTGTTTGTACGAATGGAGAGAAGGGTGTCTGTATGAATGGAGAGAAGGGTGTCTGTACCAACGGAGAGAAAGGTGTCTGTACTCACGGAGAGAAGGGTGTCTGTACTCACGGAGAGAAGGGTGTCTGTACGAACGGAGAGAAGGGTGTCTGTACTAACAGAGAGAAGTGTGTATGTACTAACAGAGAGAAGGGTGTTTGTACGAACGGAGAGAAGGGTGTCTGTACTAATGGAGAGAAGAAAGTCTGTTCTAATGGAGAGAAGGGTGTCTGTACTAACGTAGAGAAGGGTGTCTGTACTAACGTAGAGAAGGGTGTCTGTACTAACGGAGAGAAGGGTGTCTGTACTAACGGAGAGAAGGGTGTTTTTACTAACGGAGAGAAGAGTGTAGTAATGGAGAGAAGGGTGTCTGTACTAACGGAGAGAAGGGTGTCTGTACTAACGGAGAGAAGGGTGTCTGTACTAACGGAGAGAAGGATGTCTGTACTAATGGAGAGAAGGTTGTCTGTACTAACAGAGAGAAGGGTGTCTGTACTAATGGAGAGAAGGTTGTCTGTATGCATGGAGAAAAGGGTGTCTGTACTAACGGAGAGAAGATTGTCTGTACTAACGGAGAGAAGGGTGTCTGTACTAACGGAGAGAAGGGTGTTTTTACTAACGGAGAGAAGAGTGTCTGTAGTAATGGAGAGAAGGGTGTCTGTACTCACGGAGAGAAGGGTGTCTGTACTAACGGAGAGAAGGGTGTCTGTACTAACGGAGAGAAGGGTGTCTGTACTAACGGAGAGAAGGGTGTCTGTACTAACGGAGAGAAGGGTGTTTTTACTAACGGAGAGAAGAGTGTCTGTAGTAATGGAGAGAAGGGTGTCTGTACTAACGGAGAGAAGGGTGTCTGTACTAACGGAGAGAAGGGTGTCTGTACTAACGGAGAGAAGGATGTCTGTACGAATGGAGAGAAGGGTGTTTGTACCAATGGAGAGAAGGGTGTCTGTACTCACGGAGAGAAGGGTGTCTGTACTCTCGGAGAGAAGGGTGTCTGTACTCACGGAGAGAAGGGTGTCTGTACTAACGGAGAGAAGGATGTCTGTACCAATGGAGAGAAGGGTGTTTGTACCAATGGAGAGAAGGGTGTCTGTACTCTCGGAGAGAAGGGTGTCTGTACTCACGGAGAGAAGGGTGTCTGTACTAACGGAGAGAAGGGTGTCTGTACTAACGGAGAGAAGGGTTTCTGCACTAATGGAGAGAAGGTTGTCTGTATGCATGGAGAGAAGGGTGTCTGTATGAATGGAGAGAAGGCTGTTTGTACTAACGGAGAGAAGGGTGTCTGTACTAACGGAGAGAAGGGTGTCTGTACTGACGGAGAGAAGGGTGTCTGTACGAACGGAGAGAAGGGTGTCTGTACTGACGGAGAGAAGGGTGTCTGTACGAACGGAGAGAAGGGTGTCTGCACTAATGGAGAGAAGGGTGTTTGTACGAATGGAGAGAAGGGTGTCTGTACTGACGGAGAGAAGGGTGTCTGTACGAACGGAGAGAAGGGTGTCTGCACTAATGGAGAGAAGGGTGTTTGTACGAATGGAGAGAAGGGTGTCTGTATGAATGGAGAGAAGGGTGTCTGTACCAACGGAGAGAAGGGTGTCTGTACTCACGGAGACAAGGGTGTCTGTACTCACGGAGAGAAGGGTGTCTGTACTCACGGAGAGAAGGGTGTCTGTACTCACGGAGAGAAGGGTGTCTGTACTAACGGAGAGAAGGGTGTCTGTACTAACGGAGAGAAGGGTGTCTGTACTGACGGAGAGAAGGGTGTCTGTACGGACGGAAAGAAGGGTGTCTGTACTAACGGACAGAAAGGTGTCCTAACTAACAGGGAGAAGGGTGTCTGTACTAACGGAGAGAAGGGTGTCTGCACTAATGGAGAGAAGGTTGTCTGTATGCATGGAGAGAAGGGTGTCTGTATCAATGGAGAGAAGGGTCTCTGGACTAATGGAGAGAAGTGTGTCTGTACTAACGGACAGAAGGGTGTCTGTACTAACAGAGAGAAGGGTGTCTGTACTAACGGAGAGAAGGGTGTCTGTACTAACGGAGAGAATGGTGTTTGTACTAATGGAGAGAAAGGTGTCTGTACTAATGGAGAGAAGGGTGTCTGTACTAACGGAGAGAATGGTGTCTGTACTAATGGAGAGAAGGGTGTCTGGACTAACGGAGAGAAGGGTGTCTGTACTAACGGACAGAAGGGTGTCTGTACTAACGGACAGAAGGGTGTCTGTACTAACGGAGAGAAGGATGTCTGTACGAATGGAGAGAAGGGTGTCTGTACGAATGGAGAGAAGGGTGTCTGTACTAATGGAGAGAAGGATGTCTGTACGAACGGAGAGAAGGATGTCTGGACTAATGGAGAGAAGGATGTCTGTACTAACGGAGAGAAGGATGTCTGTACGAACGGAGAGAAGGGTGTCTGTACTAACGGAGAGACGGGTGTCTGTACTAACGGAGAGAAGGGTGTCTGTACTAACGGAGAGAAGGGTGTCTGCACGAATGGAGAGAAGGTTGTCTGCACGCATGGAGGGAAGGGTGTCTGTACGAACGGAGGGAAGGGTGTCTGTACTAACGGAGAGAAGGGTGTCTGTACTGACGGAGATAAGGGTGTCTGTACTAACGGAGAGAAGGGTGTCTGTACTAATAGAACATAGAACATTACAGCGCAGAACAGGCCCTTCGGCCCACGATGTTGCACCGACCAGTTAAAAAAAAAAACTGTGACCCTCCAACCTAAACCAATTTCTTTTCGTCCATGAACCTATCTACGGATCTCTTAAACGCCCCCAAACTAGGCGCATTTACTACTGATGCTGGCAGGGCATTCCAATCCCTCACCACCCTCTGGGTAAAGAACCTACCCCTGACATCGGTTCTATAACTACCCCCCCTCAATTTAAAGCCATGCCCCCTCGTGCTGGATTTCTCCATCAGAGGAAAAAGGCTATCACTATCCACCCTATCTAAACCTCTAATCATCTTATATGTTTCAATAAGATCCCCTCTTAGCCGCCGCCTTTCCAGCGAAAACAATCCCAAATCCCTCAGCCTCTCCTCATAGGATCTCCCCTCCATACCAGGCAACATCCTGGTAAACCTCCTCTGCACCCTCTCCAAAGCCTCCACATCCTTCCTGTAATGTGGGGACCAGAACTGCACACAGTACTCCAAGTGCGGCCGCACCAGAGTTGTGTACAGTTGCAACATAACGCCACGACTCCTAAATTCAATCCCCCTACCAATAAACGCCAAGACACCATATGCCTTCTTAACAACCTTATCTACTTGATTCCCAACCTTCAGGGATCTATGCACACATACACCTAGATCCCTCTGCTCCTCCACACTACTCAAAGTCCTCCCGTTAGCCCTATACTCAACACATCTGTTATTCCTACCAAAGTGAATTACCTCACACTTCTCCGCATTAAACTCCATCCGCCACCTCTCGGCCCAACTTTGCAACCTGTCTAAGTCTTCCTGCAAACTACGACACCCTTCCTCACTGTCTACCACACCACCGACTTTGGTGTCATCAGCAAATTTGCTAATCCACCCAACTATACCCTCATCCAGATCATTAATAAATATTACAAACAGCAGTGGCCCCAAAACAGATCCCTGAGGTACACCACTTGTAACCGCACTCCATGATGAATATTTACTATCAACCACCACCCTCTGTTTCCTATCCGCTAGCCAATTCCTGATCCAATTTCCTAGATCACCCCCAATCCCATACATCTGCATTTTCTGCAGAAGCCTACCATGGTGAACCTTATCAAACGCCTTACTAAAATCCATATATACCACGTCCACTGCCTTGCCCCCATCCACCTCCTTGGTCACTTTCTCAAAAAACTCAATAAGGTTAGTAAGGCACGACCTACCTGCCACAAAACCATGCTGACTATCACCTATCAATTCATTACTCTCCAAATAACTATAAATCCTATCCCTTATAATTTTTTCCAACATCTTGCCGACAACAGAAGTGAGACTCACCGGTCTATAATTCCCGGGGAAGTCTCTGTTCCCCTTCTTAAACAATGGGACAACATTCGCTAACCTCCAATCTTCTGGTACTATACCAGAGGCCAACGACGACCTGAAGATCAGAGCCAGAGGCTCTGCAATCACTTCTCTTGCCTCCCAGAGAATCCTTGGATAAATCCCATCCGGACCAGGGGATTTATCTATTTTCAGACCCTCCAGAATATCCTGCACATCCTCCTTATCAACTGTAATACTGTCTATTCTACTCCCTTGCAACCCAGTGTCCTCCTCAGCTATATTCATGTCCCCTTGCGTGAACACCGAAGAGAAATATTGGTTCAATGCTTCACCAATCTCCTCCGGTTCCACACATAACTTCCCTCTGCCATCTATAACTGGCCCTAAACTTGCCCTAACCAACCTTCTGTTCTTGACATACCTATAGAACGCCTTAGGATTCTCTTTAACCCTATCCGCCAAAGTCTTCTCATGTCCCCTTTTAGCCCTTCTAAGCTCGCTCTTCAACTCCCTCTTAGCCAATCTAAAGCTTTCTAGTGCACTACCCGAGTGCTCACGTCTCATCCGAACATAAGCCTCCTTTTTCTTTTTAACCAACAAAGAAACTTTTTTGGTGCACCACGGTTCCCTAGCCCTACCAATTCCTCCTTGCCTGACAGGGACATACCTATCACAGACTCGCAGTAGCTGCTCCTTGAAAAAACTCCACATGTCGGACGTTCCCAGTCCCTGTAATCTCCTAGTCCAACCTATGTTTCCTAATTCTCTCCTAATAGCCTCATAATTACCCTTCCCCCAGCTAAAACCATTGGCCCGAGGTTCATGCCTATCCCTTTCCATCACTAAGGTGAACGTAACCGAATTGTGGTCACTATCACCAAAATGCACACCAACTTCCAAGTCTAGCACCTGGTCTGGCTCATTTCCCAGCACCAGATCCAATATAGCCTCACCTCTAGTTGGCCTGTCTACATACTGAGTCAAAAAACCTTCCTGCACGCTTTGAACAAAATGGAGAGAAGGGTGTCTGTACTAACGGAGAGAAGGGTGTCTGTCCTAACGGAGAGTAGGGTGTTTTTACTCACGGAGAGAAGGGTGTCTGTACTAACGGAGAGAAGGGTGTCTGTACTAATGGAGAGAAGGGTGTCTGTACTAACGGAGAGAAGGGTGTCTGTACTAACGGAGAGAAGGGTGTCTGTACTAACGGAGAGAAGGGTGTCTGTACTAACGGAGAGAAGGGTGTTTCTACAATTGGAGAGAAGAGTGTCTGTAGTAATGGAGAGAAGGGTGTCTGTACTAACGGAGAGAAGGATGTCTGTACGAATGGAGAGAAGGGTGTTTGTACCAATGGAGAGAAGGGTGTCTGTACTCACGGAGAGAAGGGTGTCTGTACTCACGGAGAGAAGGGTGTCTGTACTCACGGAGAGAAGGGTGTCTGTACTCACGGAGAGAAGTGTGTCTGTACTCACGGAGAGAAGGGTGTCTGTACTAACGGAGGGAAGGGTGTCTGTACTAACGGAGAGAAGGGTGTCTGTACTGACGGAGAGAAGGGTGTCTGCACTAATGGAGAGAAGGTTGTCTGTATGCATGGAGAGAAGGGTGTCTGTATGAATGGAGAGAAGGCTGTTTGTACTAATGGAGAGAAGGGTGTCTGTACTAACGGAGAGAAGGGTGTCTGTACTGACGGAGAGAAGGGTGTCTATACTAACGGAGAGAAGGGTGTCTGCACTACTGGAGAGAAGGTTGTCTGTATGCATGGAGAGAAGGGTGTCTGTATCAATGCAGAGAAGGGTCTCTGGACTAATGGAGAGAAGTGTGTCTGTACTAACAGAGAGAAGGGTGTCTGCACTAATGGAGAGAAGGGTGTCTGTACTAATGGAGAGAACGGTGTCTGTTCTAATGGAGAGAAGGGTGTTTGTACTAACAGAGAGAAGGGTGTCTGTACTAATGGAGAGAAGGGTGTCTGTACTAACGGAGAGAAGGGTGTCTGTACTAATGGAGAGAAGGGTGTCTGTACTAACGGAGAGAAGGGTGTCTGTACTAACGGACAGAAGGGTGTCTGTACTAATGGAGAGAAGGGTGTCTACTAACGGAGAGAAGGGTGTCTACTAACGGAGAGAAGGGTGTCTGTACTAACTGAGGGAAGGGGGTCTGTACTAATGGATAGAAGGGTGTTTGTACCAACGGAGAGAAGGGTGTCTGTACTCACGGACAGAAGGGTGTCTGTACTAACGGAGAGAAGGGTGTCTGTACTAACGGAGAGAAGCGTGTCTGTTCTAACGGAGAGAAGGGTGTCTGTACTGACGAAGAGAAGGGTGTCTGTGTGAATGGAGAGATGAATGTCTGTACGAATGGAGAGAAGGGTTTCTGTACTAAAAGAGAGAAGGGTGTCTGTACTAACGGAGAGAAGGGTGTCTGTACTAACGGAGAGAAGGGTGCCTGTACTAACGGAGAGAAGCGTGTCTGTTCTAACGGAGAGAAGGGTGTCTGTACTAACGGACAGAAGGGTGTCTGTATGAATGGAGGGAAGAATGTTTGTACTAACCGAGAGAAGGGTGTCTGTACCAACGGAGAGAAGGGTGTCTGTACTAAGGGAGAGAAGGGTGTCTGTACTTACGGAGAGAAGGGTGTCTGTACTTACCGAGAGAAGGGTGTCTGTACTCACGGAGAGAAGAATGTCTGTACTAATGGAGAGAAGGGTGTCTGTACTTACGGAGAGAAGGGTGTCTGTACTTACGGAGAGAAGGGTGTCTGTACTTACTGAGAGAAGGGTGTCTGTACTTAACGAGAGAAGGGTGTCTGTACTCACGGAGAGAAGAATGTCTGTACTAATGGAGAGAAGGGTGTCTATCCTAAAAGAGAGAAGGGTGTCTGTACTAATGGAGAGAAGGGTGTTTCTACTCATGGAGAGAAGGGTGTCTGTACTAACGGAGAGAAGGGTGTCTGTACTAACGGTGAGAAGGGTGTCTGTACTAACGGAGAGAAGGGTGTCTGCACTAAAAGAGAGAAGGGTGTCTGTACTAAAAGAGAGAAGGGTGTCTGTACTAACGGTGAGAAGGGTGTCTGTACTAACGGAGAGAAGCGTGTCTGTTCTAACGGAGAGAAGGGTGTCTATACTAACGGACAGAAGGGTGTCTGAATGAATGGAGGGAAGAATGTTTGTACAAACGGAGAGAAGGGTGTCTGTACTAACGGAGAGAAGGGTGTCTGTACTAATGGAGAGAAGGGTGTCTGTACTAACGGAGAGAAGGGTGTCTGTACTAACGGAGAGAAGGGTGTCTGTATGAATGGAGAGAAGGGTGTCTGTACTAACGGAGAGAAGGGTGTTTGTACTCAGGGAGAGAAGAGTGTCTGTGCTAATGGAGAGAAGGGTGTCTGTACTAACAGAGAGAAGGGTGTCTGTCCTAACGGAGAGAAGGGTGTCTGTACGAACGGAGGGAAGGATGTTTGTACGAATGGAAAGAAGGGTGTCTGTATGAATGGAGAGAAGGGTGTCTGTACCAACGGAGAGAAGGGTGTCTGTACTAACGGAGAGAAGGGTGTCTGTATGAATGGAGAGAAGGGTGTCTGTACTAACGGAGAGAAGGGTGTCTGTACTAACGGAGAGAAGGGTGTCTGTACTAACGGAGAGAAGGGTGCCTGTACTAACGGAGAGAAGAATGTCTGTATCAATGGAGAGAAGGGTATCTGGACTAATGTAGAGAAGGGTGTCTGTATTAACAGAGAGAAGGGTGTCTGCACTAATGGAAAGAAGGTTGTCTGTATGCATGGTGAGAAGGGTGTCTGTACTAACGGACAGAAGGGTGTTTCGACGAATGGAGAGAAGGGTGTCTGTACTAATGGAGAGAAGGGTGTCTGTACTAACGGAGAGAACGGTGTCTGTACGAACGGAGGGAAGGATGTCTGTACGAATGGAAAGAAGGGTGTCTGTATGAATGGAGAGAAGGGTGTCTGTAGTAACGGAGAGAAGGGTGTCTGTAGTAACGGAGAGAAGGGTGTGTGTACTAACGGAGAGAAGGGTGTCTGTACTAACGGAGTGAAGTGTGTCTGTACTTACGGAGAGAAGGCTGTCTACTAACGCAGAGAAGGGTGTCTGTACGAACAGAGAGAAGGGTGTCTGTATCAATGTAGAGAAGGGTGTCTGTATTAACAGAGAGAAGGGTGTCTGCACTAATGAAGAGAAGGTAGTCTGTATGCATGGAGAGAAGGGTGTCTGTACTAACGGACAGAATGGTGTTTGGACGAATGGAGAGATGGCTGTCTGTGCTAACGGAGAGAAGGCTGTCTGTACTAACAGAGAGAAGGGTATCTGTCCTAACGGAGAGAAGGGTGTCTGTACGAACGGAGGGAAGGATGTCTGTACGAATGGAAAGAAGGGTGTCTATATGAATGGAGAGAAGGGTGTCTGTACTAA
The DNA here is from genome assembly GCF_964213995.1 of Mustelus asterias. Lineage (NCBI taxonomy): Eukaryota > Metazoa > Chordata > Chondrichthyes > Carcharhiniformes > Triakidae > Mustelus > Mustelus asterias. The sequence goes on along the minus strand of NC_135805.1, from coordinate 125,598,408 downwards.
CGGAGAGAAGGGTGTCTGTACTAACGGAGAGAAGGGTGTCTACTAACGTAGAGGAGAGTGTCTGTATCAATGGAGAGAAGGGTATCTGGACTAATGTAGAGAAGGGTGTCTGTATTAACAGAGAGAAGGGTGTCTGCACTAATGGAGAGAAGGTTGTCTGTACTAACGGAGAGAAGGGTGTCTGTACTAACGGACGGAAGGGTGTTTGGACGAATAGAGAGAACGGTGTCTGTACTAATGGAGAGAAGGGTGTCTGTACTAACGGAGAGAAGGGTGTCTGTACTAATGGACAGAAGGGTGTTTGGACGAATGGAGAGAAGGGTGTCTGTACTCACGGAGAGAAGGGTGTCTGTACTAATGGAGAGAAGGGTGTCTGGACTAATGGAGAGAAGGGTGTCTGTATTAACAGAGAGAAGGGTGTCTGCACTAATGGAGAGAAGGTTGTCTGTATGCATGGAGAGAAGGGTGTCTGTTCTAACGGACAGAAGGGTGTTTGGATGAATGGAGAGAACGGTGTCTGTACTAATGGAGAGAAGGGTGTCTGTACTAACGGAGAGAAGGGTGTCTGTACTAACGGAGAGAAGGGTGTCTGTACTAACGGAGAGATGGGTGTCTGTACTAATGGAGAGAAGGGTGTCTGTACTAACGGAGAGAAGGTGTTTGTACTAACGGAGTGAAGGATGTCTGTACTAACAGACAGAAGGGTGTCTGTACTAACGGAGAGAAGTGTGTCTGTATGAATGGAGAGAACGGTGTCTGTACTAATGGAGAGAACGGTGTCTGTACTAATGGAGAGAAGGGTGTCTGTACTAATGGAGAGAAGGGTGTCTGTACTAATGGAGAGAAGGGTGTCTGTATTAACAGAGAGAAGGGTGTCTGCACTAAAGGAGAGAAGGTTGTCTGTATGCATGGAGAGAAGGGTGTCTGTCCTAACGGACAGAGGGGTGTTTGGACGAATGGAGAGAACGGTGTCTGTACTGATGTTGAGAAGGGTGTCTGTACTAATGGAGAGAAGGGTGTCTGTACTAACGGAGAGAAGGGTGTCTGTACTAACGGAGAGAAGGGTGTCTGTACTAACGGAGAGAAGGGTGTCTGTACTAACGGAGGGAAGGATGTCTGTACTAACGGAGAGAAGACTATCTGTATCAATGGAGAGAAGGGTGTCTGTACTAACGAACAGAAGGGTGTCTGTACTAACATAGAACATAGAACATAGAACATTACAGCGCAGAACAGGCCCTTCGGCCCACGATGTTGCACCGACCAGTTAAAAAAAAAACTGTGACCCTCCAACCTAAACCAATTTCTTTTCGTCCATGAACCTATCTACGGATCTCTTAAACGCCCCCAAACTAGGCGCATTTACTACTGATGCTGGCAGGGCATTCCAATCCCTCACCACCCTCTGGGTAAAGAACCTACCCCTGACATCGGTTCTATAACTACCCCCCCTCAATTTAAAGCCATGCCCCCTCGTGCTGGATTTCTCCATCAGAGGAAAAAGGCTATCACTATCCACCCTATCTAAACCTCTAATCATCTTATATGTTTCAATAAGATCCCCTCTTAGCCGCCGCCTTTCCAGCGAAAACAATCCCAAATCCCTCAGCCTCTCCTCATAGGATCTCCCCTCCATACCAGGCAACATCCTGGTAAACCTCCTCTGCACCCTCTCCAAAGCCTCCACATCCTTCCTGTAATGTGGGGACCAGAACTGCACACAGTACTCCAAGTGCGGCCGCACCAGAGTTGTGTACAGTTGCAACATAACGCTACGACTCCTAAATTCAATCCCCCTACCAATAAACGCCAAGACACCATATGCCTTCTTAACAACCTTATCTACTTGATTCCCAACTTTCAGGGATCTATGCACACATACACCTAGATCCCTCTGCTCCTCCACACTATTCAAAGTCCTCCCGTTAGCCCTATACTCAACACATCTGTTATTCCTACCAAAGTGAATTACCTCACACTTCTCCGCATTAAACTCCATCCGCCACCTCTCGGCCCAACTTTGCAACCTGTCTAAGTCTTCCTGCAAACTACGACACCCTTCCTCACTGTCTACCACACCACCGACTTTGGTGTCATCAGCAAATTTGCTAATCCACCCAACTATACCCTCATCCAGATCATTAATAAATATTACAAACAGCAGTGGCCCCAAAACAGATCCCTGAGGTACACCACTTGTAACCGCACTCCATGATGAATATTTACTATCAACCACCACCCTCTGTTTCCTATCCGCTAGCCAATTCCTGATCCAATTTCCTAGATCACCCCCAATCCCATACATCTGCATTTTCTGCAGAAGCCTACCATGGTGAACCTTATCAAACGCCTTACTAAAATCCATATATACCACGTCCACTGCCTTGCCCCCATCCACCTCCTTGGTCACTTTCTCAAAAAACTCAATAAGGTTAGTAAGGCACGACCTACCTGCCACAAAACCATGCTGACTATCACCTATCAATTCATTACTCTCCAAATAACTATAAATCCTATCCCTTATAATTTTTTCCAACATCTTGCCGACAACAGAAGTGAGACTCACCGGTCTATAATTCCCGGGGAAGTCTCTGTTCCCCTTCTTAAACAATGGGACAACATTCGCTAACCTCCAATCTTCTGGTACTATACCAGAGGCCAACGACGACCTGAAGATCAGAGCCAGAGGCTCTGCAATCACTTCTCTTGCCTCCCAGAGAATCCTTGGATAAATCCCATCCGGACCAGGGGATTTATCTATTTTCAGACCCTCCAGAATATCCTGCACATCCTCCTTATCAACTGTAATACTGTCTATTCTACTCCCTTGCAACCCAGTGTCCTCCTCAGCTATATTCATGTCCCCTTGCGTGAACACCGAAGAGAAATATTGGTTCAATGCTTCACCAATCTCCTCCGGTTCCACACATAACTTCCCTCTGCCATCTATAACTGGCCCTAAACTTGCCCTAACCAACCTTCTGTTCTTGACATACCTATAGAACGCCTTAGGATTCTCTTTAACCCTATCCGCCAAAGTCTTCTCATGTCCCCTTTTAGCCCTTCTAAGCTCGCTCTTCAACTCCCTCTTAGCCAATCTAAAGCTTTCTAGTGCACTACCCGAGTGCTCACGTCTCATCCGAACATAAGCCTCCTTTTTCTTTTTAACCAACAAAGAAACTTTTTTGGTGCACCACGGTTCCCTAGCCCTACCAATTCCTCCTTGCCTGACAGGGACATACCTATCACAGACTCGCAGTAGCTGCTCCTTGAAAAAACTCCACATGTCGGACGTTCCCAGTCCCTGTAATCTCCTAGTCCAACCTATGTTTCCTAATTCTCTCCTAATAGCCTCATAATTACCCTTCCCCCAGCTAAAACCATTGGCCCGAGGTTCATGCCTATCCCTTTCCATCACTAAGGTGAACGTAACCGAATTGTGGTCACTATCACCAAAATGCACACCAACTTCCAAGTCTAGCACCTGGTCTGGCTCATTTCCCAGCACCAGATCCAATATAGCCTCACCTCTAGTTGGCCTGTCTACATACTGAGTCAAAAAACCTTCCTGCACGCTTTGAACAAAATGGAGAGAAGGGTGTCTGTACTAACGGAGAGAAGGGTGTCTGTCCTAACGGAGAGTAGGGTGTTTTTACTCACGGAGAGAAGGGTGTCTGTACTAACGGAGAGAAGGGTGTCTGTACTAATGGAGAGAAGGGTGTCTGTACTAACGGAGAGAAGGGTGTCTGTACTAACGGAGAGAAGGGTGTCTGTACTAACGGAGAGAAGGGTGTCTGTACTAACGGAGAGAAGGGTGTTTCTACAATTGGAGAGAAGAGTGTCTGTAGTAATGGAGAGAAGGGTGTCTGTACTAACGGAGAGAAGGATGTCTGTACGAATGGAGAGAAGGGTGTTTGTACCAATGGAGAGAAGGGTGTCTGTACTCACGGAGAGAAGGGTGTCTGTACTCACGGAGAGAAGGGTGTCTGTACTCACGGAGAGAAGGGTGTCTGTACTCACGGAGAGAAGTGTGTCTGTACTCACGGAGAGAAGGGTGTCTGTACTAACGGAGGGAAGGGTGTCTGTACTAACGGAGAGAAGGGTGTCTGTACTGACGGAGAGAAGGGTGTCTGCACTAATGGAGAGAAGGTTGTCTGTATGCATGGAGAGAAGGGTGTCTGTATGAATGGAGAGAAGGCTGTTTGTACTAATGGAGAGAAGGGTGTCTGTACTAACGGAGAGAAGGGTGTCTGTACTGACGGAGAGAAGGGTGTCTATACTAACGGAGAGAAGGGTGTCTGCACTACTGGAGAGAAGGTTGTCTGTATGCATGGAGAGAAGGGTGTCTGTATCAATGCAGAGAAGGGTCTCTGGACTAATGGAGAGAAGTGTGTCTGTACTAACAGAGAGAAGGGTGTCTGCACTAATGGAGAGAAGGGTGTCTGTACTAATGGAGAGAACGGTGTCTGTTCTAATGGAGAGAAGGGTGTTTGTACTAACAGAGAGAAGGGTGTCTGTACTAATGGAGAGAAGGGTGTCTGTACTAACGGAGAGAAGGGTGTCTGTACTAATGGAGAGAAGGGTGTCTGTACTAACGGAGAGAAGGGTGTCTGTACTAACGGACAGAAGGGTGTCTGTACTAATGGAGAGAAGGGTGTCTACTAACGGAGAGAAGGGTGTCTACTAATGGAGAGAAGGATGTCTGTACTAACGGAGAGAAGGATGTCTGTACGAACGGAGAGAAGGGTGTCTGTACTAACGGAGAGACGGGTGTCTGTACTAACGGAGAGAAGGGTGTCTGTACTAACGGAGAGAAGGGTGTCTGCACGAATGGAGAGAAGGTTGTCTGCACGCATGGAGGGAAGGGTGTCTGTACGAACGGAGGGAAGGGTGTCTGTACTAACGGAGAGAAGGGTGTCTGTACTGACGGAGATAAGGGTGTCTGTACTAACGGAGAGAAGGGTGTCTGTACTAATAGAACATAGAACATAGAACATTACAGCGCAGAACAGGCCCTTCGGCCCACGATGTTGCACCGACCAGTTAAAAAAAAAAACTGTGACCCTCCAACCTAAACCAATTTCTTTTCGTCCATGAACCTATCTACGGATCTCTTAAACGCCCCCAAACTAGGCGCATTTACTACTGATGCTGGCAGGGCATTCCAATCCCTCACCACCCTCTGGGTAAAGAACCTACCCCTGACATCGGTTCTATAACTACCCCCCCTCAATTTAAAGCCATGCCCCCTCGTGCTGGATTTCTCCATCAGAGGAAAAAGGCTATCACTATCCACCCTATCTAAACCTCTAATCATCTTATATGTTTCAATAAGATCCCCTCTTAGCCGCCGCCTTTCCAGCGAAAACAATCCCAAATCCCTCAGCCTCTCCTCATAGGATCTCCCCTCCATACCAGGCAACATCCTGGTAAACCTCCTCTGCACCCTCTCCAAAGCCTCCACATCCTTCCTGTAATGTGGGGACCAGAACTGCACACAGTACTCCAAGTGCGGCCGCACCAGAGTTGTGTACAGTTGCAACATAACGCCACGACTCCTAAATTCAATCCCCCTACCAATAAACGCCAAGACACCATATGCCTTCTTAACAACCTTATCTACTTGATTCCCAACCTTCAGGGATCTATGCACACATACACCTAGATCCCTCTGCTCCTCCACACTACTCAAAGTCCTCCCGTTAGCCCTATACTCAACACATCTGTTATTCCTACCAAAGTGAATTACCTCACACTTCTCCGCATTAAACTCCATCCGCCACCTCTCGGCCCAACTTTGCAACCTGTCTAAGTCTTCCTGCAAACTACGACACCCTTCCTCACTGTCTACCACACCACCGACTTTGGTGTCATCAGCAAATTTGCTAATCCACCCAACCATACCCTCATCCAGATCATTAATAAATATTACAAACAGCAGTGGCCCCAAAACAGATCCCTGAGGTACACCACTTGTAACCGCACTCCATGATGAATATTTACTATCAACCACCACCCTCTGTTTCCTATCCGCTAGCCAATTCCTGATCCAATTTCCTAGATCACCCCCAATCCCATACATCTGCATTTTCTGCAGAAGCCTACCATGGTGAACCTTATCAAACGCCTTACTAAAATCCATATATACCACGTCCACTGCCTTGCCCCCATCCACCTCCTTGGTCACTTTCTCAAAAAACTCAATAAGGTTAGTAAGGCACGACCTACCTGCCACAAAACCATGCTGACTATCACCTATCAATTCATTACTCTCCAAATAACTATAAATCCTATCCCTTATAATTTTTTCCAACATCTTGCCGACAACAGAAGTGAGACTCACCGGTCTATAATTCCCGGGGAAGTCTCTGTTCCCCTTCTTAAACAATGGGACAACATTCGCTAACCTCCAATCTTCTGGTACTATACCAGAGGCCAACGACGACCTGAAGATCAGAGCCAGAGGCTCTGCAATCACTTCTCTTGCCTCCCAGAGAATCCTTGGATAAATCCCATCCGGACCAGGGGATTTATCTATTTTCAGACCCTCCAGAATATCCTGCACATCCTCCTTATCAACTGTAATACTGTCTATTCTACTCCCTTGCAACCCAGTGTCCTCCTCAGCTATATTCATGTCCCCTTGCGTGAACACCGAAGAGAAATATTGGTTCAATGCTTCACCAATCTCCTCCGGTTCCACACATAACTTCCCTCTGCCATCTATAACTGGCCCTAAACTTGCCCTAACCAACCTTCTGTTCTTGACATACCTATAGAACGCCTTAGGATTCTCTTTAACCCTATCCGCCAAAGTCTTCTCATGTCCCCTTTTAGCCCTTCTAAGCTCGCTCTTCAACTCCCTCTTAGCCAATCTAAAGCTTTCTAGTGCACTACCCGAGTGCTCACGTCTCATCCGAACATAAGCCTCCTTTTTCTTTTTAACCAACAAAGAAACTTTTTTGGTGCACCACGGTTCCCTAGCCCTACCAATTCCTCCTTGCCTGACAGGGACATACCTATCACAGACTCGCAGTAGCTGCTCCTTGAAAAAACTCCACATGTCGGACGTTCCCAGTCCCTGTAATCTCCTAGTCCAACCTATGTTTCCTAATTCTCTCCTAATAGCCTCATAATTACCCTTCCCCCAGCTAAAACCACTGGCCCGAGGTTCATGCCTATCCCTTTCCATCACTAAGGTGAACGTAACCGAATTGTGGTCACTATCACCAAAATGCACACCAACTTCCAAGTCTAGCACCTGGTCTGGCTCATTTCCCAGCACCAGATCCAATATAGCCTCACCTCTAGTTGGCCTGTCTACATACTGAGTCAAAAAACCTTCCTGCACGCTTTGAACAAAAACTGACCCCTCTAACGAGCTAGAGCTATAACAATTCCAGTCAATATTAGTCAAGTTAAAATCCCCCATAACAATTGCCCTATTACTTTCACTCCTAAGCAGGATTGACTCCGCAATCCTTTCCTCAACCTCTCTAGAACTTTTAGGAGGTCTATAAAAGACTCCCAACAGGGTGACCTCTCCTCTCCTATTTCTAATCTCCGCCCATACTACCTCAACAGATAAGTCCTCATCAAACCTCCTCTCTGACACTGTGATACAATCTCTGACCAATAATGCTACCCCTCCCCCTCTTCTACCTCCTTCCCTACTTCGACTAAAACATTTGAACCCCGGGACCTGCAGCATCCATTCCTGCCCCTGCTCTATCCATGTCTCTGAAATAGCCACAACATCGAAGTCCCAGGTACTGATCCACGCTGCAAGTTCACCCACTTTATTGCGAATACTCCTGGCATTGAAGTATACACATTTCAAACCCTGCTCCACCCCACCTCTGCAATGCCGTGCATTGCAGTCCCCATCCATGCATCCCTCACTTTCAGCCCCACTACTCAGGATCCCTCCCCCCCCCCCGAATCAGTTTAAACCTCCCTGCATGGCCTTAGCAAATTTACCCCCCAGGATATTGGTCCCCTTCTGATTAACGGAGAGAAGGGTGTCTGTACTAACGAACAGAAGGGTGTCTGTACTAATGGAGAGAAGGGTGTCTGTACTAACGGAGAGAAGGGTGTCTGTACTAACGGAGAGAAGGGTGTCTACTAACGGAGAGAAGACTGTCTGTATCAATGGAGAGAAGGGTGTCTATTAACAGAGAGAAAGGGGGTCTGTACTAACGGAGAGAAGGGAGTCTGTACGAACGGATAGAAGGGTGTCTGTACTAACGGACAGAAGGGTGTTTGGACGAATGGAGAGAACGGTGTCTGTACTAACGGAGAGAAGGGTGTCTGTACTAACAGAGGGAAGGGTGTCTGTACTAACGGAGAAAAGGGTGTCTGTACTAACGGAGGGAAGGATGTCTGTACTAACAGAGAGAAGGGTGTCTGTATTAACGGACAGAAGGCTGTCTACGAACGGAGAGAAGGGTGTCTGTACTAACGGACAGAAGGCTGTCTACGAACGGAGAGCAGGGTGTCTGGACTAACAGAGGGAAGGGTGTCTGTACTAACGGAGAGAAGGGTGTCTGTTCTAACGGATGGAAGGATGTCTGTACGAATGGAGAGAATGGTGTCTGTACTAACGGAGAGAAGGGTGTCTGTACTAACGGAGAGAAGGGTGTCTGTACTAACGGAGAGAAGGGTGTCTGTACTAACGGAGAGAAGGGTGTCTGCACTAACGGAGTGAAGGGTGTCTGTACTAACGGAGAGAAGGGTGTCTATGCGAACGGAGAGAAGGGTGTCTGTATGAAAGGAGAGAAGGGCGTCTGTACCAACGGAGAGAAGGGTGTCTGTACCAATTGGGGGAAGGGTGTCTGTATGAATGGAGAGAAGGGTGTCTGTACTAACGGAGGGAAGGGTGTTTGTACTCACGGAGAGAAGAGTGTGTGTGCTAATGGAGAGAAGCGTGTCTGTACTCATGGAGAGAAGGGTGTCTGTACTAACAGAGAGAAGGGTGTCTGTCCTAACGGAGGGAAGGGTGTCTGTATGAACGGAGGGAAGGATGTCTGTACGAATGGAAAGAAGGGTGTCTGTATGAATGGAGAGAAGGGTGTCTGTTCTAACGGGGAGAAGGGTGTCTGTATGAATGGAGAGAAGGGTGTCTGTCGTAACGGAGAGAAGGGTGTCTGTACTAACGGAGAGAAGGGTGTCTGTTCTAACGGAGAGAAGGGTGTCTGTACTCACGGAGAGAAGAGTGTCTGTATCAATGGAGAGAAGGGTATCTGGACTAATGTAGAGAAGGGTGTCTGTATTAACAGAGAGAAGGGTGTCTGCACTAATGGAGAGAAGGTTGTCTGTATGCATGGAGAGAAGGGTGTCTGTACTAACGGACAGAAGGGTGTTTGGATGAATGGAGAGAACGGTGTCTGTACTAATGGAGAGAAGAGTGTCTGTACTAATGGAGAGAAGGGTGTCTGTAATAACGGAGAGAAGGGTGTCTGTACTAATGGACAGAAGGGTGTTTGTACTAACGGACAGAAGGGTGTCTGTACTAACGGAGAGAAGGGTGTTTGTACTAACGGAGGGAAGGATGTCTGTACTAACGGAGAGAAGGGTGTCTGTACAAACGGAGAGAAGGGTGTCTGTACTAACGGAGAGAAGGGTGTCTGTATCAATGGAGAGAAGGGTATCTGGACTAATGTAGAGAAGGGTGTCTGTATTAACAGAGAGAAGGGTGTCTGCACTAATGGAGAGAAGGTTGTCTGTACGAACACAGAGAAGGGTGTCTGTACTAACGGAGAGAAGGGTGTTTGGACGAATGGAGAGTACGGTGTCTGTATCAATGGAGAGAAGGGTATCTGGACTAATGTAGAGAAGGGTGTCTGTATTAACAGAGAGAAGGGTGTCTGCACTAATGGAGAGAAGGGTGTCTGTACTAACAGAGAGAAGGGTGTCTGTACTAACGGACAGAAGGGTGTTTGGACGAATGGAGAGAAGGGTGTCTGTATCAATGGAGAGAAGGGTATCTGGACTAATGTAGAGAAGGGTGTCTGTATTAACAGAGAGAAGGGTGTCTGCACTAATGGAGAGAAGGTTGTCTGTATGCATGGAGAGAAGGGTGTCTGTACTAACGGACAGAAGGGTGTTTGGACGAATGGAGAGAACGGTGTCTGTACTAATGGAGAGAAGGATGTCTGCACTAATGGAGAGAAGGTTGTCTGTATGCATGGAGAGAAGGGTGTCTGTTCTAACGGACAGAAGGGTGTTTGGATGAATGGAGAGAACGGTGTCTGTACTAATGGAGAGAAGGGTGTCTGTACTAACGGAGAGAAGGGTGTCTGTACTAACGGAGAGATGGGTGTCTGTACTAATGGAGAGAAGGGTGTCTGTACTAACGGAGAGAAGGTGTTTGTACTAACGGAGAGAAGGTGTTTGTACTAACGGAGTGAAGGATGTCTGTACTAACGGACAGAAGGGTGTCTGTACTAATGGAGAGAAAGGTGTTTGTACTAATGGAGAGAAGGGTGTCTGTACTAACGGAGAGAAGGGTGTGTGTACTAACGGACAGAAGGGTGTCTGTACTAACGGAGAGAAGGGTGTCTACTAACGGAGAGAAGGGTGTCTGTACTAACGGACAGAAGGGTGTCTGTACGAACGGAGAGAAGGGTGTTTTTACTAACGGAGAGAAGGGTGTCTACTAACGGAGAGAAGGGTGTCTGTATGAATGGAGAGAAGGGTGTCTGTACTAACGGAGAGAAGGGTGTCTGTATGAATGGAGAGAAGGGTGTCTGTATAAATGGAGACAAGGGTGTCTGTACGAATGGAGAGAAGGGTGTCTGTATGAATGGAAACAAGTGTGTCTTTACTAATGGAGAGAAGTGTGTCTGTACTAACGGAGAGAAGGGTGTCTGTACTAGCGGAGAGAAGCGTGTCTGTTCTAACGGAGAGAAGGGTGTCTGTACTGACGAAGAGTAGGGTGTCTGTGTGAATGGAGAGATGAATGTCTGTACGAATGGAGAGAAGGGTTTCTGTACTAAAAGAGAGAAGGGTGTCTGTACTAACGGAGAGAAGGGTGTCTGTACTAACGGAGAGAAGGGTGTCTGTACTAACGGAGAGAAGCGTGTCTGTTCTAACGGAGAGAAGGGTGTTTGAACTTCTGGAGAGAAGGGTGTTTGTAGGAGTGGAGAGAAGGGTGTCTGTCCTAAGAGAGAGAAGGGTGTCTGTCCTAAGAGAGAGAAGGGTGTCTGTACTAGCGGAGAGAAGGGTCTCTGTACTAATGCAGAGAAGGGTGTCTGTACTAACAGAGAGAAGGGTGTCTGCACTAACGGAGAGAAGGGTGTCTGCACTAATGGAGAGAAGGGTGTCTATACTAACGGAGAGAAGGGTGTCTATACTAATGGAGTGAAGGGTGTCTGTACTAACAGAGAGAAGGGTGTCTGCACTAATGGAGTGAAGGGTGTCTGTACTAACAGAGAGAAGGGTGTCTGCACTAATGGAGAGAAGGGTGTCTATACTAACGGAGAGAAGGGTGTCTATACTAACGGAGAGAAGGGTGTATGTACGAATGGAGAGATGGCTGTCTGTATGAATGGAGAGAAGGGTGTCTGTACTAACGGAGAGAAGGGTGTCTGTATGAATGGAGAGCTGAATGTCTGTACGAATGGAGAGAAGGGTGTCTGTAATAAAAGAGAGAAGGGTGTCTGTACTAACGGAGAGAAGGGTGTCTGTACGAATGGCGAGAAGGGTGTCTGTACTTAGGGAGAGAAGGGCGTCTGTACTAATGGAGAGAAGGGTGTCTGTACGAATGGAGAGAAGGGTATCTGTACTTAGGGAGAGAAGGGTGTCTGTACTAATGGAGAGAAACGTGTCTGTACTCACGGAGTGAAGGGTATCTGTATGAATGGAGAGAAGGGTGTCTGTACTAACGGACAGAAGGGTGTCTGTATGAATGGAGAGAAGGGTGTCTGTACTTAGGGAGAGAAGGGCTGTCTTTACTAACGGAGAGAAGAATGTCTGTACTAATGGAGAGAAGGGTTTCTGTACTAAAAGAGAGACGGGTGTCTGTACTAACGGAGAGAAGGGTGTCTGTACTAACGGAGAGAAGGGTGTCTGTACTAACAGAGAGAAGGGTGTCTGTACTAACGGAGAGAAGCGTGTCTGTACTAACGGAGAGAAGTGTGTCTGTACGAACGGACAGAAGGGTGTCTGTATGAATGGAGGGAAGAGTGTTTGTACTAACCGAGAGAAGGGTGTCTGTACTAACAGAGCGTACGGTGTCTGTACTTACGGAGAGAAGGGTGTCTGTACTTCCGGAGAGAAGGGTGTCTGTACTTACGGAGAGAAGGGTTCTGTACTAACGGAGAGAGGAATGTCTGTACTAATGGAGAGAAGGGTGTCTGTACTAAAAGAGAGAAGGGTGTCTGTACTAACGGAGAGAGGAATGTCTGTACTAATGCAGAGAAGGGTGTCTGCACTAATGGAGAGAAGGGTGTCTGTATGCATGGAGAAAAGGGTGTCTGTACTAATGGAGAGAAGGGTGTCTGTACTAACAGAGAGAAGGGTGTCTGCACTAATGGAGAGAAGGGTGTCTGCACTAATGGAGAGAAGGGTGTCTGTATGCATGGAGAGAAGGGTGTCTGTATGAATGGAGAGATGGGTGTCTGTACTAACGGAGAGAAGGGTGTCTGTACTATTGGAGAGAAGGGTGTCTGTATGAATGGAGAGAAGGGTGTCTGTACTAAAAGAGAGAAGGGTGTCTGTACTAGCGGAGAGAAGGGTCTCTGTACTAATGCAGAGAAGGGTGTCTGTACTAACAGAGAGAAGAGTGTCTGCACTAATGGACTGAAGGGTGTCTGCACTAATGGCGAGAAGGGTGTCTGTACTAACGGAGAGAAGGGTGTCTGTACTAACGAAGAGAAGGGTGTCTGTATGAATGGAGAGATGAATGTCTGTACGAATGGAGAGAAGGGTTTCTGTACTAAAAGAGAGAAGGGTGTCTGTACTAACGGAGAGAAGGGTGTCTGTACTAACGGAGAGAAGGGTGTCTGTACTAACGGAGAGAAGCGTGTCTGTTCTAACGGAGAGAAGGGTGTTTGAACTTCTGGAGAGAAGGGTGTTTGTAGGAGTGGAGAGAAGGGTGTCTGTCCTAAGAGAGAGAAGGGTGTCTGTCCTAAGAGAGAGAAGGGTGTCTGTACTAGCGGAGAGAAGGGTCTCTGTACTAATGCAGAGAAGGGTGTCTGTACTAACAGAGAGAAGGGTGTCTGCACTAACGGAGAGAAGGGTGTCTGCACTAATGGAGAGAAGGGTGTCTATACTAACGGAGAGAAGGGTGTCTATACTAATGGAGTGAAGGGTGTCTGTACTAACAGAGAGAAGGGTGTCTGCACTAATGGAGTGAAGGGTGTCTGTACTAACAGAGAGAAGGGTGTCTGCACTAATGGAGAGAAGGGTGTCTATACTAACGGAGAGAAGGGTGTCTATACTAACGGAGAGAAGGGTGTTTGGACGAATGGAGAGAACGGTGTCTGTACTAATGGAGAGAAGGATGTCTGTACTAACGGAGAGAAGGGTGTCTGTATTAACGGAGAGAAGGGTGTCTGTAATAACGGACAGAAGGGTGTCTGTACTAACGGACCGAAGGGTGTCTGTACTAACGGACAGAAGGGTGTCTGTACTAACGGAGAGAAGGGTGTTCGTACTAACGGAGGGAAGGATGTCTTTACTAACGGAGAGAAGGGTGTCTGGACTAACGGAGAGAAGGGTGTCTGGACTAACACAGAGAAGGGTGTCTGTACTAACGGAGAGAAGGGTGTCTGTACTAACGGACAGAAGGGTGTTTGGACGAATGGAGAGAACGGTGTCTGTACTAATGGAGAGAAGGGTGTCTGTACTAATGAAGAGAAGGGTGTCTGTACTAACGGAGAGAAGGGTGTCTGTACTAACAGAGAGAAGGGTGTCTGTACTAACGGACAGAAGGGTGTTTGGACGAATGGAGAGAAGGGTGTCTGTACTAATGGAGAGAAGGGTGTCTGTACTAATGGAGAGAAGGGTGTCTGTACTAACGGAGAGAAGGGTGTCTGTACTAACGGAGAGAAGGGTGTCTGTACTAACGGAGAGAAGGGTGTCTGTACTAACGGAGAGAAGGGTGTCTGTACTAATGGAGAGAAGGGTGTCTGTACTAATGGAGAGAAGGGTGTCTGTACTAACGGAGAGAAGGGTGTCTGTACTAACAGAGAGAAGGGTGTCTGTACTGACAGAGAGAAGGGTGTCTGTACTAACGGAGGGAAGGATGTCTGTACGAATGGAAAGAAGGGTGTCTATATGAATGGAGAGAAGGGTGTCTGTACTAACGGAGAGAAGGGTGTCTGTACTAACGGAGAGAAGGGTGTCTGTACTAACGGAGAGAAGGGTGTCTACTAACGTAGAGGAGAGTGTCTGTATCAATGGAGAGAAGGGTATCTGGACTAATGTCGAGAAGGGTGTCTGTATTAACAGAGAGAAGGGTGTCTGCACTAATGGAGAGAAGGTTGTCTGTATGCATGGTGAGAAGGGTGTCTGTACTAACGGACAGAAGGGTGTTTGGACGAATAGAGAGAACGGTGTCTGTACTAATGGAGAGAAGGGTGTCTGTACTAACGGAGAGAAGGGTGTGTGTACTAACGGACAGAAGGGTGTCTGTACTAACGGAGAGAAGGGTGTCTACTAACGGAGAGAAGGGTGTCTGTACTAACGGACAGAAGGGTGTCTGTACGAACGGAGAGAAGGGTGTTTTTACTAACGGAGAGAAGGGTGTCTACTAACGGAGAGAAGGGTGTCTGTATGAATGGAGAGAAGGGTGTCTGTACTAACGGAGAGAAGGGTGTCTGTATGAATGGAGAGAAGGGTGTCTGTATAAATGGAGACAAGGGTGTCTGTACGAATGGAGAGAAGGGTGTCTGTATGAATGGAAACAAGTGTGTCTTTACTAATGGAGAGAAGTGTGTCTGTACTAACGGAGAGAAGGGTGTCTGTACTAGCGGAGAGAAGCGTGTCTGTTCTAACGGAGAGAAGGGTGTCTGTACTGACGAAGAGTAGGGTGTCTGTGTGAATGGAGAGATGAATGTCTGTACGAATGGAGAGAAGGGTTTCTGTACTAAAAGAGAGAAGGGTGTCTGTACTAACGGAGAGAAGGGTGTCTGTACTAACGGAGAGAAGGGTGTCTGTACTAACGGAGAGAAGCGTGTCTGTTCTAACGGAGAGAAGGGTGTTTGAACTTCTGGAGAGAAGGGTGTTTGTAGGAGTGGAGAGAAGGGTGTCTGTCCTAAGAGAGAGAAGGGTGTCTGTCCTAAGAGAGAGAAGGGTGTCTGTACTAGCGGAGAGAAGGGTCTCTGTACTAATGCAGAGAAGGGTGTCTGTACTAACAGAGAGAAGGGTGTCTGCACTAACGGAGAGAAGGGTGTCTGCACTAATGGAGAGAAGGGTGTCTATACTAACGGAGAGAAGGGTGTCTATACTAATGGAGTGAAGGGTGTCTGTACTAACAGAGAGAAGGGTGTCTGCACTAATGGAGTGAAGGGTGTCTGTACTAACAGAGAGAAGGGTGTCTGCACTAATGGAGAGAAGGGTGTCTATACTAACGGAGAGAAGGGTGTCTATACTAACGGAGAGAAGGGTGTATGTACGAATGGAGAGATGGCTGTCTGTATGAATGGAGAGAAGGGTGTCTGTACTAACGGAGAGAAGGGTGTCTGTATGAATGGAGAGCTGAATGTCTGTACGAATGGAGAGAAGGGTGTCTGTAATAAAAGAGAGAAGGGTGTCTGTACTAACGGAGAGAAGGGTGTCTGTACGAATGGCGAGAAGGGTGTCTGTACTTAGGGAGAGAAGGGCGTCTGTACTAATGGAGAGAAGGGTGTCTGTACGAATGGAGAGAAGGGTATCTGTACTTAGGGAGAGAAGGGTGTCTGTACTAATGGAGAGAAACGTGTCTGTACTCACGGAGTGAAGGGTGTCTGTATGAATGGAGAGAAGGGTGTCTGTACTAACGGACAGAAGGGTGTCTGTATGAATGGAGAGAAGGGTGTCTGTACTTAGGGAGAGAAGGGCTGTCTTTACTAACGGAGAGAAGAATGTCTGTACTAATGGAGAGAAGAGTTTCTGTACTAAAAGAGAGACGGGTGTCTGTACTAACGGAGAGAAGGGTGTCTGTACTAACGGAGAGAAGGGTGTCTGTACTAACAGAGAGAAGGGTGTCTGTACTAACGGAGAGAAGCGTGTCTGTACTAACGGAGAGAAGTGTGTCTGTACGAACGGACAGAAGGGTGTCTGTATGAATGGAGGGAAGAGTGTTTGTACTAACCGAGAGAAGGGTGTCTGTACTAACAGAGCGTACGGTGTCTGTACTTACGGAGAGAAGGGTGTCTGTACTTCCGGAGAGAAGGGTGTCTGTACTTACGGAGAGAAGGGTTCTGTACTAACGGAGAGAGGAATGTCTGTACTAATGGAGAGAAGGGTGTCTGTACTAAAAGAGAGAAGGGTGTCTGTACTAACGGAGAGAGGAATGTCTGTACTAATGCAGAGAAGGGTGTCTGCACTAATGGAGAGAAGGGTGTCTGTATGCATGGAGAAAAGGGTGTCTGTACTAATGGAGAGAAGGGTGTCTGTACTAACAGAGAGAAGGGTGTCTGCACTAATGGAGAGAAGGGTGTCTGCACTAATGGAGAGAAGGGTGTCTGTATGCATGGAGAGAAGGGTGTCTGTATGAATGGAGAGATGGGTGTCTGTACTAACGGAGAGAAGGGTGTCTGTACTATTGGAGAGAAGGGTGTCTGTATGAATGGAGAGAAGGGTGTCTGTACTAAAAGAGAGAAGGGTGTCTGCACTAGCGGAGAGAAGGGTCTCTGTACTAATGCAGAGAAGGGTGTCTGTACTAACAGAGAGAAGAGTGTCTGCACTAATGGACTGAAGGGTGTCTGCACTAATGGCGAGAAGGGTGTCTGTACTAACGGAGAGAAGGGTGTCTGTACTAACGAAGAGAAGGGTGTCTGTATGAATGGAGAGATGAATGTCTGTACGAATGGAGAGAAGGGTTTCTGTACTAAAAGAGAGAAGGGTGTCTGTACTAACGGAGAGAAGGGTGTCTGTACTAACGGAGAGAAGGGTGTCTGTACTAACGGAGAGAAGCGTGTCTGTTCTAACGGAGAGAAGGGTGTTTGAACTTCTGGAGAGAAGGGTGTTTGTAGGAGTGGAGAGAAGGGTGTCTGTCCTAAGAGAGAGAAGGGTGTCTGTCCTAAGAGAGAGAAGGGTGTCTGTACTAGCGGAGAGAAGGGTCTCTGTACTAATGCAGAGAAGGGTGTCTGTACTAACAGAGAGAAGGGTGTCTGCACTAACGGAGAGAAGGGTGTCTGCACTAATGGAGAGAAGGGTGTCTATACTAACGGAGAGAAGGGTGTCTATACTAATGGAGTGAAGGGTGTCTGTACTAACAGAGAGAAGGGTGTCTGCACTAATGGAGTGAAGGGTGTCTGTACTAACAGAGAGAAGGGTGTCTGCACTAATGGAGAGAAGGGTGTCTATACTAACGGAGAGAAGGGTGTCTATACTAACGGAGAGAAGGGTGTTTGGACGAATGGAGAGAACGGTGTCTGTACTAATGGAGAGAAGGATGTCTGTACTAACGGAGAGAAGGGTGTCTGTATTAACGGAGAGAAGGGTGTCTGTAATAACGGACAGAAGGGTGTCTGTACTAACGGACCGAAGGGTGTCTGTACTAACGGACAGAAGGGTGTCTGTACTAACGGAGAGAAGGGTGTTCGTACTAACGGAGGGAAGGATGTCTTTACTAACGGAGAGAAGGGTGTCTGGACTAACGGAGAGAAGGGTGTCTGTACTAACACAGAGAAGGGTGTCTGTACTAACGGAGAGAAGGGTGTCTGTACTAACGGACAGAAGGGTGTTTGGACGAATGGAGAGAACGGTGTCTGTACTAATGGAGAGAAGGGTGTCTGTACTAATGAAGAGAAGGGTGTCTGTACTAACGGAGAGAAGGGTGTCTGTACTAACAGAGAGAAGGGTGTCTGTACTAACGGACAGAAGGGTGTTTGGACGAATGGAGAGAAGGGTGTCTGTACTAATGGAGAGAAGGGTGTCTGTACTAATGGAGAGAAGGGTGTCTGTACTAACGGAGAGAAGGGTGTCTGTACTAACGGAGAGAAGGGTGTCTGTACTAATGGAGAGAAGGGTGTCTGTACTAATGGAGAGAAGGGTGTCTGTACTAACGGAGGGAAGGATGTCTGTACGAATGGAAAGAAGGGTGTCTATATGAATGGAGAGAAGGGTGTCTGTACTAACGGAGAGAAGGGTGTCTGTACTAACGGAGAGAAGGGTGTCTACTAACGTAGAGGAGAGTGTCTGTATCAATGGAGAGAAGGGTATCTGGACTAATGTCGAGAAGGGTGTCTGTATTAACAGAGAGAAGGGTGTCTGCACTAATGGAGAGAAGGTTGTCTGTATGCATGGTGAGAAGGGTGTCTGTACTAACGGACAGAAGGGTGTTTGGACGAATAGAGAGAACGGTGTCTGTACTAATGGAGAGAAGGGTGTCTGTACTAACGGAGAGAAGGGTGTCTGTACTAACGGACAGAAGGGTGTTTGGACGAATGGAGAGAAGGGTGTCTGTACTCACGGAGAGAAGGGTGTCTGTACTAATGGAGAGAAGGGTGTCTGGACTAATGGAGAGAAGGGTGTCTGTATTAACAGAGAGAAGGGTGTCTGCACTAATGGAGAGAAGGTTGTCTGTATGCATGGAGAGAAGGGTGTCTGTTCTAACGGACAGAAGGGTGTTTGGATGAATGGAGAGAACGGTGTCTGTACTAATGGAGAGAAGGGTGTCTGTACTAACGGAGAGAAGGGTGTCTGTACTAACGGAGAGATGGGTGTCTGTACTAATGGAGAGAAGGGTGTCTGTACTAACGGAGAGAAGGTGTTTGTACTAACGGAGAGAAGGTGTTTGTACTAACGGAGTGAAGGATGTCTGTACTAACGGACAGAAGGGTGTCTGTACTAATGGAGAGAAAGGTGTTTGTACTAATGGAGAGAAGGGTGTCTGTACTAACGGAGAGAAGGGTGTGTGTACTAACGGACAGAAGGGTGTCTGTACTAACGGAGAGAAGGGTGTCTACTAACGGAGAGAAGGGTGTCTGTACTAACGGACAGAAGGGTGTCTGTACGAACGGAGAGAAGGGTGTTTTTACTAACGGAGAGAAGGGTGTCTACTAACGGAGAGAAGGGTGTCTGTATGAATGGAGAGAAGGGTGTCTGTACTAACGGAGAGAAGGGTGTCTGTATGAATGGAGAGAAGGGTGTCTGTATAAATGGAGACAAGGGTGTCTGTACGAATGGAGAGAAGGGTGTCTGTATGAATGGAAACAAGTGTGTCTTTACTAATGGAGAGAAGTG
Source organism: Mustelus asterias (assembly GCF_964213995.1). NCBI lineage: Eukaryota > Metazoa > Chordata > Chondrichthyes > Carcharhiniformes > Triakidae > Mustelus > Mustelus asterias. Next base: position 125,579,013 of record NC_135805.1, on the reverse strand, counting down.
TGTCTGTACTAACGGAGAGAAGGGTGTCTGTACTAGCGGAGAGAAGCGTGTCTGTTCTAACGGAGAGAAGGGTGTCTGTACTGACGAAGAGTAGGGTGTCTGTGTGAATGGAGAGATGAATGTCTGTACGAATGGAGAGAAGGGTTTCTGTACTAAAAGAGAGAAGGGTGTCTGTACTAACGGAGAGAAGGGTGTCTGTACTAACGGAGAGAAGGGTGTCTGTACTAACGGAGAGAAGCGTGTCTGTTCTAACGGAGAGAAGGGTGTTTGAACTTCTGGAGAGAAGGGTGTTTGTAGGAGTGGAGAGAAGGGTGTCTGTCCTAAGAGAGAGAAGGGTGTCTGTCCTAAGAGAGAGAAGGGTGTCTGTACTAGCGGAGAGAAGGGTCTCTGTACTAATGCAGAGAAGGGTGTCTGTACTAACAGAGAGAAGGGTGTCTGCACTAACGGAGAGAAGGGTGTCTGCACTAATGGAGAGAAGGGTGTCTATACTAACGGAGAGAAGGGTGTCTATACTAATGGAGTGAAGGGTGTCTGTACTAACAGAGAGAAGGGTGTCTGCACTAATGGAGTGAAGGGTGTCTGTACTAACAGAGAGAAGGGTGTCTGCACTAATGGAGAGAAGGGTGTCTATACTAACGGAGAGAAGGGTGTCTATACTAACGGAGAGAAGGGTGTTTGGACGAATGGAGAGAACGGTGTCTGTACTAATGGAGAGAAGGATGTCTGTACTAACGGAGAGAAGGGTGTCTGTATTAACGGAGAGAAGGGTGTCTGTAATAACGGACAGAAGGGTGTCTGTACTAACGGACCGAAGGGTGTCTGTACTAACGGACAGAAGGGTGTCTGTACTAACGGAGAGAAGGGTGTTCGTACTAACGGAGGGAAGGATGTCTTTACTAACGGAGAGAAGGGTGTCTGGACTAACGGAGAGAAGGGTGTCTGTACTAACACAGAGAAGGGTGTCTGTACTAACGGAGAGAAGGGTGTCTGTACTAACGGACAGAAGGGTGTTTGGACGAATGGAGAGAACGGTGTCTGTACTAATGGAGAGAAGGGTGTCTGTACTAATGAAGAGAAGGGTGTCTGTACTAACGGAGAGAAGGGTGTCTGTACTAACAGAGAGAAGGGTGTCTGTACTAACGGACAGAAGGGTGTTTGGACGAATGGAGAGAAGGGTGTCTGTACTAATGGAGAGAAGGGTGTCTGTACTAATGGAGAGAAGGGTGTCTGTACTAACGGAGAGAAGGGTGTCTGTACTAACGGAGAGAAGGGTGTCTGTACTAATGGAGAGAAGGGTGTCTGTACTAATGGAGAGAAGGGTGTCTGTACTAACGGAGAGAAGGGTGTCTGTACTAACAGAGAGAAGGGTGTCTGTACTGACAGAGAGAAGGGTGTCTGTACTAACGGAGGGAAGGATGTCTGTACGAATGGAAAGAAGGGTGTCTATATGAATGGAGAGAAGGGTGTCTGTACTAACGGAGAGAAGGGTGTCTGTACTAACGGAGAGAAGGGTGTCTACTAACGTAGAGGAGAGTGTCTGTATCAATGGAGAGAAGGGTATCTGGACTAATGTCGAGAAGGGTGTCTGTATTAACAGAGAGAAGGGTGTCTGCACTAATGGAGAGAAGGTTGTCTGTATGCATGGTGAGAAGGGTGTCTGTACTAACGGACAGAAGGGTGTTTGGACGAATAGAGAGAACGGTGTCTGTACTAATGGAGAGAAGGGTGTCTGTACTAACGGAGAGAAGGGCGTCTGTACTAACGGACAGAAGGGTGTTTGGACGAATGGAGAGAAGGGTGTCTGTACTCACGGAGAGAAGGGTGTCTGTACTAATGGAGAGAAGGGTGTCTGGACTAATGGAGAGAAGGGTGTCTGTATTAACAGAGAGAAGGGTGTCTGCACTAATGGAGAGAAGGTTGTCTGTATGCATGGAGAGAAGGGTGTCTGTTCTAACGGACAGAAGGGTGTTTGGATGAATGGAGAGAACGGTGTCTGTACTAATGGAGAGAAGGGTGTCTGTACTAACGGAGAGAAGGGTGTCTGTACTAACGGAGAGATGGGTGTCTGTACTAATGGAGAGAAGGGTGTCTGTACTAACGGAGAGAAGGTGTTTGTACTAACGGAGAGAAGGTGTTTGTACTAACGGAGTGAAGGATGTCTGTACTAACGGACAGAAGGGTGTCTGTACTAATGGAGAGAAAGGTGTTTGTACTAATGGAGAGAAGGGTGTCTGTACTAACGGAGAGAAGGGTGTGTGTACTAACGGACAGAAGGGTGTCTGTACTAACGGAGAGAAGGGTGTCTACTAACGGAGAGAAGGGTGTCTGTACTAACGGACAGAAGGGTGTCTGTACGAACGGAGAGAAGGGTGTTTTTACTAACGGAGAGAAGGGTGTCTACTAACGGAGAGAAGGGTGTCTGTATGAATGGAGAGAAGGGTGTCTGTACTAACGGAGAGAAGGGTGTCTGTATGAATGGAGAGAAGGGTGTCTGTATAAATGGAGACAAGGGTGTCTGTACGAATGGAGAGAAGGGTGTCTGTATGAATGGAAACAAGTGTGTCTTTACTAATGGAGAGAAGTGTGTCTGTACTAACGGAGAGAAGGGTGTCTGTACTAGCGGAGAGAAGCGTGTCTGTTCTAACGGAGAGAAGGGTGTCTGTACTGACGAAGAGTAGGGTGTCTGTGTGAATGGAGAGATGAATGTCTGTACGAATGGAGAGAAGGGTTTCTGTACTAAAAGAGAGAAGGGTGTCTGTACTAACGGAGAGAAGGGTGTCTGTACTAACGGAGAGAAGGGTGTCTGTACTAACGGAGAGAAGCGTGTCTGTTCTAACGGAGAGAAGGGTGTTTGAACTTCTGGAGAGAAGGGTGTTTGTAGGAGTGGAGAGAAGGGTGTCTGTCCTAAGAGAGAGAAGGGTGTCTGTCCTAAGAGAGAGAAGGGTGTCTGTACTAGCGGAGAGAAGGGTCTCTGTACTAATGCAGAGAAGGGTGTCTGTACTAACAGAGAGAAGGGTGTCTGCACTAACGGAGAGAAGGGTGTCTGCACTAATGGAGAGAAGGGTGTCTATACTAACGGAGAGAAGGGTGTCTATACTAATGGAGTGAAGGGTGTCTGTACTAACAGAGAGAAGGGTGTCTGCACTAATGGAGTGAAGGGTGTCTGTACTAACAGAGAGAAGGGTGTCTGCACTAATGGAGAGAAGGGTGTCTATACTAACGGAGAGAAGGGTGTCTATACTAACGGAGAGAAGGGTGTATGTACGAATGGAGAGATGGCTGTCTGTATGAATGGAGAGAAGGGTGTCTGTACTAACGGAGAGAAGGGTGTCTGTATGAATGGAGAGCTGAATGTCTGTACGAATGGAGAGAAGGGTGTCTGTAATAAAAGAGAGAAGGGTGTCTGTACTAACGGAGAGAAGGGTGTCTGTACGAATGGCGAGAAGGGTGTCTGTACTTAGGGAGAGAAGGGCGTCTGTACTAATGGAGAGAAGGGTGTCTGTACGAATGGAGAGAAGGGTATCTGTACTTAGGGAGAGAAGGGTGTCTGTACTAATGGAGAGAAACGTGTCTGTACTCACGGAGTGAAGGGTGTCTGTATGAATGGAGAGAAGGGTGTCTGTACTAACGGACAGAAGGGTGTCTGTATGAATGGAGAGAAGGGTGTCTGTACTTAGGGAGAGAAGGGCTGTCTTTACAAACGGAGAGAAGAATGTCTGTACTAATGGAGAGAAGGGTTTCTGTACTAAAAGAGAGACGGGTGTCTGTACTAACGGAGAGAAGGGTGTCTGTACTAACGGAGAGAAGGGTGTCTGTACTAACAGAGAGAAGGGTGTCTGTACTAACGGAGAGAAGCGTGTCTGTACTAACGGAGAGAAGTGTGTCTGTACGAACGGACAGAAGGGTGTCTGTATGAATGGAGGGAAGAGTGTTTGTACTAACCGAGAGAAGGGTGTCTGTACTAACAGAGCGTACGGTGTCTGTACTTACGGAGAGAAGGGTGTCTGTACTTCCGGAGAGAAGGGTGTCTGTACTTACGGAGAGAAGGGTTCTGTACTAACGGAGAGAGGAATGTCTGTACTAATGGAGAGAAGGGTGTCTGTACTAAAAGAGAGAAGGGTGTCTGTACTAACGGAGAGAGGAATGTCTGTACTAATGCAGAGAAGGGTGTCTGCACTAATGGAGAGAAGGGTGTCTGTATGCATGGAGAAAAGGGTGTCTGTACTAATGGAGAGAAGGGTGTCTGTACTAACAGAGAGAAGGGTGTCTGCACTAATGGAGAGAAGGGTGTCTGCACTAATGGAGAGAAGGGTGTCTGTATGCATGGAGAGAAGGGTGTCTGTATGAATGGAGAGATGGGTGTCTGTACTAACGGAGAGAAGGGTGTCTGTACTATTGGAGAGAAGGGTGTCTGTATGAATGGAGAGAAGGGTGTCTGTACTAAAAGAGAGAAGGGTGTCTGTACTAGCGGAGAGAAGGGTCTCTGTACTAATGCAGAGAAGGGTGTCTGTACTAACAGAGAGAAGAGTGTCTGCACTAATGGACTGAAGGGTGTCTGCACTAATGGCGAGAAGGGTGTCTGTACTAACGGAGAGAAGGGTGTCTGTACTAACGAAGAGAAGGGTGTCTGTATGAATGGAGAGATGAATGTCTGTACGAATGGAGAGAAGGGTTTCTGTACTAAAAGAGAGAAGGGTGTCTGTACTAACGGAGAGAAGGGTGTCTGTACTAACGGAGAGAAGGGTGTCTGTACTAACGGAGAGAAGCGTGTCTGTTCTAACGGAGAGAAGGGTGTCTGTACTGACGAAGAGAAGGGTGTCTGTGTGAATGGAGAGATGAATGTCTGTACGAATGGAGAGAAGGGTTTCTGTACTAAAAGAGAGAAGGGTGTCTGTACTAACGGAGAGAAGGGTGTCTGTACTAACGGAGAGAAGGGTGCCTGTACTAACGGAGAGAAGCGTGTCTGTTCTAACGGAGAGAAGGGTGTCTGTACTAACGGACAGAAGGGTGTCTGTATGAATGGAGGGAAGAATGTTTGTACTAACCGAGAGAAGGGTGTCTGTACCAACGGAGAGAAGGGTGTCTGTACTAAGGGAGAGAAGGGTGTCTGTACTTACGGAGAGAAGGGTGTCTGTACTTACCGAGAGAAGGGTGTCTGTACTCACGGAGAGAAGAATGTCTGTACTAATGGAGAGAAGGGTGTCTATCCTAAAAGAGAGAAGGGTGTCTGTACTAATGGAGAGAAGGGTGTTTCTACTCATGGAGAGAAGGGTGTCTGTACTAACGGAGAGAAGGGTGTCTGTACTAACGGTGAGAAGGGTGTCTGTACTAACGGAGAGAAGGGTGTCTGCACTAAAAGAGAGAAGGGTGTCTGTACTAAAAGAGAGAAGGGTGTCTGTACTAACGGTGAGAAGGGTGTCTGTACTAACGGAGAGAAGCGTGTCTGTTCTAACGGAGAGAAGGGTGTCTATACTAACGGACAGAAGGGTGTCTGAATGAATGGAGGGAAGAATGTTTGTACAAACGGAGAGAAGGGTGTCTGTACTAACGGAGAGAAGGGTGTCTGTACTAACGGAGTGAAGAGTGTCTGTACTTACGGAGAGAAGGGTGTCTGTACTTACGGAGAGAAGGGTGTCTGTACTTACCGAGAGAAGGATGTCTGTACTAACGGAGAGAAGGGTGTCTGTACTAACGGAGAGAAGGGTGTCTGTACGAATGGAGAGAAGGGTGTCTGTACTTACGGAGAGAAGGGTGTCTGTACTTACGGAGAGAAGGGTGTCAGTACTTACCGAGAGAAGGGTGTCTGTACTCACGGAGAGAAGAATATCTGTACTAAGGGAGAGATGGGTGTCTGTAGTCACGGAGAGAGGGGTGTCTGTACAAACAGAGAGAAGGGTGTCTGTACTAACGGAGAGAAGGGTGTCTGTACTAACGGAGAGAAGCGTGTCTGTACTAACGGAGAGAAGGGTGTCTGTACTAACGGAGGGAAGGGTGTCTGTACTCATGGAGAGAAGGGTGTCTGTATGAATGGAGAGAAGGGTGTTTGGACGTATGGAGAGAGGGATGTTTGTACTAATGGAGGGAAGGGTGTCTGTACTAACGGAGAGAAGTATGTCTGTACGAACGGAGTGAAGGGTGTTTGTACTAACTGAGAGAAGGGTGTCTGTACTAACGGAGAGAAAGGTGTCTGTACTTACGGAGAGAAGGGTGTCTGTACTAACGGAGAGAAGGGTGTCTGTACTAATGGAGAGAAGGGTGTCTGTACGAATGGAGAGAAGGGTGTCTGTACGAACGGAGAGAAGGGTGTCTGTACGAACGGAGAGAAGGGTGTCTGTACTAACGGAGAGAAGTGTGTCTGTACAAACGGAGAGAAGGGTGTCTGTACTCACGGAGAGAAGGGTGTCTGTACGAATGGAGAGAAGGGTGTCTGTGCTCACGGAGAGAAGGGTGTCTGTACTTACGGACAGAAGGGTGTCTGTACTAACGGAGAGAAGCATGTCTGTACTAACGGAGAGAAGGGTGTCTGTACTAACGGACAGAAGGGTGTCTGTATGAATGGAGGGAAGGGTGTCTGTACTAACGGAGAGTAGAGTGTCGGTACCTCGGGAGAGAAGGGTGCCTGTACTTACGGAGAGAAGGGTGTCTACTGAAAGAGAGAAGGGTGTCTGTACTAACGGAGAGAAGGGTCTCTGTACTAATGCAGAGAAGGGTGTCTGTACTAACGGAGAGAAGGGTGTCTGCCCTAACGGAGAGAAGGGTGTCTGCACTAATGGAGAGAAGGGTGTCTGTATGCATGGAGTGAAGGGTGTCTGTACTAATGGAGAGAAGGGTGTCTGTACTAACGGAGAGAAGGGTGTCTGTACTAACGGAGAGAAGGGTGTCTGTATGAGTGGAGAGAAGGGTGTCTGTACCAACGGAGAGAAGGGTCTCTGTACCAACGGAGATAAGGGTGTCTGGACTATTGGAGAGAAGGGTGTCTGTATGAATGGAGAGAATGGTGTTTGTACTAGTGGAGAGATGGGTGTCTGTATGAATGGAGAGAAGGGTGTCTGGACTAACAGAGAGAAGGGTGTCTGTACTAATGGAGAGATGCGTGTCTGTACGAATGGAGAGAAGGGTGTCTGTACTCACGCAGAGAAGGGTGTCTGTACTAACAGAGAGAAGGGTGTCTGTACTAACGGAGAGAAGGGTGTCTGTACTAACGGACACAAATGTGTCTGTATGAATTGGGGGAATGATGTTTGTACTTAACGATAGAAGTGTGACTGTACTAACGGACAGAAGGGTCTTTGTACTAACGGAGAGAAGGATGTCTGTACTAACGGACAGAAGGGTGTCTGTAGGAATGGAGGGAAGGGTGTTTGTACTGACGGAGAGAAGGGTGTCTGTATGAATGGAGAGAAGGGTGTCTGTTGTAACGGAGGGAAGGGTGTTTCTACTAACGGACAGAAGGGTGTCTGTCCTAACGGACAGAAGGGTGTCTGTATGAATGGAGAGAAGGGTGTCTGTTGTAACGGAGGGAAGGGTGTTTGTACTAACCGAGAAAAGGGAGTCTGTACAAACGGAGAGAAGGGTGTCTGTACTTACCGAGAGAAGGGTGTCTGTACTAACGGAGAGAAGGGTCTCTGTACTCATGCAGAGAAGGATGTCTGTACTAACGGAGAGAAGGGTGTCTGTACTTAGGAGAGAAGGGTGTCTCAACTTACGGAGAGAAGGGTTCTGTACTAACGGAGAGAAGAATGTCTATACTAATGGAGAGAAGGGTGTCTGTACTAAAAGAGAGAAGGGTGTCTGTACTAACGGAGAGAAGTGTGTCTGCAGTAATGGAGAGAAGGGTGTCTGTATGCGTGGAGAGAAGGGTGTCTGTACTAACGGAGAGAAGGGTGTCTGTACTATTGGAGAGAAGGGTGTCTGTATGAATGGAGAGAAGGGTGTTTGAACTTCTGGAGAGAAGGGTGTTTGTACGAGTGGAGAGAAGGGTGTCTGTCCTAAAAGAGAGAAGGGTGTCTGTTCTAACGGAGAGAAGGGTGTCTATACTAACGGACAGAAGGGTGTCTGAATGAATGGAGGGAAGAATGTTTGTACAAACGGAGAGAAGGGTGTCTGTACTAACGGAGAGAAGGGTGTCTGTACTAACGGAGTGAAGAGTGTCTGTACTTACGGAGAGAAGGGTGTCTGTACTTACGGAGAGAAGGGTGTCTGTACTTACCGAGAGAAGGATGTCTGTACTAACGGAGAGAAGGGTGTCTGTACTAACGGAGAGAAGGGTGTCTGTACTAACGGAGAGAAGGGTGTCTGTACGAATGGAGAGAAGGGTGTCTGTACTTACGGAGAGAAGGGTGTCTGTACTTACGGAGAGAAGGGTGTCAGTACTTACCGAGAGAAGGGTGTCTGTACTCACGGAGAGAAGAATGTCTGTACTAAGGGAGAGATGGGTGTCTGTAGTCACGGAGAGAGGGGTGTCTGTACAAACAGAGAGAAGGGTGTCTGTACTAACGGAGAGAAGGGTGTCTGTACTAACGGAGAGAAGCGTGTCTGTACTAACGGAGAGAAGGGTGTCTGTACTAACGGAGGGAAGGGTGTCTGTACTCATGGAGAGAAGGGTGTCTGTATGAATGGAGAGAAGGGTGTTTGGACGTATGGAGAGAGGGGTGTTTGTACTAATGGAGAGATGGGTGTCTGTACTACTGGAGGGAAGGGTGTCTGTACTAACAGAGAGAAGGGTGTTTGTACTAGAGGAGAGAAGCCTGTCTGTTCTAAGGGAGAGAAGGGTGCCTGTACTAACGGAGGGAAGGATGTCTGTACGAACGGAGAGAAGGGTGTCTGTCCTAATGGAGAGAAGGGTGTCTGTCGTCACGGAGAGAAGGGTGTCTGTACTCACGGAGAGAAGGGTGTCTGTATGAATGGAGAGAAGGGTGGCTGTACTAATGGAGAGAAGGGTGTCTGTACTAACGGAGAGAAGGATGTCTGTACGAACGGAGTGAAGGGTGTTTGTACTAACTGAGAGAAGGGTGTCTGTACTAACGGAGAGAAAGGTGTCTGTACTTACGGAGAGATGGGTGTCTGTACTAACGGAGAGAAGGGTGTCTGTACGAACGGAGAGAAGGGTGTCTGTACGAACGGAGAGAAGGGTGTCTATACTAATGGAGAGAAGGGTGTCTGTACGAATGGAGAGAAGGGTGTCTGTACGAACGGAGAGAAGGGTGTCTGTACGAACGGAGAGAAGGGTGTCTGTACTAACGGAGAGAAGTGTGTCTGTACGAACGGAGAGAAGGGTGTCTGTACAAACGGAGAGAAGGGTGTCTGTACTCACGGAGAGAAGGGTGTCTGTACGAATGGAGAGAAGGGTGTCTGTGCTCACGGAGAGAAGGGTGTCTGTACTTACGGACAGAAGGGTGTCTGTACTAACGGAGAGAAGCATGTCTGTACTAACGGAGAGAAGGGTGTCTGTACTAACGGACAGAAGGGTGTCTGTATGAATGGAGGGAAGGGTGTCTGTACTAACGGAGAGTAGAGTGTCGGTACCTCGGGAGAGAAGGGTGCCTGTACTTACGGAGAGAAGGGTGTCTACTGAAAGAGAGAAGGGTGTCTGTACTAACGGAGAGAAGGGTCTCTGTACTAATGCAGAGAAGGGTGTCTGTACTAACGGAGAGAAGGGTGTCTGCCCTAACGGAGAGAAGGGTGTCTGCACTAATGGAGAGAAGGGTGTCTGTATGCATGGAGTGAAGGGTGTCTGTACTAATGGAGAGAAGGGTGTCTGTACTAACGGAGAGAAGGGTGTCTGTACTAACGGAGAGAAGGGTGTCTGTATGAGTGGAGAGAAGGGTGTCTGTACCAACGGAGAGAAGGGTCTCTGTACCAACGGACATAAGGGTGTCTGGACTATTGGAGAGAAGGGTGTCTGTATGAATGGAGAGAATGGTGTTTGTACTTATGGAGAGAAGGGTGTTTGTACTAGTGGAGAGATGGGTGTCTGTATGAATGGAGAGAAGGGTGTCTGTACTCACGCAGAGAAGGGTGTCTGTACTAACAGAGAGAAGGGTGTCTGTACTAACGGAGAGAAGGGTGTCTGTACTAATGGAGAGATGGGTGTCTGTACGAATGGAGAGAAGGGTGTCTGTACTCACGCAGAGAAGGGTGTCTGTACTAACAGAGAGAAGGGTGTCTGTACTAACGGAGAGAAGGGTGTCTGTACTAACGGACACAAATGTGTCTGTATGAATTGGGGGAATGATGTTTGTACTTAACGATAGAAGGGTGACTGTACTAACGGACAGAAGGGTCTTTGTACTAACGGAGAGAAGGATGTCTGTACTAACGGACAGAAGGGTGTCTGCAGGAATGGAGGGAAGGGTGTTTGTACTGACGGAGAGAAGGGTGTCTGTACTAACGGACAGAAGGGTGTCTGTATGAATGGAGAGAAGGGTGTCTGTTGTAACGGAGGGAAGGGTGTTTGTACTAACCGAGAAAAGGGTGTCTGTACAAACGGAGAGAAGGGTGTCTGTACTAACGGAGAGAAGGGTCTCTGTTCTCATGCAGAGAAGGATGTCTGTACTAACGGAGAGAAGGGTGTTTGTACTTAGGAGAGAAGGGTGTCTCTACTTACGGAGAGAAGGGTTCTGTACTAACGGAGAGAAGAATGTCTGTACTAATGGAGAGAAGGGTGTCTGTACTAAAAGAGAGAAGGGTGTCTGTACTAACGGAGAGAAGGGTGTCTGCAGTAATGGAGAGAAGGGTGTCTGTATGCATGGAGAGAAGGGTGTCTGTACTAACGGAGAGAAGGGTGTCTGTACTATTGGAGAGAAGGGTGTCTGTATGAATGGAGAGAAGGGTGTTTGAACTTCTGGAGAGAAGGGTGTTTGTACGAGTGGAGAGAAGGGTGTCTGTCCTAAAAGAGAGAAGGGTGTCTGTACTAGCGGAGAGAAGGGTCCCTGTACTAATGCCGAGAAGGGTGTCTGTACTAACAGAGAGAAGGGTGTCTGCACTAATGGAGTGAAGGGTGTCTGTACTAACAGAGAGAAGGGTGTCTGCACTAATGGAGAGAAGGGTGTCTATACTAACGGAGAGAAGGGTGTCTATACTAACGGAGAGAAGGGTGTATGTACTAATGGAGAGATGGCTGTCTGTGCGAATGGAGAGAAGGGTGTCTGTACTAACGGAGAGAAGGGTGTCTGTATGAATGGAGAGCTGAATGTCTGTACAAATGGAGAGAAGGGTGTCTGTACTTAGGGAGAGAAGGGTGTCTGTACTAACGGAGAGAAGGGTGTCTATACTAACGGAGAGAAGGGTGTTTGTACTAATGGAGAGATGGCTGTCTGTATGAATGGAGAGAAGGGTGTCTGTACTAACGGAGAGAAGGGTGTCTGTATGAATGGAGAGCTGAATGTCTGTACGAATGGAGAGAAGGGTGTCTGTAATAAAAGAGAGAAGGGCGTCTGTACTAATGGAGAGAAGGGTGTCTGTCCGAATGGAGAGAAGGGTATCTGTACTTTGGGAGAGAAGGGTGTCTGTACTAATGGAGAGAAGCGTGTCTGTACTCACGGAGTGAAGGGTGTTTGTACTAACAGAGAGAAGGGTGCCTGTACTAACGGAGAAAATGGTGTCTGTATGAATGGAGAGAAGGGTGTCTGTAACGGACAGAAGGGTGTCTGTATGAATGGAGAGAAGGGTGTCTGTACTTACGGAGAGAAGGGCTGTCTTTACTAACGGAGAGAAGAATGTCTGTACTAATGGAGAGAAGGGTGTCTCTACTAAAAGAGAGACGGGTGTCTGTACTAACGGAGAGAAGGGTGTCTGTACTAACGGAGAGAAGGGTGTCTGTACTAACGGAGAGAAGGGTGTCTGTACTAACGGAGAGAAAGGTGTCTGTACTAACGGAGAGAAGCGTGTCTGTACTAACGGAGAGAAGTGTGTCTGTACTAACGGACAGAAGGGTGTCTGTATGAATGGAGGGAAGAGTGTTTGTACTAACCGAGAGAAGGGTGTCTGTACTAACAGAGCGTACGGTGTCTGTACTTACGGAGAGAAGGGTGTCTGTACTTACGGAGAGAAGGGTGTCTGTACTTACGGAGAGAAGGGTTCTGTACTAACGGAGAGAGGAACGTCTGTACTAATGGAGAGAAGGGTGTCTGTACTAAAAGAGAGAAGGGTGTCTGTACTAACGGAGTGAGGAATGTCTGTACTAATGCAGAGAAGGGTGTCTGCACTAATGGAGAGAAGGGTGTCTGTATGCATGGAGAAAAGCGTGTCTGTACTAATGGTGAGAAGGGTGTCTGTACTAACAGAGAGAAGGGTGTCTGCACTAATGGAGAGAAGGGTGTCTGCACTAATGGAGAGAAGGGTGTCTGTATGCATGGAGAGAAGGGTGTCTGTACTAACGGAGAGAAGGGTGTCTGTATGAATGGAGAGATGGGTGTCTGTACTAACGGAGAGAAGGGTGTCTGTACTATTGGAGAGAAGGGTGTCTATGAATGGAGAGAAGGGTGTTTGAACGTCTGGAGAGAAGGGTGTTTGTACGAGTGGAGAGAAGGGTGTCTGTACTAAAAGAGAGAAGGGTGTCTGTACTAGCGGAGAGAAGGGTATCTGTACTAATGGAGTGAAGGGTGTCTGTACTAACAGAGAGAAGAGTGTCTGCACTAATGGAGAGAAAGGTGTCTATACTAACGGAGAGAAGGGTGTATGTACTAATGGAGAGATGGCTGTCTGTATGAATGGAGAGAAGGGTGTCTGTACTGACGAAGAGAAGGGTGTCTGTAAGAATGGAGAGATGAATGTCTGTACGAATGGAGAGAAGGGTGTCTGTACTAACGGAGAGAAGGGTGTCTGTACTAACGGAGAGAAGCGTGTCTGTTCTAACGGAGAGAAGGGTGTCTGTACGAACGGACAGAAGGGTGTCTGTATGAATGGAGGGAAGAATGTTTGTACTAACCGAGAGAAGGGTGTCTATACTAACGGAGAGAAGGGTGTTTGTACTAATGGAGAGATGGCTGTCTGTATGAATGGAGAGAAGGGTGTCTGTACTAACGGAGAGAAGGGTGTCTGTATGAATGGAGAGCTGAATGTCTGTACGAATGGAGAGAAGGGTGTCTGTAATAAAAGAGAGAAGGGCGTCTGTACTAATGGAGAGAAGGGTGTCTGTCCGAATGGAGAGAAGGGTATCTGTACTTTGGGAGAGAAGGGTGTCTGTACTAATGGAGAGAAGCGTGTCTGTACTCACGGAGTGAAGGGTGTTTGTACTAACAGAGAGAAGGGTGCCTGTACTAACGGAGAAAATGGTGTCTGTATGAATGGAGAGAAGGGTGTCTGTAACGGACAGAAGGGTGTCTGTATGAATGGAGAGAAGGGTGTCTGTACTTACGGAGAGAAGGGCTGTCTTTACTAACGGAGAGAAGAATGTCTGTACTAATGGAGAGAAGGGTGTCTCTACTAAAAGAGAGACGGGTGTCTGTACTAACGGAGAGAAGGGTGTCTGTACTAACGGAGAGAAGGGTGTCTGTACTAACGGAGAGAAGGGTGTCTGTACTAACGGAGAGAAAGGTGTCTGTACTAACGGAGAGAAGCGTGTCTGTACTAACGGAGAGAAGTGTGTCTGTACTAACGGACAGAAGGGTGTCTGTATGAATGGAGGGAAGAGTGTTTGTACTAACCGAGAGAAGGGTGTCTGTACTAACAGAGCGTACGGTGTCTGTACTTACGGAGAGAAGGGTGTCTGTACTTACGGAGAGAAGGGTGTCTGTACTTACGGAGAGAAGGGTTCTGTACTAACGGAGAGAGGAACGTCTGTACTAATGGAGAGAAGGGTGTCTGTACTAAAAGAGAGAAGGGTGTCTGTACTAACGGAGTGAGGAATGTCTGTACTAATGCAGAGAAGGGTGTCTGCACTAATGGAGAGAAGGGTGTCTGTATGCATGGAGAAAAGCGTGTCTGTACTAATGGTGAGAAGGGTGTCTGTACTAACAGAGAGAAGGGTGTCTGCACTAATGGAGAGAAGGGTGTCTGCACTAATGGAGAGAAGGGTGTCTGTATGCATGGAGAGAAGGGTGTCTGTACTAACGGAGAGAAGGGTGTCTGTATGAATGGAGAGAAGGGTGTCTGTACTAACGGAGAGAAGGGTGTCTGTACTATTGGAGAGAAGGGTGTCTATGAATGGAGAGAAGGGTGTTTGAACGTCTGGAGAGAAGGGTGTTTGTACGAGTGGAGAGAAGGGTGTCTGTACTAAAAGAGAGAAGGGTGTCTGTACTAGCGGAGAGAAGGGTATCTGTACTAATGGAGTGAAGGGTGTCTGTACTAACAGAGAGAAGAGTGTCTGCACTAATGGAGAGAAAGGTGTCTATACTAACGGAGAGAAGGGTGTATGTACTAATGGAGAGATGGCTGTCTGTATGAATGGAGAGAAGGGTGTCTGTACTGACGAAGAGAAGGGTGTCTGTAAGAATGGAGAGATGAATGTCTGTACGAATGGAGAGAAGGGTGTCTGTACTAACGGAGAGAAGGGTGTCTGTACGAACGGACAGAAGGGTGTCTGTATGAATGGAGGGAAGAATGTTTGTACTAACCGAGAGAAGGGTGTCTGTACGAAAGGAGAGAAGGGTGTCTGTACTTACGGAGAGAAGGGTGTCTGTACTTGCGGAGAGAAGGGTGTCTGTATTCACGGAGAGAGGTGTGTCTGTACAAACGGAGAGAAGGGTGTCTGTACTAACAGAGAGAAGGGTGTTTCTACTCATGGAGAGAAGGGTGTCTGTACTAACAGAGAGTAGCGTGTTTGTATGAATGGAGAGAAGGGTGTCTGTACTAACGGAGGGAAGGATGTCTGTACGAATGGAGAGAAGGGTGTCTGTACTAAAAGAGAGAAGGGTGTCTGTACTAACGGAGAGAAGGGTGTCTGTACTAACGGAGAGAAGGGTGTCTGTGCTTACGGAGAGAAGGGTGTCTGTACTAACGAAGAGAAGGGTGTCTGTACTAACGGAGAGAAGGGTGTCTGTACTCATGGAGAGAAGGGTGTCTGTACTTACGGAGAGAAGGGTGTCTGTACTAACGGAGAGAAGGGTGTCTGTACTAACGGAGAGAAGGGTGTCTGTACTAACGGAGAGAAGGGTGTCTGTACTCATGGAGAGAAGGGTGTCTGTACTTACGGAGAGAAGAATGTCTGTACTAACGGAGAGATGGGTGCCGGTAGTCACGGAGAGAGGGGTGTCTGTACAAACAGAGAGAAGGGTGTCTGTACTAACGGAGAGAAGGGTGTCTGTACTAACGGAGAGAAGTGTGTCTGTACTCACGGAGAGAAGGGTGTCTGTACTAACGGAGGGAAGGGTGTCTGTACTCATGGAGAGAAGGGTGCCTGTATGAATAGAGAGAAGGGTGTTTGGACGTATGGAGAGAAGGGTGTTTGTACTAATGGAGAGATGGGTGTCTGTACTACTGGAGAGAAGGATGTCTGTACGAACGGAGAGAAGGGTGTCTGTACTAACAGAGAGAAGGGTGTCCGTACTAACGGAGAGAATAGTGTCTGTACGAATGGAGAGAAGGGTGTCTG
Organism: Mustelus asterias; assembly: GCF_964213995.1. NCBI lineage: Eukaryota > Metazoa > Chordata > Chondrichthyes > Carcharhiniformes > Triakidae > Mustelus > Mustelus asterias. The sequence goes on along the minus strand of NC_135805.1, from coordinate 125,563,481 downwards.
TACGAACGGAGAGAAGGGTGTCTGTACGAACGGAGAGAAGGGTGTCTGTAGTCACGGAGAGAAGGGTGTCTGTAGTCACGGAGAGAAGGGTGTCTGTAGTCACGGAGAGAAGGGTGTCTGTATGAATGGAGAGAAGGGTCTCTGTACTAATGGAGAGAAGGGTGTCTGTACTAACGGAGAGAAGGGTGTCTGTACTAACGGAGAGAAGGGTGTCTGTACTAACGGAGAGAAAGGTGTCTGTACTCATGGAGAGATGGGTGTCTGTACTACCAGAGAGAAGGGTGTCTGTATGAATGGAGAGAAGGGTGTCTGTACTCACGGAGAGAAGGATGTCTGTACGAACGGAGTGAAGGGTGTTTGTACTAATGGAGAGAAGGGTGTCTGTACTAATGAAGAGAAGGGTGTCTGTAGTCACGGAGAGAAGGGTGTCGGTACTCACGGAGAGAAGGGTGTCTATATGAATGGAGAGAAGGGTGGCTGTACTAATGGAGAGAAGGGTGTCTGTACTCAGGGAGAGAAGGATGTCTGTACGAACGGAGTGAAGGGTGTTTGTACTAACTGAGAGAAGGGTGTCTGTACTAACGGAGAGAAAGGTGTCTGTACTAACGGAGAGAGGGGTGTCTGTACTAACGGAGAGGAGGGTGTCTGTACGAACGGAGAGAAGGGTGTCTGTACTAATGGAGAGAAGGGTGTCTGTACGAATGGAGAGAAGGGTGTCTGTACTAACGGAGAGAAGGGTGTCTGTACGAACGGAGAGAAGGGTGTCTGTACGAACGGAGAGAAGGGTGTCTGTACGAACGGAGAGAAGGGTGTCTGTACTAACGGAGAGAAGGGTGTCTGTACTAACGGAGAGAAGGGTGTCTGTACTAACGGAGAGAAGGGTGTCTGTACAAACGGAGAGAAGGATGTCTGTACGAATGGAGAGAAGGGTGTCTGTGCTCACGGAGAGAAGGGTGTCTGTAGTTACGGACAGAAGGGTGTCTGTACTAACGGAGAGAAGAATGTCTGTACTAACAGAGAGAAGGGTGTCTGTACTAACGGAGAGAAGCATGTCTGTACTAACGGAGAGAAGGGTGTCTGTACTAACGGACAGAAGGGTGTCTGTATGAATGGAGGGAAGGGTGTCTGTACTAACGGAGAGTAGAGTGTCTGTACTTAGGGAGAGAAGGGTGCCTGTACTTACGGAGAGAAGGGTGTCTACTAAAAGAGAGAAGGGTGTCTGTACTAACGGAGAGAAGGGTCTCTGTACTAATGGAGAGAAGGGTGTCTGTACTAATGGAGAGAAGGGTGTCTGTATGAATGGAGAGATGGGTGTCTGTACTAACGGAGAGAAGGGTGTCTGTACTATTGGAGAGAAGGGTGTCTGTATGAATGGAGAGAAGGGTGTCTGTCCTAAAAGAGAGAAGGGTGTCTGTGCTAGCGGAGAGAAGGGTCTCTGTACTAATGCAGAGAAGGGTGTCTGTACTAACAGAGAGAAGAGTGTCTGCACTAATGGAGTGAAGGGTGTCTGTACTAACGAAGAGAAGGGTGTCTCTATGAATGGAGAGATGAATGTCTGTACGAATGGAGAGAAGGGTTTCTGTACTAAAAGAGAGAAGGGTGTCTGTACTAACGGAGAGAAGGGTGTCTGTACTAACGGAGAGAAGGGTGTCTGTACTAACGGAGAGAAGCGTGTCTGTTCTAACGGAGAGAAGGGTGTCTGTACTGACGAAGAGTAGGGTGTCTGTGTGAATGGAGAGATGCATGTCTGTACGAATGGAGAGAAGGGTTTCTGTACTAAAAGAGAGAAGGGTGTCTGTACTAACGGAGAGAAGGGTGTCTGTACTAACGGAGAGAAGGGTGTCTGTTCTAACGGAGAGAAGCGTGTCTGTTCTAACGGAGAGAAGGGTGTTTGAACTTCTGGAGAGAAGGGTGTTTGTAGGAGTGGAGAGAAGGGTGTCTGTCCTAAGAGAGAGAAGGGTGTCTGTCCTAAGAGAGAGAAGGGTGTCTGTACTAGCGGAGAGAAGGGTCTCTGTACTAATGCAGAGAAGGGTGTCTGTACTAACAGAGAGAAGGGTGTCTGCACTAACGGAGAGAAGGGTGTCTGCACTAATGGAGAGAAGGGTGTCTATACTAACGGAGAGAAGGGTGTCTATACTAATGGAGTGAAGGGTGTCTGGACTAACAGAGAGAAGGGTGTCTGCACTAATGGAGTGAAGGGTGTCTGTACTAACAGAGAGAAGGGTGTCTGCACTAATGGAGAGAAGGGTGTCTATACTAACGGAGAGAAGGGTGTCTATACTAACGGAGAGAAGGGTGTATGTACGAATGGAGAGATGGCTGTCTGTATGAATGGAGAGAAGGGTGTCTGTACTAACGGAGAGAAGGGTGTCTGTATGAATGGAGAGCTGAATGTCTGTACGAATGGAGAGAAGGGTGTCTGTAATAAAAGAGAGAAGGGTGTCTGTACTAACGGAGAGAAGGGTGTCTGTACGAATGGCGAGAAGGGTGTCTGTACTTAGGGAGAGAAGGGCGTCTGTACTAATGGAGAGAAGGGTGTCTGTACGAATGGAGAGAAGGGTATCTGTACTTAGGGAGAGAAGGGTGTCTGTACTAATGGAGAGAAACGTGTCCGTACTCACGGAGTGAAGGGTGTCTGTATGAATGGAGAGAAGGGTGTCTGTACTAACGGACAGAAGGGTGTCTGTATGAATGGAGAGAAGGGTGTCTGTACTGAGGGAGAGAAGGGCTGTCTTTACTAACGGAGAGAAGAATGTCTGTACTAATGGAGAGAAGGGTGTCTGTACTAAAAGAGAGACGGGTGTCTGTACTAACGGAGAGAAGGGTGTCTGTACTAACGGAGAGAAGGGTGTCTGTACTAACAGAGAGAAGGGTGTCTGTACTAACGGAGAGAAGCGTGTCTGTACTAACGGAGAGAAGTGTGTCTGTACGAACGGACAGAAGGGTGTCTGTATGAATGGAGGGAAGAGTGTTTGTACTAACCGAGAGAAGGGTGTCTGTACTAACAGAGCGTACGGTGTCTGTACTTACGGAGAGAAGGGTGTCTGTACTTACGGAGAGAAGGGTGTCTGTACTTACGGAGAGAAGGGTGTCTGTACTAATGGAGAGAAGGGTGTCTGTACTAAAAGAGAGAAGGGTGTCTGTACTAACGGAGAGAGGAATGTCTGTACTAATGCAGAGAAGGGTGTCTGCACTAATGGAGAGAAGGGTGTCTGTATGCATGGAGAAAAGGGTGTCTGTACAAATGGAGAGAAGGGTGTCTGTACTAACAGAGAGAAGGGTGTCTGCACTAATGGAGAGAAGGGTGTCTGCACTAATGGAGAGAAGGGTGTCTGTATGCATGGAGAGAAGGGTGTCTGTACTAACGGAGAGAAGGGTGTCTGTATGAATGGAGAGATGGGTGTCTGTACTAACGGAGAGAAGGGTGTCTGTACTATTGGAGAGAAGGGTGTCTGTATGAATGGAGAGAAGGGTGTCTGTACTAAAAGAGAGAAGGGTGTCTGTACTCGCGGAGAGAAGGGTCTCTGTACTAATGCAGAGAAGGGTGTCTGTACTAACAGAGAGAAGAGTGTCTGCACAAATGGAGTGAAGGGTGTCTGCACTAATGGCGAGAAGGGTGTCTGTACTAACGGAGAGAAGGGTGTCTGTACTAACGGAGAGAAGGGTGTCTGTACTAACGGAGAGAAGCGTGTCTGTTCTCACGGAGAGAAGGGTGTCTGTACTGACGAAGAGAAGGGTGTCTGTGTGAATGGAGAGATGAATGTCTGTACGAATGGAGAGAAGGGTTTCTGTACTAAAAGAGAGAAGGGTGTCTGTACTAACGGAGAGAAGGGTGTCTGTACTAACGGAGAGAAGGGTGTCTGGACTAACGGAGAGAAGCGTGTCTGTTCTAACGGAGAGAAGCGTGTCTGTTCTAACGGAGAGAAGGGTGTCTATACTAATGGAGAGAAGGGTGTCTGTCGTCACGGAGAGAAGGGTGTCTGTACTCACGGAGAGAAGGGTGTCTGTATGAGTGGAGAGAAGGGTGGCTGTACTAATGGAGAGAAGGGTGTCTGTCCTAAAAGAGAGAAGGGTGTCTGTACTAATGGAGAGAAGGGTGTCTGTAGTCACGGAGAGAGGGGTGTCTGTACAAACGGATAGAAGGGTGTCTGTACTAACAGAGAGAAGGGTGTTTCTACTCATGGAGAGAAGGGTGTCTGTACTAACGGAGAGAAGGGTGTCTGTACTAACGGTGAGAAGGGTGTCTGTACTAACGGAGAGAAGGGTGTCTGCACTAAAAGAGAGAAGGGTGTCTGTACTAAAAGAGAGAAGGGTATCTGTACTAACGGTGAGACGGGTGTCTGTACTAATGGAGAGAAGCGTGTCTGTTCTAACGGAGAGAAGGGTGTCTATACTAACGGACAGAAGGGTGTCTGAATGAATGGAGGGAAGAATGTTTGTACAAACGGAGAGAAGGGTGTCTGTACTAACGGAGAGAAGGGTGTCTGTACTAACGGAGAGAAGGGTGTCTGTACTAACGGAGAGAAGGGTGTCTGGACTAACGGAGAGAAGCGTGTCTGTTCTAACGGAGAGAAGGGTGTCTGTACTAACGGACAGAAGGGTGTCTGTATGAATGGAGGGAAGAATGTTTGTACTAACTGAGAGAAGGGTGTCTGTACTAACGGAGAGAAGGGTGTCTGTACTAACGGAGAGAAGGGTGTCTGTACTTACGGAGAGAAGGGTGTCTGTACTTACCGAGAGAAGGGTGTCTGTACTCACGGAGAGAAGAATGTCTGTACTAATGGAGAGAAGGGTGTCTGTACTTACGGAGAGAAGGGTGTCTGTACTTACGGAGAGAAGGGTGTCTGTACTTACCGAGAGAAGGGTGTCTGTACTCACGGAGAGAAGAATGTCTGTACTAATGGAGAGAAGGGTGTCTGTCCTAAAAGAGAGAAGGGTGTCTGTACTAATGGAGAGAAGGGTGTCTGTAGTCACGGAGAGAGGGGTGTCTGTACAAACGGATAGAAGGGTGTCTGTACTAACAGAGAGAAGGGTGTTTCTACTCATGGAGAGAAGGGTGTCTGTACTAACGGAGAGAAGGGTGTCTGTACTAACGGTGAGAAGGGTGTCTGTACTAACGGAGAGAAGGGTGTCTGCACTAAAAGAGAGAAGGGTGTCTGTACTAAAAGAGAGAAGGGTATCTGTACTAACGGTGAGACGGGTGTCTGTACTAACGGAGAGAAGCGTGTCTGTTCTAACGGAGAGAAGGGTGTCTATACTAACGGACAGAAGGGTGTCTGAATGAATGGAGGGAAGAATGTTTGTACAAACGGAGAGAAGGGTGTCTGTACTAACGGAGAGAAGGGTGTCTGTACTAACGGAGTGAAGAGTGTCTGTACTTACGGAGAGAAGGGTGTCTGTACTTACGGAGAGAAGGGTGTCTGTACTTACCGAGAGAAGGATGTCTGTACTAACGGAGAGAAGGGTGTCTGTACTAACGGAGAGAAGGGTGTCTGTACTAACGGAGAGAAGGGTGTCTGTACGAATGGAGAGAAGGGTGTCTGTACTTACGGAGAGAAGGGTGTCTGTACTTACGGAGAGAAGGGTGTCTGTACTTACGGAGAGAAGGGTGTCAGTACTTACCGAGAGAAGGGTGTCTGTACTCACGGAGAGAAGAATGTCTGTACTAAGTGAGAGATGGGTGTCTGTAGTCACGGAGAGAGGGGTGTCTGTACAAACAGAGAGAAGGGTGTCTGGACTAACGGAGGGAAGGTGTCTGTACTAACGGAGAGAAGCGTGTCTGTACTAACGGAGAGAAGGGTGTCTGTACTAACGGAGGGAAGGGTGTCTGTACTCATGGAGAGAAGGGTGTCTGTATGAATGGAGAGAAGGGTGTTTGGACGTATGGAGAGAGGGGTGTTTGTACTAATGGAGAGATGGGTGTCTGTACTAACAGGGAGAAGGGTGTTTGTACTAGAGGAGAGAAGCCTGTCTGTACTAAGGGAGAGAAGGGTGCCTGTACTAACGGAGGGAAGGATGTCTGTACGAACGGAGAGAAGGGTGTCTGTACTAATGGAGAGAAGGGTGTCTGTCGTCACGGAGAGAAGGGTGTCTGTACTCACGGAGAGAAGGGTGTCTGTATGAGTGGAGAGAAGGGTGGCTGTACTAATGGAGAGAAGGGTGTCTGTACTAACGGAGAGAAGGATGTCTGTACGAACGGAGTGAAGGGTGTTTGTACTATCTGAGAGAAGGGTGTCTGTACTAACGGAGAGAAAGGTGTCTGTACTTACGGAGAGAAGGGTGTCTGTACTAACGGAGAGAAGGGTGTCTGTACGAACGGAGAGAAGGGTGTCTGTACTAATGGAGAGAAGGGTGTCTGTACGAATGGAGAGAAGGGTGTCTGTACGAACGGAGAGAAGGGTGTCTGTACGAACGGAGAGAAGGGTGTCTGTACTAACGGAGAGAAGTGTGTCTGTACGAACGGAGAGAAGGGTGTCTGTACAAACGGAGAGAAGGGTGTCTGTCCTCACGGAGAGAAGGGTGTCTGTACGAATGGAGAGAAGGGTGTCTGTGCTCACGGAGAGAAGGGTGTCTGTACTTACGGACAGAAGGGTGTCTGTACTAACGGAGAGAAGCATGTCTGTAGTTACGGACAGAAGGGTGTCTGTACTAACGGACAGAAGGGTGTCTGTATGAATGGAGGGAAGGGTGTCTGTACTAACGGAGAGTAGAGTGTCGGTACCTCGGGAGAGAAGGGTGCCTGTACTTACGGAGAGAAGGGTGTCTACTGAAAGAGAGAAGGGTGTCTGTACTAACGGAGAGAAGGGTCTCTGTACTAATGCAGAGAAGGGTGTCTGTACTAACGGAGAGAAGGGTGTCTGCCCTAACGGAGAGAAGGGTGTCTGCACTAATGGAGAGAAGGGTGTCTGTATGCATGGAGTGAAGGGTGTCTGTACTAATGGAGAGAAGGATGTCTGTACTAACGGAGAGAAGGATGTCTGTACGAACGGAGTGAAGGGTGTTTGTACTAACTGAGAGAAGGGTGTCTGTACTAACGGAGAGAAAGGTGTCTGTACTTACGGAGAGAAGGGTGTCTGTACTAACGGAGAGAAGGGTGTCTGTACGAACGGAGAGAAGGGTGTCTGTACTAATGGAGAGAAGGGTGTCTGTACGAATGGAGAGAAGGGTGTCTGTACTAACGGAGAGAAGGGTGTCTGTACTAAAAGAGAGAAGGGTGTCTGTACTAACGGAGAGAAGGGTGTCTGTACTAACGGAGAGAAGGGTGTCTGGACTAACGGAGAGAAGCGTGTCTGTTCTAACGGAGAGAAGGGTGTCTGTACTAACGGACAGAAGGGTGTCTGTATGAATGGAGGGAAGAATGTTTGTACTAACTGAGAGAAGGGTGTCTGTACTAACGGAGAGAAGGGTGTCTGTACTAACGGAGAGAAGGGTGTCTGTACTTACGGAGAGAAGGGTGTCTGTACTTACCGAGAGAAGGGTGTCTGTACTCACGGAGAGAAGAATGTCTGTACTAATGGAGAGAAGGGTGTCTGTACTTACGGAGAGAAGGGTGTCTGTACTTACGGAGAGAAGGGTGTCTGTACTTACCGAGAGAAGGGTGTCTGTACTCACGGAGAGAAGAATGTCTGTACTAATGGAGAGAAGGGTGTCTGTCCTAAAAGAGAGAAGGGTGTCTGTACTAATGGAGAGAAGGGTGTCTGTAGTCACGGAGAGAGGGGTGTCTGTACAAACGGATAGAAGGGTGTCTGTACTAACAGAGAGAAGGGTGTTTCTACTCATGGAGAGAAGGGTGTCTGTACTAACGGAGAGAAGGGTGTCTGTACTAACGGTGAGAAGGGTGTCTGTACTAACGGAGAGAAGGGTGTCTGCACTAAAAGAGAGAAGGGTGTCTGTACTAAAAGAGAGAAGGGTATCTGTACTAACGGTGAGACGGGTGTCTGTACTAACGGAGAGAAGCGTGTCTGTTCTAACGGAGAGAAGGGTGTCTATACTAACGGACAGAAGGGTGTCTGAATGAATGGAGGGAAGAATGTTTGTACAAACGGAGAGAAGGGTGTCTGTACTAACGGAGAGAAGGGTGTCTGTACTAACGGAGTGAAGAGTGTCTGTACTTACGGAGAGAAGGGTGTCTGTACTTACGGAGAGAAGGGTGTCTGTACTTACCGAGAGAAGGATGTCTGTACTAACGGAGAGAAGGGTGTCTGTACTAACGGAGAGAAGGGTGTCTGTACTAACGGAGAGAAGGGTGTCTGTACGAATGGAGAGAAGGGTGTCTGTACTTACGGAGAGAAGGGTGTCTGTACTTACGGAGAGAAGGGTGTCAGTACTTACCGAGAGAAGGGTGTCTGTACTCACGGAGAGAAGAATGTCTGTACTAAGGGAGAGATGGGTGTCTGTAGTCACGGAGAGAGGGGTGTCTGTACAAACAGAGAGAAGGGTGTCTGTACTAACGGAGAGAAGGGTGTCTGTACTAACGGAGAGAAGCGTGTCTGTACTAACGGAGAGAAGGGTGTCTGTACTAACGGAGGGAAGGGTGTCTGTACTCATGGAGAGAAGGGTGTCTGTACTAATGGAGAGAAGGGTGTCTGGACTCACGGAGAGAAGGGTGTCTGTACTAATGGAGAGAAGGGTGTTTGTACTAACGGAGAGAAGGGTGTCTGTACTAACGGAGAGAAGGGTGTCTGTACTAATGGAGAGAAGGATGTCTGGACTCACGGAGAGAAGGGTGTCTGTACTAACGGAGAGAAGGGTGTCTGTATGAGTGGAGAGAAGGGTGTCTGTACCAACGGAGAGAAGGGGGTCTGGACTATTGGAGAGAAGGGTGTCTGTATGAATGGAGAGAATGGTGTTTGTACTTATGGAGAGAAGGGTGTTTGTACTAGTGGAGAGATGGGTGTCTGTATGAATGGAGAGAAGGGTGTCTGGATTAACAGAGAGAAGGGTGTCTGTCCTAACAGAGAGAAGGATGTCTGTCCTAACAGAGAGAAAGGTGTCTGTACTAACGGAGAGAAGGGTGTCTGTACTTACGGAGAGAAGGGTGTCTGTACTTACCGAGAGAAGGGTGTCTGTACTCACGGAGAGAAGAATGTCTGTACTAATGGAGAGAAGGGTGTCTGTACTTACGGAGAGAAGGGTGTCTGTACTTACGGAGAGAAGGGTGTCTGTACTTACCGAGAGAAGGGTGTCTGTACTCACGGAGAGAAGAATGTCTGTACTAATGGAGAGAAGGGTGTCTGTCCTAAAAGAGAGAAGGGTGTCTGTACTAATGGAGAGAAGGGTGTCTGTAGTCACGGAGAGAGGGGTGTCTGTACAAACGGATAGAAGGGTGTCTGTACTAACAGAGAGAAGGGTGTTTCTACTCATGGAGAGAAGGGTGTCTGTACTAACGGAGAGAAGGGTGTCTGTACTAACGGTGAGAAGGGTGTCTGTACTAACGGAGAGAAGGGTGTCTGCACTAAAAGAGAGAAGGGTGTCTGTACTAAAAGAGAGAAGGGTGTCTGTACTAACGGAGAGAAGGGTGTCTGTACTAACGGAGAGAAGCGTGTCTGTTCTAACGGAGAGAAGGGTGTCTATACTAACGGACAGAAGGGTGTCTGAATGAATGGAGGGAAGAATGTTTGTACAAACGGAGAGAAGGGTGTCTGTACTAACGGAGAGAAGGGTGTCTGTACTAACGGAGTGAAGAGTGTCTGTACTTACGGAGAGAAGGGTGTCTGTACTTACGGAGAGAAGGGTGTCTGTACTTACCGAGAGAAGGATGTCTGTACTAACGGAGAGAAGGGTGTCTGTACTAACGGAGAGAAGGG